>NC_134266.1:233813118-234154785 GCF_031893055.1 Leptodactylus fuscus | reverse complement strand
GAGGTGTCAGATTACATAGAGCTCTATGCAGATTGGCGTGGAAATAATGAGCAGGAGCTGACTGAGATAAATACAGAGATACTAGTGAGCTTTGTATATCACGTCATGTACATTAACACAGGTCGGTAATTCTGAACAATAGATTGTGAGAGATATATTATTATTTACATAAGCATATTTGCCTCAATATTCCCAGTGTTGTCTATTGCACTCATCATAGCAGCTAACCATCACCCACCAGCTCAGGGAGAACTGAGAATCGGAGATAGAGCTTGCACAAAGGAAAACTGTTACTAAGCAACAGCCCAAACATGTCTGAAAAGTTTCCCTTTAAGTTACTTTGCGTGCACATGTCAGATATGATAACCTTCCACTAGAAATTTAGTGCTACATAATACAATCTATTTCTGTATTTAGTTTAACCGCAACCCCATGAAATGACCCCGGAGTATAATAATAGTTCATGGGTGGGTCACTATGGGGCATAATAGAGTTGGGTGGGAAACTTTGGGGCATAATCGCTGGGTGGGCAACTGTGGGGCATAATAGAGGTTGCAGGGTCCACTGTGGCCCCTGCAACATCTATTATGCCCCAAAGTAGCCCCTGCAACCTCTATTAGACCCCACAAAGGCCCCCTGTAACATCTATTATTCCCCACAGCAGCCCCTGCAACCTCTATTATGCCCAACAGTGGCTCCCTGCAAAATCTATTATGCCCCACAGTCTATTGTGCCAGAAGTGGTCATGGCAGTTCAAAGAGAAGAGACGAGAAATGTGAGAAGACGTCTCCTGTAAGTAACAAAATATTACTGCACTGTATTCACTGTAATATCACCATTAGCACCTCCCCCCTCCCCCTCTGCTGCCTGACGCGGACGATCATCGATGCCAATAACATGCAAAGTCATGGACAGAAGCTAGTAATCTATATTTAAGAAACTACTGAAAGTTTGATCCACTTTCTATCTTCCACTGCTTGGCCATTACCAGACAAATTTTTACCTTGGTGTTTAATCATCCTAAAGTACAGACGGACAACCAATTGGCCATCCATTGTCTCCCAATTTTATCTATAGTGGATACTATTATTACCTAGCAATTTGAAAAAAAAGAGTCTATGAATGTACAGAAGCTGCAAAACATCATTAGCTTTCTACTTTCTAAGTGTGTAAGTGTCATTGGATGACACGATGTGACATTTCCTGGTACAAATTAGGTCAATGACAACTCATAATTGTGGTCACTGTTGTCTCTAAGTTGATCAATTAGCAAAAACTCAGCTCCTGAGTTACAAGAGAATCCAATGTGTTTTACAGATCCATTAGGCTTTTTAAGTACCCTGACTCTGGTCGCTAACATGTACCACTTCACATGACTATTCCAGAACCTTCACCACAACATTAACCCTCTTCTGGTTTTCAGGGTAGTCCTAAGGCTTTCCTCTGCTGTTATTACTGTTGTTATTTCCATCTAAAGTGACTCAAGCATACAAACCTGTCAAACTATAAAATGTTTCATTTCTATACCAGATCTTATCTGCTCCCGCCACACCCCATCGCCATGTCCTCTTTCAAGAAAGTGGCGAGGATGGCACAAAAATTTAAGTTGAGGGGCAACAGGGTGGCTCAGTGGTTAGCACTGCAGCCTTGCATTGCTAGAGACCTGGGTTTGAATCCTGCCAAGGACAACATCTGCAAGGAGTTTGTATGTTCTCCTCTTTTTTGTGTGGATTTCCTCCCATACTCCCAAGACATACTGATAGGGAAAAACGTATAGTTTTGTTTTTAAAAAAAGGTAAAAACTTGTAATAAAAAAAGTAGCAGCCTCTGAGTAATGCAACTACAGCACTGGTGGGAGCGCTAGTTGGTTCATATGAAAGTTTGGTAAATCTTCTTTATAGATACAAACCACCCTGTAATGAATTATTGCCAATTAGGACTGTAGCCTAAGTTTGGTACATAGCCCATACTATCCTCATGGAGAACTCTACTTATTAGCCCACCCCGAGGACTCCCATCTGGCTCATTGGCTGTACATTTGGGGCATATCAGGGGCAATGATTTGGATGATTTGTGTGAAATTCCTGGGTCAGCTTTTGCCCACTATTACCGGCCTCCCTTCACAGAATTTGTGTAATGTCATTGAATCGCTCAACGTGCCATTTTCCACTATCTAGAATAGCGATATGCTTTTGTGGCTTAGTTTAGCTTTCTTGCTGCAAGGTTGTGTTCTCCAAAATAAAGGATCTCCTTGGGGCTAAAAAAAACCTGCAAAATCGTCAACAAAAAAAGTTGCATTTTCTCAGCCAAAAAGATGTTTTCACAGTAATAACAGTTATTTTCTATTTAGATGACCCTCAGAATTCCCAAGAACGTAGCTCCCAATTGTGAATGTCATGGTAATACATATACACGACCACCTTCTATAGAAGTAAAAGGAGTGGTGGTCAGGCATGTGCACTACCGCTCCATTCATGCAGGGGATTCCCATTTTGTGGATGGGGTTAGTGGGAAAATCTTTGCATTCACTCCCCCAATCACTTAGGAATATTTTCCGCCATTCTCCTGTCCAGATAATTAGCTTGTGGAAATGCCAGATTTCAACAAAAGTAGGATATACATAGACATGCAAAACTTGTGTCTATGATGTCTCTGGATAGCATGCTGGTTTTGACATGCCCATGGAGATCTGTGTATTTTGCATGTTTGAGGTTTCCCAAAGCCACCAATACTTGCTTCAAAGCTACACCGCAATATTGGCTTGTATCATGTAAGCATATGAAGGGTTCAAACACTAAAGCCACGTTATGAATTCCCCTTTACTTTCAAAGGGGTCAATTTCCTGTATCTAATGTGCGGCCTCTCGTTCTGCCATAGATTATTGGGTATCTGCTGATTGTATCTTTCCATAATTTCCATTTTCCCCGTTTTTCCCTATTTTGATAAATCTGTCCAGTATTTGTGGGCCATTTCAACTTCTAAATGGTAAGATTATGAATATCCAGTTTGTTATGTAAAAAAGTACGTCCTCGAAGCATGCTAGTTTTATTTCCTTCCTTCCTTCAAAGATTTTAACATTCTTGAAGTATCTAGGAAACATTGGGCCAGGCTAGACCATCAGGGAATAAGAGCAGAGAGAGGGAAAACCTCTATCTCAAGGTGGATGAACCCAGATAGGAATCCAACTGGTGTTATTTCAGTTTGTAGACTTGCATACAATGACCCAGATTTATTAATAGTTCAACCGTTTTTGTTAGCTTAGACAAGTTGTCTGAACTAATTTAGTTACATTGTGTTTGTCTATAATATTAATTCAGAAAACAATATTGTGGTTATAGATTTTAACAAAAAGAAAATCTGTTTCAGTTACTAGAGCTTTAGGGTAAATTCACATGGAGGAATTCTGTCTTGCATTGAAAACAATGGCTTCTTGCTGCGGGATGCACGAGGCCAGAAAGTAGAAAAGAATCTGAGGCAGAAGACCATCTCAAGTTCCTCTTCACTTTCCAGAGTGTGAACGGACCCTTAGAAACTCCCAATCAGTAAATGTCGGGAGTGTGACTGTGGAATCCTTAGGGTCTGTTCACACAGTGGAAAATGAAGAGGAAACTGCATTAGCATTCTTTTCTTTTCTTTTTTTTTTCTTTTTTGGTAGAGTTGGAAGGGACCTCAAGGGTCATCGGGTCCAACCCCCTGCGAGTGCAGGTTTTCCTAAATCATCCCAGCTATATGTTTATCCAGATTCCGCTTGAAGATTTCCATTGATGGAGCGCCCACCACCTCCCGTGGCAGCCTATTCCACTCTCTCACTACCCTCACTGTCAGAAAGTTTTTCCCAATGTCTAATCTGTATCTCTTTCCCTTTAGTTTCATCCCATTGCTTCTTGTACTTCCTTGTGCTAATGAGAATAGGGTAGATCCTTCTGCACTGTGACTACCTTTCAGATATTTGTAGACTGCTATTAAATCTCCCCTCAGCCTTCTCTTCTGCAAACTAAACAATCCCAGTTCTTTTAGCCGCTCCTCATAGGACATGGTTTACAGACCTTCCACCATTTTGGTTGCTCTTCTCTGGACTTGCTCCAATATATCGATGTCTTTCTTGAATTGAGGCGCCCAGAACTGTACACAGTATTCCAGGTGTGGTCTGACCAGGGAAGAGTACAGCGGAATAATGACCTCTCTTGATCTAGATTCAATGCTTGTCTTAATACATCCCATCACGTCCTCCCGCTCCAGATCAGACCCAGATGAATGGACCTAATCAGGAGGGAGTCTCAAGCTGCAGACCCCACAGGCGGAGTCAAAAACAATGGGAGGCAGATTCGTGAGGAATCTGCTCCGGATTCAGGGGCGAAATCTGCGGTAAATTCCTCCTTGTGAACTAACCCTTAGCGTGCAGTTCTGAGTAAAACTGGATCCATAAAACACAGCTCCATAACAGGGCATTGGGCGTGAGAACTTACAGCTCCACCACCAATACAAATGTTGTTCTGCCAGTATTTTCATAAGATCTATGGTCACAATGGAGGAGATTTACCAAGACTGGCATTTCCTACATAAATCGTGGTCTTCTTTCTGCTGAAGTAAGATGTGCCTAATTTATAAGGAAGCAAATTTAGGCACAAAAAAACCATACACCAAGACTTACAATTTACACTTTAATCCAGAAATTTGAGTAAAATGTAACGCAATAGTTCTAAGAAAATCTTGTAAGACTTGTATAACTAACCACAAAGTAATAATCCAAGCACTCCTTCTATCCCTATGAACTAAGACATGCCATAGATACATGACAGCCACTCACCCTTCCGGCCTCCATCAGGATTAACAGGATCGGGTAAGTCATATGTATATTTTAACGGAGGATTGTTGGTGTTAATTGCCGTCTTCCAGTTACCCTAAGTATGTGGCCGGCGACTGTTACGAGATGGATTTAATGATGCAGATCTTCGCCGGCCTGTTCTATCTCGTGTCATTCACTGACTAGCTCCTTAATTGTATATCATTTTATACACTCTGGTCACAGATAGGGATTTGTCGTTATATCCGAAACATTTTCCGAATATCCTATTACTAGAGATGAGCGAACAGTGTTCTATCGAACTCATGTTCGATCGGATATTAGGCTGTTCGGCATGTTCGAATCGAATCGAACACCGCGTGGTAAAGTGCGCCATTACTCGATTCCCCTCCCACCTTCCCTGGCGCCTTTTTTGCTCCAATAACAGCGCTGGGTAGGTGGGACAGGAACTACGACACCGGTGACGTTGAAAAAAGTAGGCAAAACCCATTGGCTGCCGAAAACATGTGACCTCTAATTTAAAAGAACAGCGACGCCCAGCTTCGCGTCATTCTGAGCTTGCAATTCACCGAGGACGGAGGTTTCCGTCCAGCTAGCTAGGGCTTAGATTCTGGGTAGGCAGGGACAGGCTAGGATAGGAAGGAGAAGACAACCAACAGCTCTTGTAAGAGCTAAATTCCAGGGAGAAGCTTGTCAGTGTAACGTGGCACTGACGGGCTCAATCGCCGCAACCCAGCTTTCCCAGGATCCTGAATGGAATACACTGTCAGTGTATTCCCGTATACCCGATATATACCCCGATACCCGTTCCAACGGTGTGCCCCCCCACCTTCACCCCAGAAATACCCTGCAAGTCCCCTAGCAATAGAATTGGGGCTATATACACCCACAATTTTTACTACTGGTATACAGTGCCATTGTCTGACTGGGAATTCAAAGAATATATTGGGAATACAAATACCCTCATTTCTTGCTACTGCCATATAGTGCCAGTTTCTGACTGGTAATTCAAAGAATATATTGGGGTTACGTGCACCCACAATTTTTACTACTGGTATACAGTGCCATTGTCTGACTGGGAATTCAAAGAATATATTGGGAATACAAATACCCTCATTTCTTGCTACTGCCATATAGTGCCAGTGTCTGACTGGGAATTCAAAGAATATATTGGGGTTACGTGCACCCACAATTTTTACTACTGGTATACAGTGCCATTGTCTGACTGGGAATTCAAAGAGTATATTGGGAATACAAATACCCTCATTTCTTGCTACTGCCATATAGTGCCAGTTTCTGACTGGGAATTCAAAGAATATATTGGGGTTACGTGCACCCACAATTTTTACTACTGGTATACAGTGCCATTGTCTGACTGGGAATTCAAAGAGTATATTGGGAATACAAATACCCTCATTTCTTGCTACTGCCATATAGTGCCAGTGTCTGACTGGGAATTCAAAGAATATATTGGGGTTACGTGCACCCACAATTTTTACTACTGGTATACAGTGCCATTGTCTGACTGGGAATTCAAAGAGTATATTGGGAATACAAATACCCTCATTTCTTGCTACTGCCATATAGTGCCAGTTTCTGACTGGGAATTCAAAGAATATATTGGGGTTACGTGCACCCACAATTTTTACTACTGGTATACAGTGCCATTGTCTGACTGGGAATTCAAAGAATATATTGGGGTTATAAATACCCTCATTTCTTGCTACTGCCATATAGTGCCAGTTTCTGACTGGGAATTCAAAGAATATATTGGGGTTACGTGCACCCACAATTTTTACTACTGGTATACAGTGCCATTGTCTGACTGGGAATTCAAAGAATATATTGGGGTTATAAATACCCTCATTTCTTGCTACTGCCATATAGTGCCAGTTTCTGACTGGTAATTCAAAGAATATATTGGGGTTACGTGCACCCACAATTTTTACTACTGGTATACAGTGCCATTGTCTGACTGGGAATTCAAAGAGTATATTGGGAATACAAATACCCTCATTTCTTGCTACTGCCATATAGTGCCAGTGTCTGACTGGGAATTCAAAGAATATATTGGGGTTACGTGCACCCACAATTTTTACTACTGGTATACAGTGCCATTGTCTGACTGGGAATTCAAAGAGTATATTGGGAATACAAATACCCTCATTTCTTGCTACTGCCATATAGTGCCAGTTTCTGACTGGGAATTCAAAGAATATATTGGGGTTACGTGCACCCACAATTTTTACTACTGGTATACAGTGCCATTGTCTGACTGGGAATTCAAAGAGTATATTGGGAATACAAATACCCTCATTTCTTGCTACTGCCATATAGTGCCAGTGTCTGACTGGGAATTCAAAGAATATATTGGGGTTACGTGCACCCACAATTTTTACTACTGGTATACAGTGCCATTGTCTGACTGGGAATTCAAAGAGTATATTGGGAATACAAATACCCTCATTTCTTGCTACTGCCATATAGTGCCAGTTTCTGACTGGGAATTCAAAGAATATATTGGGGTTACGTGCACCCACAATTTTTACTACTGGTATACAGTGCCATTGTCTGACTGGGAATTCAAAGAATATATTGGGGTTATAAATACCCTCATTTCTTGCTACTGCCATATAGTGCCAGTTTCTGACTGGGAATTCAAAGAATATATTGGGGTTACGTGCACCCACAATTTTTACTACTGGTATACAGTGCCATTGTCTGACTGGGAATTCAAAGAATATATTGGGGTTATAAATACCCTCATTTCTTGCTACTGCCATATAGTGCCAGTTTCTGACTGGTAATTCAAAGAATATATTGGGGTTACGTGCACCCACAATTTTTACTACTGGTATACAGTGCCATTGTCTGACTGGGAATTCAAAGAATATATTGGGGTTATAAATACCCTCATTTCTTGCTACTGCCATATAGTGCCAGTTTCTGACTGGTAATTCAAAGAATATATTGGGGTTACGTGCACCCACAATTTTTACTACTGGTATACAGTGCCATTGTCTGACTGGGAATTCAAAGAGTATATTGGGAATACAAATACCCTCATTTCTTGCTACTGCCATATAGTGCCAGTGTCTGACTGGGAATTCAAAGAATATATTGGGGTTACGTGCACCCACAATTTTTACTACTGGTATACAGTGCCATTGTCTGACTGGGAATTCAAAGAGTATATTGGGAATACAAATACCCTCATTTCTTGCTACTGCCATATAGTGCCAGTTTCTGACTGGGAATTCAAAGAATATATTGGGGTTACGTGCACCCACAATTTTTACTACTGGTATACAGTGCCATTGTCTGACTGGGAATTCAAAGAGTATATTGGGAATACAAATACCCTCATTTCTTGCTACTGCCATATAGTGCCAGTGTCTGACTGGGAATTCAAAGAATATATTGGGGTTACGTGCACCCACAATTTTTACTACTGGTATACAGTGCCATTGTCTGACTGGGAATTCAAAGAGTATATTGGGAATACAAATACCCTCATTTCTTGCTACTGCCATATAGTGCCAGTTTCTGACTGGGAATTCAAAGAATATATTGGGGTTACGTGCACCCACAATTTTTACTACTGGTATACAGTGCCATTGTCTGACTGGGAATTCAAAGAGTATATTGGGAATACAAATACCCTCATTTCTTGCTACTGCCATATAGTGCCAGTGTCTGACTGGGAATTCAAAGAATATATTGGGGTTACGTGCACCCACAATTTTTACTACTGGTATACAGTGCCATTGTCTGACTGGGAATTCAAAGAGTATATTGGGAATACAAATACCCTCATTTCTTGCTACTGCCATATAGTGCCAGTTTCTGACTGGGAATTCAAAGAATATATTGGGGTTACGTGCACCCACAATTTTTACTACTGGTATACAGTGCCATTGTCTGACTGGGAATTCAAAGAGTATATTGGGAATACAAATACCCTCATTTCTTGCTACTGCCATATAGTGCCAGTGTCTGACTGGGAATTCAAAGAATATATTGGGGTTACGTGCACCCACAATTTTTACTACTGGTATACAGTGCCAATTTCTAACTAGGAATTCAAAATGCGCAAGGCTCCCGGAAAGGGACGTGGACGAGGCCGTGGGCGAGGTCGGGGGAATGGTTCTGGGGAGCAAGGTAGCAGTGAAGCCACAGGGCGTCCCGTGCCTACTCCTGTGGGGCAGCAAGCATTGCGCCACTCCACAGTGCCAGGGTTGCTTGCCACATTAACTAAACTGCAGGGTACAAACCTTAGTAGGCCCGAGAACCAGGAACAGGTCTTGCAATGGCTGTCAGAGAACGCTTACAGCACATTGTCCAGCAGCCAGTCAGACTCTGCCTCCTCTCCTCCTATTACCCAACAGTCTTGTCTTCCTTCCTCCCAAAATTCCGAAGCTTTACAGAACAATAACCCAAACTGTCCCTGCTCCCCAGAGCTGTTCTCCGCTCCTTTCATTGTCCCTCAACCTGCCTCTCCACGTCACGATTCCACGAACCTAACAGAGGAGCATCTGTATCCAGATGCTCAAACACTAGAGTCTCCTCCATCTCCGTTCGATTTGGTGGTGGATGACCAGCAACCCACCCTCATCGACGATGATGTGACGCAGTTGCCGTCAGGGCATCCAGTTGACCGGCGCATTGTGCGGGAGGAGGAGATGAGACAGGAGTTGGAAGAGGAAGTGGTGGATGATGAGGACACTGACCCGACCTGGACAGGGGGGATGTCAAGCGGGGAAAGTAGTGTGGATGTTGAGGCAGGTGCAGCACCAAAAAGGGTAGCTAGAGGCAGAGGCAGAGGTCAGCAGCTTAGGCGAAGCCAGGCCACACCCGGAATCTCCCAAGATGTTCCAGTTCGTACCCAGCCCCGAAAAACTCCCACCTCGAGGGCACGTTTCTCGAAGGTGTGGAGTTTTTTCAAGGAATGCGCCGAGGACAGATATAGTGTTGTCTGCACAATTTGCCTCTCGAAATTGATTAGGGGCTCTGAGAAGAGCAACCTGTCCACCACTTCAATGCGCCGTCATTTGGAATCCAAGCACTGGAATCAGTGGCAGGCAGCAACGGCAGGACAAAGGCCGACTGCCGTTCACGCCACTGCCACTGCCTCTGCCTCTGCCTCTGCCACTGCCACTGCTGACTGTGCTGGCGATGCACTCCAGAGGACGAGCCAGGACACCACTTCATCTGCCTCCGCCACTTTGTTGACTTCTACCTCATCCTCCCCTGGTCCTGTCTTATCTCCTTCTCCTGCACCATCAAAGGCACCATCAGGCGTTTCTTTACAACAACCCACCATCTCTCAGACATTGGAGCGGCGGCAGAAATACACTGCTAACCACCCACACGCGCAAGCCTTGAACGCCAACATCGCTAAACTGCTGGCCCAGGAGATGTTGGCGTTCCGGCTTGTTGAAACTCCCGCCTTCCTGGACCTGATGGCAACTGCGGCACCTCGCTATGCCGTCCCTAGCCGTCACTACTTCTCCCGGTGTGCCGTCCCCGCCTTGCACCAGCACGTGTCACTCAACATCAGGCGGGCCCTTAGTTCCGCGCTTTGCACAAAGGTCCACTTGACCACCGACGCGTGGACAAGTGCATGCGGACAGGGACGCTACATTTCACTGACGGCACACTGGGTGAATGTAGTTGAGGCTGGGACTGCTTCCCAAACTGGCCCGGTGTACCTCGTCTCCCCGCCTAACATTCCTGGCAGGGACACGAGAAGAACACCCCCCCCTCCTCCTCCTCCTCTACCGCCTCCTCCTCCGCCACCGCCTCCTCCTCCGCCACCGCCTCCTCCTCCGCTGTTAGATTGACCCCAGCTACGAGTTGGAAACGTTGCAGCACTGGCGTTGGTAGACGTCAGCAGGCTGTGCTGAAGCTGATCAGCTTGGGGGACAGACAGCACACTGCCTCCGAGGTGAGGGATGCCCTCCTCGATGAGACGGCAATATGGTTTGAGCCGCTGCACCTGGGCCCAGGCATGGTCGTTTGTGATAACGGCCGGAACCTGGTAGCAGCTCTGGAGCTTGCCGGACTCCAACATGTTCCATGCCTGGCCCACGTCTTCAACCTAGTGGTGCAACGTTTCCTAAAGAGCTACCCCAATGTTCCAGAGCTACTGGTGAAAGTGCGGCGCATGTGCGCCCACTTTCGCAAGTCGACAGTAGCCGCTGCTAGCTTAAAATCTCTCCAGCAACGCCTGCATGTGCCACAACACCGGCTTTTGTGCGACGTCCCCACACGCTGGAACTCAACGTTTCAGATGTTGAATAGAGTGGTTGAGCAGCAGAGACCTTTGATGGAATACCAGCTACAAAACCCTAGGGTGCCACAAAGTCAGCTGCCTCAGTTTCACATCCATGAGTGGCCATGGATGAGAGACCTTTGTGACATCCTACGGGTCTTTGAGGAGTCCACAAGGAGGGTGAGCTCTGAGGATGCGATGGTGAGCCTTACAATCCCGCTCTTGTGTGTTCTGAGAGAATCCCTGATTGACATCAGGGATAACTCAGATCACACAGAGGAGTTAGGGATAGCATCCGATCCGTCACAGCTGGAGAGTAGGTCCACACATCTGTCCGCTTCACTGCGTTTAATGGAGGAGGAGGAGGAGGAGGAGGAGGAAGAAGAGTTGTCCGATGATGTGATGGTGATACAGGAGGCTTCCGGGCAACTTCGAATCGTCCCATTGTTGCAGCGCGGATGGGTAGACATGGAGGATGAGGAGGAAATGGAGATTGAACTTTCCGGTGGGGCCAGAGGAGTCATGCCAACTAACACTGTGGCAGACATGGCTGAGTTCATGTTGGGGTGCTTTACAACCGACAAGCGTATTGTCAAAATCATGGAGGACAACCAGTACTGGATCTTTGCTATCCTTGACCCCCGGTATAAAAACAACATCTCGTCTTTTATTCCGGTAGAGGGGAGGGCCAATCGCATCAATGCTTGCCACAGGCAATTGGTGCAGAATATGATGGAGATGTTTCCAGCATGTGACGTTGGCGGCAGGGAGGGCAGTTCCTCCAGTAGGCAACCAAGTTCTCACCGGTCCACACAAACGAGGGGCACACTGTCTAAGGTCTGGGACACCTTGATGGCACCCCCTCGCCAAAGTGCCGCCACGGAGGGTCCTAGTGTCACCAGGCGTGAGAAGTATAGGCGCATGTTGCGGGAATACCTTTCCGACCACAGCCCTGTCCTCTCCGACCCCTCTGCGCCCTACACGTATTGGGTGTCGAAGTTGGACCTGTGGCTTGAACTTGCCCTATATGCCTTGGAGGTGCTGTCCTGTCCTGCCGCCAGCGTCCTATCTGAGAGGGTGTTCAGTGCAGCCGGTGGCATCATCACTGACAAGCGCACCCGTCTGTCAGCTGAGAGTGCCGACCGGCTCACTTTGATAAAAATGAACCACCACTGGGTAGAGCCGTCATTTTTGTGCCCACCTGTGTAAAGCACCCCAACATGAAACTCCATGTCTGTACTCAACCTCTCCAATTCCTCCGCATCCTCATACTCATCCACCATAAGCGTTGCACAATTCTGCTAATACTAGGCTCCCTCCACCCTGATTTCCCCCAACTCTGCTGGTTAGAGGCTCCCTCCACCATGAATTTGCCCAAACTGGGCTGTTTAGAGGCTCCCTCCACCATGAATTGGTCCAAACTGGGTTTTTTAGAGGCTCCCTCCACCATGAATTTGCCCAAACTGGGCTGTTTAGAGGCTCCCTCCACCATGAATTGGTCCAAACTGGGCTGGTTAGAGGCTCCCTCCACCATGAATTTCCCAAAACTTGGCTGTTTAGAGGCTCCCTCCACCATGAATTTGCCCAAACTGGGCTGTTTAGAGGCTCCCTCCACCATTAATTGGTCCAAACTGGGCTGGTTAGAGGCTCCCTCCACCATGAATTTGCCCAAACTGGGGTGGTTAGAGGCTCCCTCCACCATTAATTGGTCCAAACTGGGCTGGTTAGAGGCTCCCTCCACCATGAATTTCCCAAAACTTGGCTGTTTAGAGGCTCCCTCCACCATTAATTGGTCCAAACTGGGCTGGTTAGAGGCTCCCTCCACCATGAATTTGCCCAAACTGGGCTGTTTAGAGGCTCCCTCCACCATTAATTGGTCCAAACTGGGCTGGTTAGAGGCTCCCTCCACCATGAATTTGCCCAAACTGGGCTGTTTAGAGGCTCCCTCCACCATGAATTGGTCCAAACTGGGGTGGTTAGAGGCTCCCTCCACCATGAATTGGTCCAAACTGGGGTGGTTAGAGGCTCCCTCCACCATTAATTGGTCCAAACTGGGCTGGTTAGAGGCTCCCTCCACCATGAATTTGCCCAAACTGGGCTGTTTAGAGGCTCCCTCCACCATTAATTGGTCCAAACTGGGCTGGTTAGAGGCTCCCTCCACCATGAATTTGCCCAAACTGGGCTGTTTAGAGGCTCCCTCCACCATGAATTGGTCCAAACTGGGGTGGTTAGAGGCTCCCTCCACCATGAATTGGTCCAAACTGGGGTGGTTAGAGGCTCCCTCCACCATTAATTGGTCCAAACTGGGCTGGTTAGAGGCTCCCTCCACCATTAATTGGTCCAAACTGGGCTGGTTAGAGGCTCCCTCCACCATGAATTTGCCCAAACTGGGGTGGTTAGAGGCTCCCTCCACCATTAATTGGTCCAAACTGGGCTGGTTAGAGGCTCCCTCCACAATTAATTGGTCCAAACTGGGCTAATTAGAGGCTCCCTCCACCATGAATTGGTCCAAACTGGGTTTTTTAGAGGCTCCCTCCACCATGAATTTGCCCAAACTGGGCTGTTTAGAGGCTCCCTCCACCATGAATTGGTCCAAACTGGGCTGGTTAGAGGCTCCCTCCACCATGAATTGGTCCAAACTGGGGTGGTTAGAGGCTCCCTCCACCATTAATTGGTCCAAACTGGGCTGGTTAGAGGCTCCCTCCACCATTAATTGGTCCAAACTGGGCTGGTTAGAGGCTCCCTCCACCATGAATTTGCCCAAACTGGGGTGGTTAGAGGCTCCCTCCACCATTAATTGGTCCAAACTGGGCTGGTTAGAGGCTCCCTCCACAATTAATTGGTCCAAACTGGGCTAATTAGAGGCTCCCTCCACCATGAATTGGTCCAAACTGGGTTTTTTAGAGGCTCCCTCCACCATGAATTTGCCCAAACTGGGCTGTTTAGAGGCTCCCTCCACCATGAATTGGTCCAAACTGGGCTGGTTAGAGGCTCCCTCCACCATGAATTGGTCCAAACTGGGGTGGTTAGAGGCTCCCTCCACCATTAATTGGTCCAAACTGGGCTGGTTAGAGGCTCCCTCCACCATTAATTGGTCCAAACTGGGCTGGTTAGAGGCTCCCTCCACCATGAATTTGCCCAAACTGGGGTGGTTAGAGGCTCCCTCCACCATTAATTGGTCCAAACTGGGGTGGTTAGAGGCTCCCTCCACCATTAATTGGTCCAAACTGGGCTGGTTAGAGGCTCCCTCCACCATTAATTGGTCCAAACTGGGCTGGTTAGAGGCTCCCTCCACCATGAATTTGCCCAAACTGGGGTGGTTAGAGGCTCCCTCCACCATTAATTGGTCCAAACTGGGCTGGTTAGAGGCTCCCTCCACAATTAATTGGTCCAAACTGGGCTAATTAGAGGCTCCCTCCACCATGAATTGGTCCAAACTGGGTTTTTTAGAGGCTCCCTCCACCATGAATTTGCCCAAACTGGGCTGTTTAGAGGCTCCCTCCACCATGAATTGGTCCAAACTGGGCTGGTTAGAGGCTCCCTCCACCATGAATTTCCCAAAACTTGGCTGTTTAGAGGCTCCCTCCACCATTAATTGGTCCAAACTGGGCTGGTTAGAGGCTCCCTCCACCATTAATTGGTCCAAACTGGGCTGGTTAGAGGCTCCCTCCACCATTAATTGGTCCAAACTGGGCTGGTTAGAGGCTCCCTCCACCATGAATTTCCCAAAACTTGGCTGTTTAGAGGCTCCCTCCACCATTAATTGGTCCAAACTGGGCTGGTTAGAGGCTCCCTCCACCATGAATTTGCCCAAACTGGGCTGTTTAGAGGCTCCCTCCACCATGAATTGGTCCAAACTGGGTTTTTTAGAGGCTCCCTCCACCATTAATTGGTCCAAACTGGGCTGGTTAGAGGCTCCCTCCACAATTAATTGGTCCAAACTGGGCTAATTAGAGGCTCCCTCCACCATGAATTGGTCCAAACTGGGTTTTTTAGAGGCTCCCTCCACCATGAATTTGCCCAAACTGGGCTGTTTAGAGGCTCCCTCCACCATGAATTGGTCCAAACTGGGCTGGTTAGAGGCTCCCTCCACCATGAATTGGTCCAAACTGGGGTGGTTAGAGGCTCCCTCCACCATTAATTGGTCCAAACTGGGCTGGTTAGAGGCTCCCTCCACCATTAATTGGTCCAAACTGGGCTGGTTAGAGGCTCCCTCCACCATGAATTTGCCCAAACTGGGGTGGTTAGAGGCTCCCTCCACCATTAATTGGTCCAAACTGGGCTGGTTAGAGGCTCCCTCCACAATTAATTGGTCCAAACTGGGCTAATTAGAGGCTCCCTCCACCATGAATTGGTCCAAACTGGGTTTTTTAGAGGCTCCCTCCACCATGAATTTGCCCAAACTGGGCTGTTTAGAGGCTCCCTCCACCATGAATTGGTCCAAACTGGGCTGGTTAGAGGCTCCCTCCACCATGAATTTCCCAAAACTTGGCTGTTTAGAGGCTCCCTCCACCATGAATTTGCCCAAACTGGGCTGTTTAGAGGCTCCCTCCACCATTAATTGGTCCAAACTGGGCTGGTTAGAGGCTCCCTCCACCATGAATTTGCCCAAACTGGGGTGGTTAGAGGCTCCCTCCACCATTAATTGGTCCAAACTGGGCTGGTTAGAGGCTCCCTCCACCATGAATTTCCCAAAACTTGGCTGTTTAGAGGCTCCCTCCACCATTAATTGGTCCAAACTGGGCTGGTTAGAGGCTCCCTCCACCATGAATTTGCCCAAACTGGGCTGTTTAGAGGCTCCCTCCACCATTAATTGGTCCAAACTGGGCTGGTTAGAGGCTCCCTCCACCATGAATTTGCCCAAACTGGGCTGTTTAGAGGCTCCCTCCACCATGAATTGGTCCAAACTGGGGTGGTTAGAGGCTCCCTCCACCATGAATTGGTCCAAACTGGGGTGGTTAGAGGCTCCCTCCACCATTAATTGGTCCAAACTGGGCTGGTTAGAGGCTCCCTCCACCTTGAATTTCCCAAAACTTGGCTGTTTAGAGGCTCCCTCCACCATTAATTGGTCCAAACTGGGCTGGTTAGAGGCTCCCTCCACCATGAATTTGCCCAAACTGGGCTGTTTAGAGGCTCCCTCCACCATGAATTTGCCCAAACTGGGCTGTTTAGAGGCTCCCTCCACCATGAATTGGTCCAAACTGGGCTGGTTAGAGGCTCCCTCCACCATGAATTTCCCAAAACTTGGCTGTTTAGAGGCTCCCTCCACCATTAATTGGTCCAAACTGGGCTGGTTAGAGGCTCCCTCCACCATGAATTTGCCCAAACTGGGGTGGTTAGAGGCTCCCTCCACCATTAATTGGTCCAAACTGGGCTGGTTAGAGGCTCCCTCCACCATTAATTGGTCCAAACTGGGCTAATTAGAGGCTCCCTCCACCATGAATTGGTCCAAACTGGGTTTTTTAGAGGCTCCCTCCACCATGAATTTGCCCAAACTGGGCTGTTTAGAGGCTCCCTCCACCATGAATTGGTCCAAACTGGGCTGTTTAGAGGCTCCCTCCACCATGAATTGGTCCAAACTGGGCTGGTTAGAGGCTCCCTCCACCATGAATTTCCCAAAACTTGGCTGTTTAGAGGCTCCCTCCACCATTAATTGGTCCAAACTGGGCTGGTTAGAGGCTCCCTCCACCATGAATTGGTCCAAACTGGGGTTTTTAGAGGCTCCCTCCACCATGAATTGGTCCAAACTGGGGTTTTTAGAGTCTCCCTCCACCATGAATTGGTCCAAACTGGGGTTTTTAGAGGCTCCCTCCACCATGAATTTGCCCAAACTCTGCTGGTTAGAGGCTCAATCCACCCTGATTTTCAAAACAAATGTTGGTGCCAACCTCAACTTACTACAAGGGCCAAATTCACTGCTGGTGACAAGCTCTCCTCACTGCAAGTGCCAAATACACATGTTTCAAGGTGTTTTCCTACTGTCAGAGAGGTGGTATTGAGTGTGTAAAGTGTGTAGTTGTTAGGCTGTGATGTTGGGGTAATAGAGGGTCTTTGGTGTGTTAGA
The DNA here is from genome assembly GCF_031893055.1 of Leptodactylus fuscus. Lineage (NCBI taxonomy): Eukaryota > Metazoa > Chordata > Amphibia > Anura > Leptodactylidae > Leptodactylus > Leptodactylus fuscus. The sequence continues at coordinate 234,137,643 of NC_134266.1, read as the reverse complement.
TGCCCCCAGACATGCTTCCCCTGCTGTCCCAGTGTCATTCCAGAGGTGTTGGCATCATTTCCTGGGGTGTCATAGTGGACTTGGTGACCCTCCAGACACGGATTTGGGTTTCCCCCTTAACGAGTATCTGTTCCCCATAGACTATAATGGGGTTCGAAACCCGTTCGAACACACGAACATTGAGCGGCTGTTCGAATCGAATTTCGAACCTCGAACATTTTAGTGTTCGCTCATCTCTACCTATTACAATACATGCTTTATTGATTCTGCTCCATTATACAATCGCTTTTTGCTATCTGTAGAGAAAACATTTTTGGGCAAATGCAAAAACCCTTGTTTACTGGGATTCAGCAAAAAACAAAAGTGTGCTCTCATTATTATACTGTTACTGGTAGGGTGCCCACCAGAGCAGCGAAGGCCAAAAAATTGGGTACTGATGACTGATCCGAAAAATGAATCCATTTAATTTTTCCTGTTCCTCAAAGACTCTTGGTGGACCCACTAACCTGTAATGGAGTCCATCTGGTTTAAGAAGTGCTGTGGGAAAAATTGTATCTGTGGGAGTTATTGTAATAGACAGAATGTAAATAGCGGTGCGGCGAATGTCTTTACCAACTGCTTTATTCATGGTCTATTCACGTGATCCTGCACTGTGTGGACTGCAAGTCAGTCACTCTATGCAAGCACATGACGTGCACATTGAGACTCTCACAAGCCTGCCTAGAAGGACTAACTTGTGAGCAAATTCTGTAGGAATCAGAAGGCACAGAGTTACCATGGACCAGGATGCACCAGGGACCAAAACAGAACCACTAAACCATTACTAAAGCTAACAGTAAACAAATTATCCACGCTACTCTTCATATAAAGTCCATTATAACTGGACGAACAGCCTGCGGTCATGCTCCCACACTGAAGTCCTAGCACCATTACGGCTGGAGAGCAACAGGTTGTAGACCACTGATATACAAAGCAGGTGCTTTTGCTGTTGAGACCCCCTACCATCTCCTGCCTATGTCACCCCATGCAGTTAACCCTTTCACAGCTATGAAATTACATCACCCACTCTACCTAAAAGATAAGACAAGTCCCAGGGCTGAAGGCCCATCCCCAGTGCTCCACCTGCCTCCTTTGGATAAGACTTCAAAGTTGTTTTTCTCCAAATCTACAAAAGTGACATATAACATGGGTGCATTGTCTATCACTGTAATGTGCTCTGTAATATGATGATAGCAATATTCTTGGGGAGGTGGTAGCCTGCCTTTAACACAGAGCACCCTGGATACTTTATAGGATCCTGGGCTTTCTGCAGTATACCCGTATTACCTGTAGGATCCTGGATTTTCTGCAGTATACCTTTGCTACCTCTTTGGCCCTGGGCTTTCTACAGTATACCCCTATTACCTGTTTGACCCTGTGCTTTCTGCAGTATACCTCTATTACCTGTAGGATCCTGGGCTTTCTGCAATATACCTTTGTTACCTCTTTGGCCCTGGGCTTTCCGCACTATACCTCTATTACCTATAGGATCCTGGATTTTCTGCAGTATACCTTTGCTACCTCTTTGGCCCTGAGCTTTCTACAGTATACCTCTATTACCTGTTTGACCCTGTGCTTTCTACAGTATACCTCTATTACCTGTTTGACCCTGTGCTTTCTACAGTATACCTCTATTACCTGTTTGACCCTGTGCTTTCTGCAGTATACCTCTATTACCTGTAGGATCCTGGGCTTTCTGCAGTATACCTCTATTACCTGTTTGACCCTGTGCTTTCAACGGTGTACCTCTATTACCTGTTTGACCCTGTGCTTTCTGCAGTATACCTCTATTACCTGTTTGACCCTGTGCTTTCTGCAGTATACCTCTATTACCTGTAGGATCCTGGGCTTTCTGCAGTATACCTCTATTACCTGTAGGATCCTGGGCTTTCTGCAGTATACCTCTATTACCTGTTTGACCCTGTGCTTTCAACGGTGTACCTCTATTACCTGTTTGACCCTGTGCTTTCTGCAGTATACCTCTATTACCTGTTTGACCCTGTGCTTTCTGCAGTATACCTCTATTACCTGTAGGATCCTGGGCTTTCTGCAGTATACCTTTGTTACCTATTTGGCCCTGGGCTTTCTGCAGTATACCTTTGTTACCTCTTTGGTCCTGGGCTTTCTACAGTATACCCGTTACTAACTGTGGCCTTGTGCCTCTTGTAATATATCTCAGCTATCTGTCTTGTAGCTCTTGATTCTTGTTGCTTACCAAGACACTGATTTTAGTCTGTGTTCACTTCATGCATTTGATCCTGTTTCTATGGTTCTCAATGCCACATTTCTAACCTGCCTGTTCAGTTGCTACTTAAGTGGGACCACCTCAGGAGCTAGCGGCCTGGTGGACCCCCTGCAGCAAAGATCAGGGAAGACCGGGAAGTCTTCTAGGATAAGAGCATTAATGGTGACCCCAAGTCAAACAAGTCTGGTATCACAGCGGGTCCATGATCTGCTGCTGCCCGTTACTCAGGGAATCCCTGTAAAGATTACTAACTGCAGCTATTTGCTTTTCATTGGCTCTTGAATATTCATCATATAGTGTATATAGTATAGTGTAAACAATTTTCACTAAAAACAGTACTAAGCGTATGTTGACTCAGGGCAGCTACACCGCAGATTTTCCAGCATTTACATGAAAAGCAGTGGATGAGAGTGTGCAGAATCCATGTGGAAACTGACCCACAGCCATAGTGGCATGCCCTTAACACCTTAACCACCAATGCGCAGATGGCCATCAATTCTCAGCACCTAAAGAATAGGTGGAAAGTATCTGATCAGTGTGGGACTGACCACTGGGACCCTACTGATCCCATGTCCCCTGTATGAATAGTCCAGGCGGCTGGTACATTTATCTCTATATCTCATCCCTGCTTTTCACTAGTCTAAATGGCTACATTCCTAACTATAGATATATGGAGCAGTAGTGTGCGCTGCTGCTTCGTACGTACAGGCAGACACAGGACCCTTGTTCTCGTGACCATCAATCAGACACCATCTAGCCTGTGGATAGGTTATAAGTTTAATAGCTGGGACAACCTCTATAAAAACACTGACCTGCAAACAACATGTCTCACCTATCCTCAGGCTAGGTAATGAATCTATGATCACAGGGAATCCCACTGGTTAAAAGAACAGGGGTCCTGAGTCCTCAGGTTTCTATGGGACTGACAAAGAAAGCCAAGTGTGCTTTTGCTCAAAACCCTGGTCATAGACGCAAGCAACAGTGACAAGCTGTTATACTATTATACCCTATAAAGGGGTCAGCAGCTGCCGGAGATCTCAGTCACTTTATGCCAGGGGGTCCGGATAGAGGACCAGCCAAAGCAACACCACAACATGGATGATGCTCTCCTCCCTCAGGGAGTCTAGACTGATAGACACCGTAATCCCTACAGGATCTACCCACAGCGTACAAATGGTCATCTCCGTGCCAAGTCCAATCTGTCATAATATTTGCCTGACATGGATTTTAGCCACACTATTCCATTAAAATAAACTCATCAGTGGATTTTTTTTGACCAGGCTTTAGATCAAAACAATCCTTAAACAGAAGCGAAATGGGCATTTGCCAACCCGGGGATCTCTATTAATGAGTGCAGTGCAATCCCTTTTCTGTATCTAATTTTAGAAAGATGCCAAGTCTGTAGTTCAGCATTTAATAAACTCTGACATTGTAATTACTCTGCATTGAGAACTTTGCAATGGATTTATAGCATCAAAGATACTTAAAGAGACCAGCTACCTGCACGGTCCAAGCAGATGTAGCAGTGCTGAAACTGTTCTGACTGCATTCTCTATTTTATAATAATAGGCTGCGTTCACATTTGTTTTGGAGCCCCACCATTAACATCTATAGGCAATGCCATCGTATTTGATTACAGTAAAATAGCACAGTATGCAACGCTATTCTACCCGTCAACATGATGGACACAATGATGAAACCTGACGGAATCCATTATAAGTCAGTAAGGTCCATTGGGCACTTTTGAATGTGAAGCAATGGATATGACACTGTGTTCCTGTGACGGAACAGAAAAAAAAAGTGAACATAGCCTTACCTGCAGTACTATGTAAAACAAGGTATAACACACTAGTGATTAATAGGGAATTGCAGTAATGTGCAAACACAGCTCTGCTACATCAGACAAGTTCCAGATATATGTTGGTATATAGAATGTGTATACATTATGAATGCAGAAGCCTTTTCTGCTGTGAATAGAAGCATTTCATACACAAAAGACCCTGATTCCCAGAATCCTATGAAGTAACAAGTTGGCGCCTGGTGTGATTTATTTGCCTTGTGTCTTATACAAAGTAACAGATACATTGTCGCTTCTTGTTCTGGACCAGAGAACAGACAAGGAATGATATATTTGCAGACCAAGGACTGGTACTACTCTTTAATGATATAGATGATGGAAATTGTAGGTAGTCTCATATGTTATCTCACACCTACATTGTGTACATGGTATACAGTATTTACAAATTATACACATGTATACCCTTGTGTGTGATTCTCTGTGTACTTTACTAAGTGACCCCGTCTGAAGCTTTTCTAGAAAGGTAAAGATGATCACGGACACAAAGACCTGACCACAACCATAAACTTGAATAATTGCGTGTAAATCCACAGCAAGATACTCCACTGGGAAAACTGATCTATAGCAAAACTGCTAAGCATCGGCATTGCACCCAAGAGAAATGGCTCAGGATAATGTTGCTCTATTGTAGTAATGACCAGACAGTGAGTGCGATAAATTTCACAAATACTTTCCTATGGGTCACAGATGGTTGGCTTGCCAAAAACATCAACAGGATTGCCCAGATTATTGGAGCATCTGTGGCCACAGTTTATACACATATGATCACTGAAATATCTATATCCATTCATATACTGTATATGTGAGTCAGTATGTAAGCATATAGTGTCAGCCACGATAGCAAATGACTATAAGCAGTATGTACTTAATGTATGTGTGTATGTTGTGTAACTGGTGCAGTTCTGGAGGAAGCAGGTCATGTATATGAATAGATGAATATACAGGATATATAACTACAGTGTAACAGGTCAAGAGGCTGGTTGTATATATGAAAAATGAAAGGTTTAGTAGCTGGTGGAGATGGCAACTGTGCAGTAGCATATATATATATATATATATATATATATATATATTCACTGAAGCAGACAGCTGTACATGTATATAGATATGCATATCTGAAGTATGATGATGCGTCAATGAGGTGTATATACATGTAGCCTTATGTCGCAAGATAAGTCCATTATCTTAATAAAGCAGTGTACATCTATGCAGTAGGTATGTATGTATATATGAATGCCTGTAGTAGTATGTAATATGTATAAGATCAGTATAAATCCACACAGTGGGACAAGTCGTGTATATGAATGGGACAGGTAATTGTACATGTGTGTCATAGTCACGTAGCATTTATACAAACATGTACAATTAGTGTGTATATATATATATATATATATATATATATATATATATATATATATATATATAGGACAAGTGCACATGCCGGCTGGTCACCTGCTCCATTTATATACAGAACTTGCCACATATACAGGGAATATATATTTTTATAGTGTATGACGTTATGACGTTTACAGTGTGACGGGTTTATAACCTGGTTATGTATACAAAGAGTAGGCATGTAGCATGCGTATACAGGGTGCAGGTGCCTGGTTGGAACAGGTGAGTGTATAGGTATGCAGTATGTACAAGACACATTCCTGCAGGAATGTATAAGAGATATCTATATAGCGTGCTCTTCCAGTGTGACGGGTTAATTATCTGTACCTGTACTAGCTATGTAGTATGTATAGGCAGGACGCAGGGTCTGATACCTGGATGGAACAGGTGAGTGTACAGGTATGCAGTATGTATAGAATATATGCCTTCAGCAATGTAAAAGCCATGTATATCGGCGATGTCTGTAGTGTGACAGGTTCGTTACCTGGAAACGTACATATATCATTAGCAGTTATGTAGCATGTATATACAGTGTGTAAGGCCTGGCACCTCGTTGGAGCAGGTGAATGTATATAGTTGGTGTTGGAGATGTGTGTGTGTGTATATATATATACTTATCACACTATAACAGGTATATATATATATATATATATATATATATATATATATATACCTGTTATAGTGTGATAAGTATGTGTTTACATGTAGTATATTAAGTATATAGTATTTATATACAGGATGCAGGACCCCCTACTTGTATGAAGTGTATATATTTAGTAGAAGCTATGGTTGTATATACTTCATGTATTATTATAGTGTAACAGCTGTATGTCTACTGTAGTATATATCATGTCCAGGGTGCAGGGTCCAGTACCTGGATGGAGCTGGAGCGCCGCTCCGCGCTGCAGACGCCGTGTCGCTGATTGGGACATGTCTCCACGGGTTCCGCCTCCGCTCTCACTTGTTGCAAGTCCCAGGGGAAGCTCCCGGAGTCCCGGTTGGTCCCCGGTGTCCCTAGTACAGAACTGTTCCTAGTGTCCGCCTGCTGCCGGTGTCACCCCAAGCCTGAGCCCGATGCAGCTGCTGCTGTGATACACTGCTGCTCCTCCGGACCGGCGCTCTGTGTGTATGTGTCTGCGGAGGGGAGCCGCGACCATTCACATCTCTGAAGAGGGGAGCGGAGGGGGAGATAACTGGAGAGCAGAACAGCTCATTCACCGAGCGGAGGGGGAGAGCGCAGCGGAGAAGAGCCGGGACTATAAAATCAGAGAATCAACTCCGGCACTCCAAAAAGTGAAAAAATAAAAAAGAATTTTATTATAACATCTTAAAAAATATAAAGAATCATGCGGAGCTGGATCAAAATTGAATAGACATCACATGTGAGTTAACGCCGGATAAGTTTCGATCCAAGATCAGACCTTCATCAGCAGGATGTCTATAACAGATGACAATATTTACAATAAGATGTCATATACTATACAGTGTATCATAACTAGATCCATATAGAAATGGCACAAAAATAAGATATATAGAGAAAATCATAAGATCCAATGTATCATAACACAACTCTATCCATAGATTATGAAGAAAGTATGTCAAACATTGTCCAATCAGCAGAGAATAAAGTGTCTCTAAAGTATATATTATAGGAAACAGTATCACTATGAGATAATAAATACATATACAACTATATAGTCCCAGTAGCCAAACTGAATAGAAAGAAAGCAGAACACAATATGAAATATGATATAAATAGATTTGCACTAACCAAGGTCTGCACACAGGATCATTCAGTCGCCGACTGATGCTCACTACACACAGGGAATCGTAGTGCACGGAGGAACGCCCCCCAGTGTTACATGACGCCCTTGTGCTACACATCACATGACACTAGAGATCTGAACATGTGCAGCAGTCAAATGTACGTGTCCATCGCTATTGTAGTGCTCTGGGCTTAATGGTTAGTACTACAAGTCTCAGCATGACTAGAAATCATATACAAACACCCATAAAGCAAAAGAAGGAAGGGGATGCAGCTTGGTATCAGATCACTAGCCCAATGTATATGAATCCAGCCCAACATATAGGACAGATATGATCAATAGTAACAATATATCAGACTTGCTAGCGGCTGAATGATCCCATGGTGAGAGGAAGCCTTTGCCTTTAGTCTTATGTTGTCTTGATATCTTCATTTCATATTGTTTTCTGCTTCTGGACTATTTAGTTGTATATATATGTTTATGGGGTTATATATCAATGCCTATATATGTATACTCTGCATACACTTTATTCTCTGCTGATTGGACAGTGTTTGACCTACTTTCTTTATGATATATGGATATACTCGTGTTATTATATATTGAATTTATTTTGATCTCTTATTATTTTCTATACATATATTATTGTTGTACCATTTCTATATGGAGTTAGTTATGATATATTGTATAGTATATGACATCTTATTGTAAATATTGTCATCTGTTACAGACATCCTGCTGATGAAGATCTTGTCTTGTACCGAAACGTTCTGTTCTAATCAATTTGGATGTTTGTGTAATGTCAGTAACCTCTATTACAAAAGTGTCTGACCTCTGCATAAGCAATGCCGCCCCTGCTACTTCTTGTGTCACCCCCTCTACCTCATAGATTGTAAGCTCTTGCGAGCAGGGCCCTCAGTCCCATTGTGTGAAATGATTTTCTTTGTAGTGTATCTTTCTGTCTGTACTTGAACCCTACTAATTGTACAGCGCTGCGGAATATGTTGGCGCTATATAAATAAAATGTATTATTATATTATCCATCGCCTCATGATTATTTCTATTTTTTAAGATGTTATAATAAAATATTTTTTTAATTTTTTTAACTTTTGGAGTGCCGGAGTTGATTTCCAAATTTGATATGTGGTGATTCCAGTACCCCAGGCACCCTACCCTGACGGGTTTATTGATAGTTATACGGGAGTGTATAGGCTATTACAATTTTTGTTGGAGTGTCCTCACAGTTGTGCACAGGACCTTTGCACTGGCTATGGACTAGAAGAATATCTCCAAGTATAACACACCCACTATCAAGATCCCAAAATGGCAAATCTACAACAACCACATAAGAGTGCATTCACACATGGCAGATTTGTTGCAGAAATTTCAGTACTAAAAATATGTTCCATGCCGGAGAATGGTGTTGCTTCTGTATGCACATGGATATCTACAAGCCTCATACAGATGTACAGAATCAGTGGCAGGATTCTTGTGCGTTGTGATGTCTGTACAAGTCCCTGTACTGAACAAATAGTGCGCCTCAATATAGTTGTGGAAGCATGTGTCGCACGGCTATTGTGCAAAGTCACATTCAAGTGCATGAGGCTGGAAGACACGCACCCCACTTTAAAACAACTGCCCACATTTGCAGGTAAAATAATCTAGACAAATAGTACAACATGCTGAGCCATCTTGTCCAGTAAAATGTCAGGCTCCCTGTGCCGCACCCTTATATGTTTTACACAGGACTATTGCACACAGTATAATGGTCTCTTTAATGGCCCCCACACAGTATAACACAACCTTTATTGGACCTCAAATAGTATAACATCTCCTTTACTTGCTCCAAAACATCTTATTGGCCCCCACACCATCCTGACTTTTGAACAGGCTCCCACATAGTACATTGCCCCCTTTACTGATCCCATATAGTACATTATTCCCTTTACTGACCCCCGTACAGTATATTATCCCCTCTATTAGTCCCACACAGTATATTTACTGACCTCCATACAGTATATTGTCCCCCTTTTTGGTCCCCACACAATGACACATTACACCACAACCCATTGGCTTATTCCACCACACAACATGTGATATGTTACTCACCGCTCCCTGCTCCTGTCCAGTCCTGCCTTGGCTATGGCTCCAGCCTGCCATTGTATGCTACATCCAGATGCTGAACAACATCATGGTTTTGCACACCCTCGACATCTACACCTACGCCTCAAAATGCTGACCAAAAAGACGGCTCCCATTGAAATCAATGGGAGCAGCTCAGGTCTTTTTTCCGGGAGCCGTTTTTTCTGGCTCCTGGAAAAAAGAAGCGAGGTGCTCATTCTTCATAATTTGGCCTGAAGACACATCCTCCTCCGGACTAGGCCCATTCATTGGGCCAAATCCAGATCGGAGTGCGCGGCTGGATGCTGGTCCAGTGCACCGGCTTTCAGTCGCGGCTACCCCGTTTTTGGTCCGGAACCTGAGGCGGCCTACGCCTGAGGTTCTGGACCAAAAGACTCCATGTAAACTTACCCTCAAATAGTTTCCTATCTACTGTAGGACAAATATGTGTAGCATTCGCACCAGAATTTAGAGCCAATTGCACCATGTACATCTATATTTATTCAATACAGTATGAAGAAAATAGGTCCGCACTACTGTGTTTCTTAAAAGCTTCTTCTTTATTTCATCCTTTAAAATTCATCATTTTACAGGTACAAATGTGCAAGTGAAAAAACTCTCCCCAAAAGTGACTAAAACATAATAACTGGCTGACGCGTTTCTGGGCGCTCTAGCCCTTTAGTCGTAGCTTAGGGCTAGAACGCTAGAGGTTGGATGTGTTATCTTCCATTGTAGTCCTATCTGTGATCTAAATGAAGTTACTGCGGCAAAGAAAGCCCCTACAGAATTGGCAAGGGTAAATTACAGGATTTAGATTATTTTTTTTTTGTAAGTTGATAGTGATAGGGAATATTCCTTAAAATGGTACAAAAATTAATTAAAATATTATCATATTTTCTAATAAAGTGGAAATGTTAGTTTTTGGAAGTTTCGACATTGTACATTTATATGATTCTTGTATTTCAGCTTCAAGGCAGTGAGTGGACATCATGTTTCTTCTTTTATTGCTCTCAGGACTGGAAAAGGAACAGAGTGAAAAGTGGCAATGGCTCGCTGTTCGGCTAGGATTTGGCATATTAATAAATTGTGACTTTATTAAGTGTTGAGAAAATGTTTGTACAATCTCACTCCTGGAAGCGTGCGGAATAAAATTTGAAGAAACGTCGCGAGACATATTTTAAAATCTGACATATTTAGCAACATTACACAACACTTTGATAAAAATTTGCAGCAGATAATGGCAATACTGCCTTCAGCAAAAAACAGAATAAATAGACATTTATAAGTTTATGAGCTCTATTCACACACAGTTTACAATAAGGGTAGGTTCACATGGCTGATTTTTTTCCTAGATGAAAAATTTAACCTCACATATTTGAATCAGAATTTTTTTTCCGCACCTGCCTCACATTCACTTCAATGGGAGTTATCAGGCGGAATCCTGAAAAAAGTCAGGTAGAGGAAAAAATTTGCATTTATGATCACTGGCCACATTTATGGCTCTGTAACTATTAGTAGCCGATATGATCCTGCTTTTTCCTGTGCACCTGTTTGTAGACATTTAATCCGTGTCCTGATGAAATGACATTAATAGCTATGAGATGTTTAGATGAATAAATGTGTTGAGAGAGTAGCTGTGTCTATTAGAAGACTGAATGATGGCATTGTAAGATGATACCTGCTCTCTCACGTGATTCGGGGTCCCATGACAGCTTTTAAAGCAATCTTTTAATTTTCTGGAGCATGGGGATGACAATGTAGAAGAACTCTAATATCAGGTGCTTGGCAAACTCCTGTCCTCTACCATCTGCCATTGTAATTCCCTTTCTGTAAGACCAGTGTGCAGGGCAAGAGTTCAACTGCAAGGATAGAAAACTGTGAATTAATATTGGCAGGAGAACCAGACCGTTTATAACCATCTAAGAGCATCACACTATGTCTGAGAGGGATGTCACTAGACTGCAAGACTGTAGTCTCCTATAGGCCCATACATTAAGGGGCCATCTACGTTAGGCTACGGCATGTCCAAACTTCTGACTAGTATGATGTATATACATATATACTGTATATATATATATACACACTCATTGAAACCTCTCCAAACCTCCAACCTCTCATATATATATATATATATATATATATATATATATATATATATATATATATACACAGATAGATAGGTCCATAAATATTTGGACAGATAGACAAGTTTTGGCATTTTAGCTGTTTATGAAAACATATTTAAGTGAAAGTTTTATAATTGGAGATGAGTGAGTACTGTTCGGATTAGCCGATCCGAACAGCATGCTCGCATAGAAATGAATGGACGTAGCCGGCACGCGGGGGGTTAAGCGGCCGGCCGCCGTCAAAGCGGAAGTACCAGGTGCATCCATTCATTTCTATGGAGAATGGTGTTCGGATCGGCTGATCCGAACAGTACTCGCTCATCTCTATTTATAATCAATATGGGCTTATATTATAACAATATAAGTGCAAACGCTCAACTTCTTCACATCTGGATTGAAGGAAGGGTTTAGGAATTACAGCTCTGTAATATACAGCTACTTCTTTTTCAAGGAACCAAAGGTAATTGGACTATAAGGGTAAGTTCACAGTTAATCCGGAGCAGAGTGCGCGGCTGGCTGCCGGTACAGTGCACTGGCTTTCAGTCATGACTACCCGCGCCTCCGCTTCAGGTTCCGATCCAAAAAAACCCATGTGAATTTACCCTTCGCTCAAAAGCTACACAGGCCAATGACCAAAAAACTTTTTCTTGAATAATAGGCTATTTCCATGTATTTTTGTGCACTGAAACTGAAAATGACCTCCAAATTTGTCTATCACGTCTTGGATTTAGACAAAAGCCCCTCCCCCTGTTTATTATTGGAAGCGTGTTTAAGCCAATCAGAACTAAGCTCTATTTTACATATCATTATCTCCCAATGTAATTACACATCTAATTCATTTACCAATTATTGTAAGTCAATTGGTTAAACGCTATTTTATCCTGGCTATATAAAGCCATGCATTACTGCATAAGGTCTGTTCCTGCTTTATATTATATTTTCATTCAGTAGTTTCTAAAATGGCATCCCATGCCGTTCGTGGTTGTGTTACATCTCCAAATTCCTTTTGCAATATATGTGGTGAATTTACTTTTAAAAAAAAAACAGCAGCCTGTGTCTGAGTTTGTTAAGAGAGTTGCCTACTTTGGCATTAGACTTGGAGATCAACACAAGACTTGGGCACCTCACAAAGTGTGCTATATTTGTGCTGAAGATTTGAGAAGATGGTCGAAAGGAAAGAAGAAAGCTTTCAAATTTGGCATCCCGATGATTTGGAGGGAACAGAGAAATCACCTTAATGACTGATATCTCTGCTGCACTGACGTTAGTGGTTATAATTCCAAGAACAAAAATAATATTTTGTACCCAAACCTTCCATCTGCCATTCGTCCAGTGCCTCTCAGCAAAGACATTACTGTGCCTCAACCCTCTGTACTGTTAGAGATGCCTTTGGATACAGATTCTCCCAAAATTGATGGACAGAAAGGTGAAATGGATCCAGAGTTTGAATGTGGTTTGAGTGCTCAGCCCCAGTTGTTCTCCCAAGATGAGTTGAATGACGTAATGAGGGATCTTGGACTTAGCAAAGAAAATTCAGAACTACTGGGTTCACGTTTACAAGAAAAAAAATCTATTGGTCGAAGGAATGTCAATGTATTTTTATAGAAAGAGAGAACTCAAGTTTACTCCTTATTTTGAACAGGAAGAAAACCTGGTGTTTTGTCTTGAAGTCCCTGGATTGATGACTGCTTTTGGTATACAGGACGAAGCAGATGCATAGAGGCTCTTCATTGATTCCTCCAAAAGAGGCTTGAAAGCTGTTCTGCTCAATAATGGCAACCAATATGCTTCTGTTTCCTGGTGCTCATTCTGTGTGCCTTAAAGAAAGTTATGAAAATCTTCAACTAATCCTAGACAAGATAAAGTATCCAGAACATGAATGGGTGCTCTGTGGAGATTTAGAGGTACTGTGCATGCTACTAGGTCAGCAGTCAGGGTTTACTAAATTCCCATGTTTTTTGTGTGAGTGGGACAGTAGAGCTCGTGACTTTCATTGGATAAAAAAAGAATGGCTTGTTCGTCAATCCTTTACTCCTGGAGAGAAAAATGTTCTGTGGAGGAGCTTGGTTGATCTGAAAAAAATTTTGCTCCCTCCTCTTCACATCAAATTAGGCATTATGAAACAATTTGTGAAAGCCTTACCTAAGACTGGACCATTTTTTACATATTTGAGTGAAAAATTTCCTCACCTCTAAGTAGCGAAACTTAAAGAAGGTGTTTTCGTTGGGCCTGATATCCAAAATCTGATGTTTGATCTTAACTTTGAAGTGACAATGACAGAAGATGAAAAGGAGGCATGGAAAGCATTCAAAGATGTGGTAACCAAGTTCCTTGGAAATCACAAAGATCCAGACTACGAAAAAAATAATTAAAAATATGCTGCAAAAATTTCAAAATGTAGGATGTCTGATGAGCCTCAAACCACTTTTTGAATTCGCATGTGAGATTTTTCCCTGAAAATCTTGGAGCAGTTAGCGAAGAACAAGGTGAACACTTCCATCAGGATATCAAGGTGATGGAGAAAAGATATTAGGATCGTTGGAACGTTGCAATGATGGGAGACTACTGCTGGTCGCTACATCGAGACCAACCAGAAAAATTGTACAAGAGGAAAAGCAATGTACGCAGTTTTACTGGCAAGAGAATTCGAAAATACAAACAGATGTAAAGTAATACCACAAGAAAGTAAATAAACAATATTCATTATAAATGTATGTTAAATTTTCAATTTTTCTATTATAAATTTCATTCATTGCGCGTGATATCCGAAATAACGGTTGAGGCTAATTAGAAAAAAAAAACGATGGGTGATACAGAAAAATTAATTACAGATTCGTGATCAGCACCTAAAAAACATTTAAAATCACCTTACCAGACAAAAAAGTTTTCAAAAAGTGTTTTTTGTCAGCCAGTATTAATGGGCTGCGTGGGGAACTCCCTCATCAATCCTTCATCAATTAGGCAGGTAAAAGGTCTGGAGATGATTCCAGGTTTGGTGTTCACATTTGGAAGCTATTGCTGTAAAACCACAACATGCGGTCAAAGGAGCTCTCATTGGAAATGCAACAGACGATCATTAGGCTGGAAAAAAAAAAAAGAGGAGAGATAACGGAAATTTCAGAAATAGTCAAATCAATAGTTTGGTAAAACTAGTTAAAAAAAAAGCACACTTGGGAGTTATGGAACATCCATGGAAGACAACAGTGGTGGACGATAGAATACTTCTAATGGTGAAGAGAAACCCCTTCACATCCCGAAAACGTCTAAAGAAGTCAGTTTAGTTCTGGAACCACATTTTTTGGACAAATGAAACCAAGATCAACCTGTACCAGAATGACTGGAAAAAAGAAAGTATGGAGAGGGCTTGGAACGGCTCATGATCCAAAGCACACCACATCCTCTGTAAAACATGGTGGAAGCAGTGTGATGGCATGAACATGGCACTGGGTTACTAGTGTCTATGTGACAGAAGACAGATGAATTCTAAAAAGGATATACTTTTTGCTCAGATTCAGCCAAATGCATGAAAGCTTATTCACAGTACAGATAGACAATTGCAAAAAACATACTGTGAACGTAACCCAGGAGTTTTTTAAGACAAAGAGGCGGAATATTCTGGAATGGCTGAGTCAATCATCAGATCTGAAACTAATCGAGCATGCCTTTCATTTGCTTAAAACAAAACATAAGGGAGAAAGACTCACAAATAAGCAACAACTGAAGACAGCTGTAGTAAAGGACTGACAAAGCATCATAGAGGAGGAAACCGTGCGTTGGATAATGTCCATGGGTCCAAGACTTCAGGTAATCATTGACTGCGAAGGATTCTCTACAAAGTATTACAAATCAACATTATATTTATTGCAATGTTAATTTGTCCAATTACTTTTGCGCCCCTGAAACGAGGAGGCTTTGTAGGACAATGGTTGTATTTCCTAAACGTTTCATGGGATATTTTTCTTCAACCCTTAGCATTAAACCTGAAAGTATAGATTTTAATTGTATCTCAGTTGTTTAGTTTCAAATCCAATGTGGTGGCTGCAGATTTCAGATCATGAAGATTGTGCCACTGCTCAAATATTTCTGGACCTAACTGTATACAGTTAAAAAGAAGGCCTAGATGGAAGTTCCAACGTTGGTCCACTATTCAGCAGTGAGATTGGAAGCCTGTGAGTTCACCGATCTGGACCCGCCTGCAGCAAAAACTGCCACAGTTGGCCATGATGGGAAGTTTCCTGTGCTGCTTCCCCCGGTTTCAACCTTTGCACCAAATGCATGAACTCACAATAAGGGACATGCTGTGCGTTCAAAATTATGTGAATTTCCAAATATGTCTTTGTTATTTAGCTTTAAAGCCCCATTTTCTCATAAAACGCACTTTTATTCATATGCAGTTTGGCGGAAAGTGCTTTGGGGGTGTCCCTTATCTTTTCTTAGCTCTGGTATTAGCTGTAATTCCCATGCAACTTGCTTTCCTCCATTGACATATCAATAAAATTGCAATTTACATGAATATGGCTCTCCGTAGCTGAATAACTGAGGTATATTTGGAAACTTTACAATCACTTCTACAAGGTATTGGATTAGTTTAATAACCAATTAGCTGTTGACAATTTCATTAATATGCACGAGACCATTCCTTGCACTTGCCGACATCTGTCACGCTGCAAAAATTCTCAGAAATTGAAGGACAGGAAAAACGAGTTGACATTACCTCTAAACTCCCCGGATCTCAATCCAATCAGGCATCTATGATAGAGCAAGTCCAATGCATGGAGAACCCACCTCAACGTTACAAAACTTTAAGAAACTGTATATTGAGCCAGCTGTAGTGCATTGCTGTAATAGGACATGTTTTTTCCACAAAACCAGACTGATCAGTCTGTATGTATTTCTTGCTATCTATGGATATCTTATTAATGTACTTCTGTAATTATTCTGTTACCTCTTCCTGTGAACACATTCCTGTACTATACACTCATATGACTAGGCGTATAGGGTGTATATTGGTGCATGATATACAATGGAGCTTTCCATCTTTTGTAACTGTAGGTAAACAGGATTTCCAGGCAAAAAAGCAAGGAAGCTCAGAGCAGCCAGTTTGGGCTCAGATTTTGTTCTGTGAGGACGTATTAGAGGCCATTGCTGATTTAGGGCACAGTAGAAGGCCTGAAGCACTCCAGAGATTTACAGGAGAAAGCAGCAGTGTTGCTGAGATTGTTCTAGAGACTAAAGCCAGGTTGAGAGACTTTCTATGGATGGCTGAAGCTCAACCAAAAGTTTGCATAGACTGTTTCCTGGAATTTCCTTACCATGATACCGGATTGCTGTGTGTGTTACATAGTGTGCTTTAGACTGCCATCACTGTGTCCAGACCTTCACCCAATTTGAGTCTGCTGAGTCCCTGGACCCAGGCCTGCACCGAGGGAGCACCACAGAGAGCTAAGAGACTGTATAAATCCGATACCGTACAAATATCTCAGGGACTGATAGGGACAGTTTATATCGTGTGGTATTCTCATATTGTTATATATAACTTATTTGTTTCCCTTGTTATTTCATTCCCATTAGTAAACTCTGTTATATACCAGCTAGTGTGTGTCTGTCTCCTGGTTGTGGATCCTCTTTACCTGCTGGCCCTGACTTACATCCCTAGCTATCCCACCCACTTCTAACCCATCCTAACTATCTCAGCACATCCCTGCCACCCCATCATACTCACCTATCTTCCTTATAAGACTTCCTTCTGCGATATGGCTCCTCCTCTTCTTTGACTCTGCTGGCGCTGCGCAATAAGCTGCGCTGCAGCCAGCAATCCACCTCTACTGCGTAGGTGTGGGAGGCTCCTGCACATGCACCGGCAGACATCACAAAAGAGAAGGAGCCATCTCGCAGAAGGAAGTCTTGAAGGACGACACATAAGTATGATGGGGTGGAGGGGGGAGGGAAGTCACATGACCCCCCCCCCCCAAGGGGTATGGGGAGATATACATTTTTGTTATGTTATATAATTTAGAAAGTAGGTGGTGGCGGGTATTTAGAGTATTGTAGGGACTCCATTTTATCCCAGAAAACCCCTTATTATATTGTTTCATTTCTTAAATATCTATTATTTTATTATATTCTGGTGTGATTATAGTCATTATTTGACCATCTTTGAGTTAACCAGTTATAAAAACCTGTTTGCCTATGGGACATTATGTGGGCACTATCTTTAGATAGTCCAGTAAACAGATCTTTATCTTGAAAAAGTTATTTATAGACATAAACAAATGCGGCTGAAGTACAATTGTGGCGTGTTGTCTTCAGGTGTGAATTTGATTGACAGCCTCTTCATATTTTACAGCCATGGAGTGGTTTGTTGAAATCCTGAACATTTGCCTGGTGTTTCCTGGCTGTAGCTATAAGGCTTGTGCTCTGTGTTCATTGGCATATTGCCATTCATGAACACTTAGCTTATCTGCTACCTCTGTAATGTTCCCGTTTCTGTCTCTTTAATTATTAGTGTTGCACATGCTAACTTCCTCCTGCCTTTCCCTGTGTTCTTTATCTAAATAAGTCTGTGTATTTAGTGCTTCTTTGGCTGAGCAATATGTTGTATTATGATTCTTGCATGAATTCTGTACTATTCTGGTGTTTGCATGCCCTGTTTGGTAATCTTGGATTCTGTTTGCATGCATGGAGTTCTGTTGTTATATGCTATTGTCTTTGTCTGCCTTGTTTTTACGCTTGTCCTTTTGTGTCTTTTTTATCCTGTTTGGCCCTAGGCTTTCTGCAATATACCTCTGATACTTGTTTGGCCCATGACTTTCTGCAATATATCTCTGATATTTGTAGCCTCCAGGTTTTTTGCAATATATACCTCTGATACCTGCAATATTCCTGATACCCATAGGCTACTCGTTTGCTGCTATTTAACTCAGCATACCTGTCCTGTATTTCTGCCCTTCTATGTTTCCTGGCTTCTGAATGTAGTCTGTTTGGTCACCTGTCTGTCTTTATTGTAGTCTCAGTACACATTATGGGTTTTTATCCCACCGTTCTATCCTGTCAGTCAGCTGCTGCCAAACTGGAACCACCTTAGGAGATAGCAGCCTGACAGATTGATCACAGTGAAGACCAGATCCCTGTATGGGGATTAAACGGTGAAGACCAGGGTGTCTACTAGGATAACACTATTATTGGTGGGTTCAAGCCGGACCAGTTAGGTAGCACAGTAGGTCCACAATTCTCTGCTTGTGACAGTAGCACTTGGGGACTCCAGCATGTTCTCATGTCATGTGAGCCTCATTTGCATATTTCAAAAAATTCCCTTTTTTTCTTTTTTTTTTTAAGTAAATGGTGCTTCTCTTTGACTGTGTAAAGGTATGATGGTGTTCAGCACAATGTCCTCTAAAATGTACTGTGCCTGGTTTGATTTCAAGTGTCTTGGGACAGATTCTCTTCAAAAGAACTTTTGCTACATTCTTGGAGCCAGGTCCCTGGGACACTTTCAGATATCTTGTGGAGGCCTTAGCTCAATGGATAATACTGAATATAACTGCAAGCGGTGTGCCATTGAAAGCACATGGATCCCCATAGACTATAATCGGGTCCGTGTGCTGGCCACTAGATCTCCGCAGGGATCATGCGGACAGGAAAGTAGTTCACAATTTACTTTCCTGTCCGCGTGATTTGCCAGTACATGGACTCCATTATAGTCTATGGGGTCTGTGTGCTTTCACTGGCACACCACTTGCAGTTGCGTTCAGTATTCTGTTCAGGGCATCCTCATGCGGACTCCCCGAATGGAATACTGAACGCAGATGTGAAAGAAGGGTTATATTAAAGCAAGGCACAGAGTACCTGTGTACAATAGCTAGCCTGGTATAATAACACACATACACATTAGAAAAACTCATATAGCGTCCCTATTTATATAGACTGTCCATGTATTATGGATGTATTGGTTATCAAAAAAATCCTTATTATGCCATCAACATTTATATAATAGGAAAGTAAATGTGGTAATTTTATTAGGTTATTTCCTATGTGTGATACATGTTTTTATAGTAAATATGGCATGTTTCTGTTATTTAGCGTCCTCTTAGTATTTCCACAACAGTACGGTTTACGGCATTGTGTTGTGCCCTTACCTGTCCCACACCTGTTACACTAATTCAATGTTTTTCCCATATTACTTGCCCTATTTTAATTCTTCCCACCTGACTCCATGTAGCTGCTAAGAAAAGCTGTGCTCTCTGCCTGTGGGCTATCTGTAAATGTTGTGAATTGGGCCATAGATGATAATCACTTCCAGTTATCCATCTGTGTCAGGTCTGAGCTAGGAAGAGATGTGAAAATACAGTGCGAGGCAATACTAATCCTCTGACCCACAAGGTCCCTCATTAACATGAAGCGGCGCGCTGGACCTGTTCCTGCAGAGCAATTCATGGCATGTGCTCTTGGGCAGGAAGCCAAGTAGCAGCTCATTGACAGCCTCATTAACAATCATATCATCATCTGGCATGTTCCTGTCTATAAATTCATGTATTTTACTAAAGATACCGAATAACATAATTACATGATCAACACAGGCTTATATTACAGGGAACCCATCTCTATATTGGGAATGTGCCCCCGGACATGCACTGCAGAATTAGGGGTTCATTTTCTGACATGCTATATGCTTTGTTTCTACATGTTTTATTTTTGGAATGTAAAATTTTGACACTTTTGTAGAACAGTTTTGGGATCTACAATATTTTCAGGGTCACATATTTAACCATAGCATAGTCAGGCAGCATTTTATAATATTTCACATCTGAATAAATGGCAGCTCTAAAAGGGTTTCTTAGATCTAGTGCGGCCCCCTGGTTTTCCCTGTTGGTACATCATTCAGGTGAATACTGCAGCCAATTTCTGGTCTCATCGGTCAGGTTCCATAGATTTATGCGTCACCCCTGAGGACAATAAATGAACACCGTAGTCATGTGAACGATATCTGTGATGTCACTGCAGCAGGGTCATTGGGCACCAATGGAGCAGCAGTGGTGAAATCATCATGCACGACTTTTTCAACAAGCCATAATGCTATGATGTGAGGTTTAGTCAAATCAGTAAATCTATTCCAAGGAACAGAATCCCAGCTGTGGACAGTGTTGTTTTGATCTGGTTTGCCTATTTACATCTTGGAAAACAATTTGCATATTTTTCCCATAATCCTCCAGTGGAGCGAAAAAGGCTTTTGTAAGTCTCCATACGCCTGTGAAGATGATCTCTCCTTAATGAGTGATATTATTCCCAGAACATTGCAAATCGTAATGTATTGTTGCTGTGGAGCCTGCTGCAGAAATCTAACGCTGAACCCCACGTTTCTGCTAAGGATTGAAAGCTGATTCTGTAGCAGGTAAGCACATGGACTGACTGTATTCCCACGCTGAAACCATAGCAAGATAGGACAAGATGCTTCTTTTCAGCAAACAAAGGGTCTTCTGACCCCAAACCAAATTTTCATACTAATCACCTATCCTCAAGATCATTAGTATGAAAATTGAAAATTCAGTCGAGGGACTAGGTAACTCGCAGGGGCATAGCTTGAGGGGGGTGCAGAGGGTGCCTTCGGACCGGGGCACAGGAGCCTTAGAGGCTCATAAGCCAAGGAGACCCGCAGATTACCCTAACCACACTAAGGCTGATTAAACTCCTTAGCACCTATAACATCACTCTAAAAATTGCAAGACTTTAGTTACGCCACTGGTAACTAGTATGTGATGATCTGTTCTACCAACCTTTGGATGTCAGAAGCTGCTAGTGGACAGGTAGCACATGCAGCTTCGTTCCTATTCAAGTACTAGGAGAAGTGCAGCAGCCACATCCACTGCATAGCGGTGGTTCTGGTAAACTGCAGCAACGCTCCTATTATTTGAATAGGATTGATGGTGCGTGCACTGCCCATCCACTAGCAGCTTCACCTGGAGGTTGTTAGAACAGATGCTCTGTCTGATCCTGACAGATTACATGGTGAAATTTGATTTGGGGCCCGAAAACCCCTTAAAGGCTGGGGTCCCATGTTGTGGAAAAGCTGCTTTTTTATTGCAAATTTTGCTGTGTTTTTTTAGGCAAATCCAAGAGTGGATTGAGCAGAAGGGAGAAGTATAAGTACTTACTGTATATTTCCCATTCCTTTTGTAGCCATTCTGGCTTTGGCTCCATAAACCACAGTAAAATGTAAAACTAAAAAAAGTTGCATTTCCGCAATGTCTGGGGTCTCAGCCTAAAACAATGTCCATGTATTATTGGCAGCAATAGCAGACAGATTTCCACCTTAATTCTGAAATGTTTTTATGTTGGAATCAGGGTAAAAACTGAGTGTAAACATCCCTTAACCTAAATTTTATTTGATACTGTTTCCTTCCCTTATGCAAATTTTTTAGATTCCCAGCAAATTGTTTAATATCAAGATTCTTGTGCTAATAATATAGAAGGGGTTTTTGGAATTTAGGCTTCCGTTCAGCTTGTGCTGCCAACCTAGCATAATATATGAGGCTACGACATGACAGTCTGAGGCCACACGTTGCAGAATTACAGTGTTTGGGGTTATTGTAGAAATGCAGCAGAAATAATCCAGCAATGTGAATTAGACTTTGTTTAATCTTATCCACGCCTCAGGCGTAGAAAAACTGCATTTTTGAAAAACACAGCATGTTAAATTTACTTGGGGAAATGTGACTTACATGGGGGGGGGGGGGGGGCAAAAATGAAAAAGATTTAAAAAAAAAACTGAAAATACAAACATTTTTGTTGCATTTTTTCCTCCGTGTTTCTGTCTCTTTTTTTTCCTGCATTCTGCATTTTGAGCTGTGTTTTGCTATATGTGGCCTTAGTCTTCTGACACAGTACAGGGGTCACAGGACAGGATGTCACAGTAGAGGACTAATACACACAGTGATATCACTGAACAGGGGTAATAACTACAGTAATGTTACTTAATATGTGTTACTTTTGTAACAGGTGTAATGGAAGAAAAAGTCTTGCATGCCCAACTTTTTGTTCCATTAGAAAAATAAAAAATACGATGGAAGATAGCGTCCATCGTGTTGTTAATATTGGTGTCAATGGGAAAGAACACAGACTCAATCTGTGTCCATTTCTCTGACACAGTTAATGTCCATTGCTGTCTTCCTATGGCTGATGACAGCAATGGACATTAAAGGGGTTGTCCCATCACAAGGATCCTATCTATACTGCTAGTTTATGTGGATTTAAGACTTTTCCTAAATGCATTGCTTTATCAAAACTGCTTTGTTTGGCCGCTATCTTAATTTATTCACTTCATTGTTTACACTCCGTTTCTATGGCCCTTGGGATTATCTGATCATTTGTCAAGTGATGTAGCTGCCTGCTCTCAGGGGGGAGGGAGGGGCTGGGAGCAGCTCTGGGCTGTTTGTGTCTTTTAAGTAGCGGAGCTTCTCAGAGAGCTCTGGGATTTCTGAGCTCTTATCAGTCGGTTTAATTGAATTTGGCTGATAAGGGCTGAGATAGGGAGTCCGTTACCTCTATGTAATGCAAACTGATTCAAATCCAGCTCAGCTACATCAGCTTCACACTGTGGTAATCCATTTACAACCATTCCCGTGCAAGTGAAACCCCGCCCACCTATGTGCCGAGAAAAGCAGGAAGTGAAGAGAGCACAACAGCCTGCAGGTTAGTGAACAAGTGTCATGGCAATACTTCTTTAACAATGGAAGTGTGAACCATCTGGGTTGGCAATGAAAGAACACTGCGCTTGCTGTAACGCCATAGTATTGCTGATCAATGGTGATCTAAGAAGTCTGATCTCTAGTGATTAAATATAAAGACCAGAGCTTAACATAACCTGATATCAGCTAGATGAAAGCGTATAGAGACTATCAGTATACATGCAGCACATCTATGTATAATACTTAAAATACTTTTTTAAGATGGTAGTGGTAGTAATCCTTCATGATTTGTTGAGTGTAATTTTTTTATTATTTTTATAGTCATCCTATTGTGCCTGCTCAGCTTTTTGCAATTCATATGAGAGTAGGAAAATGTCTCTGTGCAACGCCATAGTACACTAGAATTTGCTGACAGAAGAATATATAAGTGCATGAATGAGTCACGGGATGCAGAAACATATACATTGAACAACCAAGCTTATGTGACCAGGATATAATCAGGCTAAGGATCCTTTGGAGGAAGAGTGAAAGGAAATTGGAGGGATTTGATTTGTGTACATCAGTAAGCAATGAATTATGGGGATATATACAGGGGTGTAACTTGAGAGGGTGCAGTCGCACCTGGGCCCAGGAGCCTTAGGGGGCCCATAAGCACTGGTATCAGTATTGTGATTGCAACTTCTATCTGGCCCATAAACGAAGGAGACCCACAGATTACTCTAACCACACTAAGGGTGATTAAACTCCTTAGCACCCATAACCATCACTATCAAGAATTCGCTGTAGGGATGAGGTAGGGGGCCCCGGACTAAAGATTACATCCAGGCCCACAAGACTTGACTTGATTTATTTTACCCAAAACCAAGCTAAGTTAAAAAAAAAAAACAGGCAAACTACCGGGCTGCAAAAAAAGTTTTTGCCCCTTCCTAATTTTGAGACACAATTGACTGTAAGATATAGAGTAGTTTTGTACAATTTACACCATGTATAAGCCCCATCTTCATAGCAATTCAAATAATATTACGTAAAGAAGACATGACAACTCTCCTAATACCATAGGGTGCAAAGTAAATTAGCAATAATGACACAATAGAATTATTGGCGGGAATAAAAACCGTAACCGGTTTTAAAACTGCTGTCAGTAGAGTTACCGGTGATAAGAAGTATGCAGAGCGATAGAATAGATTCTTCAACAGGTTCAGGGATGCGGCTTTAGGACAGATAGATGGAGGAGAAAGCACAAGCTGTAAGGGGTCTAATCAGAGAGCGGAAAAAAAATAAGAAAAAAAATTATGGCAAAATCCTTGACAGGCACCAAATCACATCACAACCACAGGGTAACCAAATATAGACATATTTAGACATCTTGTGACAGAATATCACAAAATCATTGTTTTCAAAAACTGGTTATCTGATGACACACACAAGAGGAAAGGTAAGAAGAACACATCTGTATGTCATGTACATATATCTAACATAGTCTCCCATTGCAACAGTCTGCCAAAAACCAAAGACAAACCAGCACCATATAATGTAGCCTCAAAATACTTTTTCTTTATTAAATCCTATTAAAAGCATTACAGTCTCACAGCAGCATGTCCAAAGCACAGACAGAGCACTTAGCTGACCACTTTCACTGACCCCATAGGTCAGAAATGCATCAGCCAAGTGCTTGTTCGGTGCTTTTCACATGCTGCTGTGATACCCTAATGCTTTTACCTGGATTTAATAAAGAAGATGAATTTTAGAAGCTATATGGTGCCGAGTGCCCTTGTTATTTGGAAGACAGTTTGTGATCAGTATATAATTAGGAACTTAGTAAACAAATGGATTGTTCAGTGTTGACAACCCTTGTAAGCACTATCACAGGATCCCAAATGGTATCCTACTAATATTATAAAAGTGAAAGTTTGTGTGTTTGGATGTTTGTTACTCAATCATGCAAAAACGGCTGAATGGATTTGGATAAAATTTGGCACATAGATCATTTGTTACCTGGATTAACACATAAGTGTCCATGAATTGAAAAAATCCAGCATCTATTCCTTTGTATAAAACGTAACTTTTATTATGAAAAAGTTTTCCGGAGCATAAGCCGCTCCATAAAATCAAATACAGGTATGCATGATGGCAGAGATGAAATGACGTCTGGCTGACGCGTTTCGGGGCGTTATTGTTGCCCCTTAATCATAGCCTGACGCTACCAGAGAACTAACAGGTTTAAATATCCATACTAATTACTTGTGCACCTGTTGCACAAGGGTCAAATTCTCACATGATAATTAAAATACAACAACAACAAGAAAACAAAACAAGAAAACAAAACAATAATCCTACTAAATAAAAAAGGAGAGAATACACTATAAACAATGAACACAAAAATAACATAGACAAAGAAAATAAACAATATAAGCATACCAGAAAAACGTAGATAAGGAATAAACTTTCCATGGAGTGAAAGACCTAGGGCACTGCATAGATTCGGATTTTGCCCTTAACAAAGATGGCCACTTTCTATTCATTGCGCATGCGTGTAAAGAGATCCCGGTCACAAGATAATATGAACCAATCAGCATTAGAATAGCCGCTCTCATAAATATGTAGAGAATAAAACACAATCGCTGACATATATGATTTGGCAAACATAACCCAGTATAATACAACACACGGCTTGGAAAGAAATCTATATTTATATAGGGATAATCTATTTACTGTATAATATACTGTCCTTGGAAATACTTCCAGGATATTATATTTCCAGTGTTGTTTTACCTGTATCCCATTTGTAACTATGTCGTAGTACAATTATAGATCAGATCTCCGCGATCTCTGAACAATGTGCATGGTTCCAAAATATATACTACTAGGCAGAAAGACTCATGGAGATAGGCTTAAACAATTATAGATTTTTTCTATAATTGTTTAAGCCTATCTCCATGAGTCTTTCTGCCTAGTAGTATATATTTTGGAACCATGCACATTGTTCAGAGATCGCGGAGATCTGATCTATAATTGTACTACGACATAGTTACAAATGGGATACAGGTAAAACAACACTGGAAATATAATATCCTGGAAGTATTTCCAAGGACAGTATATTATACAGTAAATAAATTATCCCTATATAAATATAGATTTCTTTCCAAGCCGTGTGTTGTATTATACTGGGTTATGTTTGCCAAATCATATATGTCAGCGATTGTGTTTTATTCTCTACATATTTATGAGAGCGGCTATTCTAATGCTGATTGGTTCATATTATCTTGTGACCGGGATCTCTTTACACGCATGCGCAATGAATAGAAAGTGGCCATCTTTGTTAAGGGCAAAATCCGAATCTATGCAGTGCCCTAGGTCTTTCACTCCATGGATAGTTTATTCCTTATCTACGTTTTTCTGGTATGCTTATATTGTTTATTTTCTTTGTCTATGTTATTTTTGTGATCATTGTTTATAGTGTATTCTCTCCTTTTTTATTTAGTAGGAT
The DNA here is from genome assembly GCF_031893055.1 of Leptodactylus fuscus. Lineage (NCBI taxonomy): Eukaryota > Metazoa > Chordata > Amphibia > Anura > Leptodactylidae > Leptodactylus > Leptodactylus fuscus. Next base: position 234,110,928 of record NC_134266.1, on the reverse strand, counting down.
TATTGTTTTGTTTTCTTGTTTTGTTTTCTTGTTGTTGTTGTATTTTAATTATCATGTGAGAATTTGACCCTTGTGCAACAGGTGCACAAGTAATTAGTATGGATATTTAAACCTGTTAGTTCTCTGGTAGCGTCAGGCTATGATTAAGGGGCAACAATAACGCCCCGAAACGCGTCAGCCAGATGTCATTTCATCTCTGCCATCATGCATACTTGTATTTGATTTTATGGAGCGGCTTATGCTCCGGAAAACTTTTTCATAATAAAAGTTACGTTTTATACAAAGGAATAGATGCTGGATTTTTTCAATTCATGGACACTTGTATTTACACCTTGGGCTGAGAGGCCGAATTTTCCGAGCACCTTCCTTTCTTCATAAGGTAATGGACATTTTTTTCTTTTTAAATCAGAAGATTTGTGGGTGAGCTAACATATGTTATTTATTTAGTCAAGTCTGGATTAACACATAGGCTACTGTTTATCCCGGTAAATGACATGGATTCACGACTGTTATGAATTTATGTCAATATACTATGTTAAACTACAGGACAATTCAGCTAATTGCAGTTTGCTAATAAAGACTTGGGCTGTTATCTCTCTATGTAAATACATAGATAACACTGAGTATTCTGTACAAGCATCTGCATTTTATCTGATCTGCATAAGTATTCTGTGCTCTGATCAGCCAGAGGGAGGAGGGGGGAGACACTATAGGCAGTGTGCTAACACACTGGGATGGTAAAGCCCCTTTAATCCCAATTAGTTTCCAAATTGGCACTTTTTCAGCCAAAGCCAGGAGTGGATTGAGCAGACGGTAGACGTATAAGAACTGTATAAGAACTTCCTATATAGATCCCATTCTTTATGTAGACACACTTGGCTTTGGCTCAGTAAACTGCAATAAAATCTGCAACAAAAAAGCTGCATTTCTGCAACATTGTGCCAAAGCCAAGTGTGGCTACAATAGGAATGGGAAATATATAGAGAGCTCTTATACTTCTCCCTTCTACTTCTGCTGAATGCTGAGGCCCTATATTGTAGAAATGCAGCTTTTTTTGTTGCAAAGTTTCCTGCAGTTTTTTGAGTCAAAGCCAGGAGTGGATTGAGCAGAAGGGAGAAGTATACGTAGTAACTATATATTTTCAATTCCTTTTGTAGCCATTCTTGGCTTTGGCACAAAAAACTGCAACAAAATTTGCAACAAAAGAAGCTGCTTTCCTGCAACGTGGGGCCTCAGCTTAAAGGGGCCTTTACTCTGCGATGGCTGCTTGTTATAAATCACTACTGTCTGCTATAGAAGTGCTGGTCCAGTTCTGCAGAAAATTCCAATTGGGAAATCCTTTATACACAAAGAAGCTAGCAGTGTGGTGTATACACACATATTTTGATGGAGAAATGAGGTTACATTTAATAGTACACATTGTGTTGATACAACACTAATAAAAGCAATCCTTGAGAGCGCTTGTTATTCTCTCTATAATATGTTATATGGGTAAATACATGCACATATTATGTATACAAGTATTACATGTCATTTAAAGCTAATTAATGTATCAGTATTTAATGCTAATTATTGGTTTACCTGAGTCAGAAATCCAATACACTTACCTAATTGATACCTCTTAAATCCCCTGTGGGTAATCTTCTGTCGGCCGCACTATGGTAGCCAGCTACTGCCAGTCTCAGTGAAAATAAGGGTTGACCCAAATAACCCACTAAGTCATGCTCCATAATTCTGACATATAATGACTTGTTTTTTTGGGATCCCTAAAATGCCCCTGCGGCATGATGATGAAAATAGTCAAAAGCATGGTGACACAGTGGTATGTGCTTTTGCTTTGCAGCAATGGGATACTGGATCTGTATTGATTTTGTATGATTTCCCCATTTGTTATGAACTAGTTCGCTTTCCTCTAGTTATGGATTCGTACTCTGATACCCTTCTGTCCCTCTAAGATGTGAAATTACCTTTTAAAACCAGAATTTTCCTATCAGTGATATTGTGCTCAGAACTACAACACTGAAGTTATACCGACTGCTTTTCTTTTACTTTGTGTCAATGAGTTTATTCTTGTAAGTTTGTGCCCGGTTTCCCCAACTAGGGAACCTCAATAGAAGGTTTGGTGTGGTATAGATGTACCTAGGATCTTGTAAGCCTGATATATGTTGTGAATCTTTATCTTGCCCATGGTTGGTATATCAGGATGAGTTAAACATTTTTTCTGGTGGAAGTGAATGTTCCTGCTGCTGGAGAGGGCATTGAGAACCTAAGATGTTTCTCATATTAGAGGGCTGTCCTAGACAGGTTCACGTTAAATTGCAAATCCCTTGTAAAAATCTTGCAGACGACCGTATGAATTGACCATGACCGTGAGCTACACAGTCCTGAGTGCGGGTCGACAGTCCGGGCCACATGATATGGTACAGGTCCTATTCCTGTCCGATTTTGCATGATTCATTGCATGAAAGGTGCCGTAGAAGAATAGCCGGTGCACGGGCGGCACACAGATGATATCCATGTGTCGCCCGTGCACAACCCTTGCCGTTCATTCACAGCCGCCAGTTGGCGCACCAGAAACTGGCTTAAGGCTAAGGCCCGATGTTGTGGAAATGCAGTGTTTTTTGTAGCGGATTTTACTGCAATTTTTTTGAGCCAAAGCCAGGAATGGATTGAGCAGAAGGTAGAAATATAAGTAATTCCTATATACAATATTTCCCATTACATTTTTAGCCACTCCTGGCTTTGGCTCAAAAAACTGCAGCAAATTCTGCAACCACAAACACTACGTTTCTGCAACATGGGGCCTCAGCCTAATAAAGTAATAAATTGGCATATATAAAAAGTCTGCAGTAGAATTTATAGTCAGCCTATGTCTGTTCCTAACTTGGTGCTATCAGTAACTTCTGTTTGGAGCCTCTGATTCTCTTACAAGGAAGCCTCTTGCAGTATGTTTTATTTATACTGCTCAGTATGTTCGGTCTCAAAAGACAGATAAAAGCTATTTAAGACATCCTTGTTATAGTGATTTACAATGCAGTTCTCTTGGAAAGGACTCATCTAGGAGAGAAGAGAAATGGTCAATGTGTTTAATGATGGATTTCATCATCATCACATACAGTTCCTCGATACTCCTGGGAAATGTGAATATTACATAGCTTAGGACAGATGCCAGGTTGGAGAAGTTTAAAGAAAGATTTGAGAGGTTTTTTTCACAAATTTCTCAAATCTGGTGAGAATCTTCTTGTTGTGTAACATTTCTGTGCTGATTTCATTTGTATTGAAGTGTTTGATTAGATCACATAATACAAATGGATGGTTAACCCTATAAGGATGGAGCGATTTTGGACCACGGAGACTCAATGTTTTTGGTTTTTAACATTTTAATAACTTTCTTAAACTACCCTGAGGGTCCGTACAGTTATAAAGATGTCGCATTTATATGTGAAAAAATTTAAAAGACATCCTTATTTTTGTTATTCGATTTTGTGAATGGGGGCTATACCATTGACCATTTTTTGATGGTCCGTTGTAACAGACCCTCAAAATATAAGTCAAGTTCTATTTTTGTCTGTAATCACATATCCCTCCATACACTGCAATGTATGAGGGATCTGTGAAAACTGGAACCCCTCAGGTGCTAATGTTCACAGTCATTTTGCACCTGAGGGGTTCTGTTTTCACGGTCATGTGAATATAGGCTTATTCTTGGTGAATAACATCATTAATAATTCTGTGTATACAGTTTTGGTGCAGAACATCTGGCTTAAAGGGGCTCTATTAGTAAAATCATGGCCTGGGCGCATGCGCAGTAGCCGTAGTAGAAGCCACATGCTACTGTGCATGCGCCCAGACCATTTTTTTATATCAATGTCAGTTCGCGAGCGCCGGAGGAGGACGGGACCCGAGGACATTGGAGGAAGAGGAGGCGTGGATGAAGAAGACGGCGCACCCTGAATGCTCGCCCACCGTGCACGATGCGTAAGTAGATCACATTCTTTTTTAGGGTTTTATTTTAAAACGGGGGGGGGGGGGGGTAGTTTAATATAACATTTACGGTGCCTGAATAGTCTTTCTAAAGGCTATTCTCGCATATGTGGGGCTCTATCAGCATGATTTTGCTGATAGAGCCCCTTTAATAGCTTAGTGTTTGGAAGTTAGCAAAACGTAGGGGCAAAATGATTGGAATTTCACATTACTTTAAGGTCAGACTACACACAAGGTTTCTTTGTAGTCTGTAACTATGGAAACACAAACGTCTGTATACGTACTATATAAATAACAAATGTTTGGGCCTAGTCGGGAGGAGGGAGTGTCTTCAGGCGAGGCGAATCCGCCTGAAGAATGAGTATGTCGCTTCTTCTTTCTGGGAGCTGGAACAAACGGCTCCCAGAAAAAAGAACTGACTGGCTCCCATTGAAATCAATGGGAGCCGTCTTTTTGGTCAGGATTTTGAGGCAGATACAGTCTTAAAATCCTGACTAAAATACAACGCGTGAACTCAGACTTATAGTACAGTGGCTGAACTTTTGTCCCAGTATAAATTGTCATTTACAATGAAGACTATTAAAGATATTGCTTCTTATCAATCGAAGAGGTACACGATAAAAATAATTGTAATACTACATTGCCAAATAACCAGTACAGTTGTTGCAGGTCTGTTACCAAACAATTGACAATACCTGTGTGATGTGTCTGCTCATTTACATGTATTTGCCATGTTTGCCAATTGACACGGTAGAATTCACCCATTTAAAGTTTAATCATAACCTTTCTATTCAACAGATGTTACATTCTTGCTGCTTGTTCTGTCGGGAGAAAAGACGGCCATTTGTTAGGTCTCCTCCAGGGAGCCGATCACTAACTATGACAAGGAAACGCACCACTGCTTGTAATACATATCATTTCCAGGATTGGGTGCCTTACCACAAAGACATTTTGATAGTGATTTTTTCTATGCTCATATGAAAATTAACATCTGCAAATTTGGGGCTTCAGAACTAGTATAACAAAAAGTTGGAGATCTGGAACTTTTTAAAGGTGATGAAAATTGAGAAAGGAGCAAAACAGATTTTAAAGAGAACCTGCGACAGATAGAGTTGGCTGCACTTGAGAAAGGGCTCCTTGAAGCCTGAAAAGTGTCATGTGTACTGTTAAATAAAGGCTTATCGAGATATTCTCGACTGTGTTGTGTGGCTAAGCCAGAGAGCGCTGAGGTACTGTTTTATTTTTATTTTTTTTCAGATTGTGAGCCCCATATAGGGATCATGATATACTTTTTTTTTCCTATCAGTATGTCTTTGTAGAATGGGAGGAAATCCAAGCAAACACAGGGAGACCATACAAAATCCTTGCAAATGTTGTTCCTGGTAGGATTCAAACCCAGGACTCCAGCACTGCAGTGCTAACCACTGAGCCACCATGTTGCCCCTAGGAGGTACTGTTTTAGACACTTGGTCTTCCTACCCTTTAAAGGGCATCTGTCATCTGAAAAATGAAGTGTGATCTACCAGCAGCATGTTATAGAGCAGGAGCTTTGCTTTTCTATGCTGAAAAGTCAAGGGGGCTGTGCTATCCTGACATCTCCATTGTAGTAAATACTTGTATTCTACATGTCATGTCATGTCATGTCATATTTGACAGCTGTAGATTTAGTCTTTGTGACAGGTTATCAAATAATGCCACAAGCTCTACACATAGATGTCTTCTGTAGGGGGCGCCATGCAGTTAAGCCATCAGGTGCATAACCAAGAAAGATGGCCCGTCGTAGTAAGCTTTTCACTGTACCTCCTGAACTCCACACAGTATAACTGCTTTACTTACTCCCCAAATGGTATTTTGCCCCTTTAATAGACCCCATAGAATATATTGCCTCCTTTATTGGCCCCCATACAATAAACTATCCCCATTATACAGTATCTAGTTCCCTCCAGACTGCATAGCTTTTATCCTATGATCTCACCCCTTTGCTTTTGAGGGTGTGACGCTTTGGGCAATGTTTTCCATACTTTGTTGACCTGCCCTCTGGCCCGTTGCTTCTGGATATCCATTCATAGGGTGGTGCAATGACTATTCCAATGTTAGCTCCAATCTTCCTACTCGGTCTCAAGCCTACCACTCTGCCCAATATAAATTGCTGCAGAACCTATTAATGACTGCATGAATGCCATATCACTTTCAAGTGGAGACGACATTTCATTGATAGATGTCATCAGGCAAGTTGACATGATCATCCTTCATGAAAAAATGAATGCTTCAGTGATACCCGCACACTTTTTGACACGGTTTGTTCACCCTGGGTTAATACATGTAATATACCAGGTCTGTCGTATTGTCTTCAACTGTAGCTTCTCACTTGGATGACTAATGTATAGGGGGGCAACCCTGCTCTGTCCTAATGGCAGATGGGGAGCGAGATATGAATCGAGCAGTTAGATTGTCTAATATCGAATCTATTTGCCAATCTTCAGTTTCACAACTGCACAACCACTGGGATAATTCATGTAGATATTGGTGAGATTCCTGGATATGAGTCTAATGCCATTCAGCCAAACAATTTATGGTGTATTGGGCAACAATGTTTTAGTTCAGAAAAACTCTCTTAACCTCCTGATTAAACATTTATGTCGTGTGATCAGTCATTTTTTCTTGTCCATTTCCCTTGGACACTAGAACATATTTTACTGTGAATATTTCTCATCCAATATTTTATATTCCCTACATATTTCACTCTTACACTTCTCAGCTATGTCTTCTTCGCTGCTTTTAAGTTATGGAACATCAATGGATCTTTACTGAAGGGCATATTCATTAACATTCGGTTTATTACGTAAAAATATCTGTTCCTATGGAAGGCTCTGGAGGGTTACACAGGTTGTGCCTAGCTTTGAAAATGTAGTTTCCATCAGAGAAATGTTTTATTAGATAATAATGAAGCTTGGAATAATTTGGCGACATTGAAGACCATTAAAATCAGTGATAGAGTATGCAGTGGATTGTTTTATATACAGTGACCCCCAAGTGACTGGATCTCAGTCCAACTCCAGAAACCTCAATGGCAGTCAGACACTGGAAAATATAACTGTTTCAGCAGTTTGCCTGCTGTCTCTTCTTCTCACTTCTTGTATTTCTCCCCCTTCTCCCAGCTTGCAGAACGGGACACTATGAAGTATCACAATACTTATGCAGATAATATGCAGACGTAGAGAATGGACTCAGTGTTATCTGTGTGTTTACATAGAGAGATAACATAACTGTAATTAGCTGAACTGATTGTCCTGCTGGCAGAGCAGTGAGTGATGTCACTTGTCCTATCACACAGGTCCGGGGTTATAAAAACGCTGTGTAAAAAAAAATGGGAGGAATAAGTTCACATAGCAGGCAAACAAAGCAGCATTTCTAAAGTAATATATTTAGGAAAACTATTTAATTTACATAAGCTACCAGTATAGATAGAATCATTGAGGTGAAAATAACCCTTTAAGAATTGGAAGGTCATATACCATAAGTTTGGGATCATAACTAAATTCTGCCACAAGTTTGGTATTGCAGTTCAGCCCTATTCATCTGAGCAGCAAACCGACCGTGTGATGAAAAGAGATGGGCAAAACTCTCAGGATTCATTTCATCTCAGCTTTTGGTGGCTCGGGCCCAAGATTTGTTTCAGGTTGAACAAGTTTGGTACAAATGACACCTTAAATTGACTTAAAGCATACTCTCAAGGTTCCTAGGGGTCTCAGTGGTCCTAGGAACCTATCTATACCTAAAATTATTTGGAATATTCAGGTCGAACCCAGCTTGGTACAAGTTGGTTCGCCCATCTATTGATGAATGAAGGCGAGATCAGTGGCCTGTGAAGTGGAAGCAGTGCTCAACCAAGAGACGCATTTGCTCCAAGCAACCAACTTCTGGGGTCCTGGGTGTTGTAATGATGACCGTCTAATATTGATGACCTATCCTTAGGATACCACATGTGTATAACTGCACTGAAATATTTCATTATTCTCCATTACTAATCCCATGTAGAGATGACCAAGTACTATTCGAAACAGCCGCTTAACCCCCTGCGCGCTGGCCGCTCCCATTTACTCTTATGGGAGCATGCTATTCGAAACTGCCGTTTCAAATAGTACTCGCTCATCTCTAATCCCATGCATTTTTATATATATCTTAAATGACATGTTACACTTTCTTAGCAGGGTATTATGATAGAAAAATCCATATCCATAGATCTGTGAAAGGCAGCCTCTTGCTATACATCAAGATAGATGTATCTGCCAGCTGGGGCTAATGTTTAGAAATATCATAGTGACAGCATGGCAGCAGGTTGGAAGATTGGCAAGCTATGCTTTCCCTGCGCTCCTTCCAAGAAGTGTCTTATATGAAGGCCGACCCAGCCATTACCTATCAGAAGGTGTAATGATCTGTTTCATGTCATCAGAACTGTTACTTATTTGATCTCCGCATTACAATGTCTGGAGACTATGGGAAGGATGACGTATCCTCCTCTCATACAGCAATTCCCAGAGGAAAAACAATTACATTAACCATCTCACGCCAGGTTTCCATGCCAGCTGTGCATGTCATCAAGTGCAATGCTACGAGTATTAGGAAGACAAACAGGACTGATAATGCCAGCGAAGATTGTTTTATTTGTCATAAATACAATCCACTATGTTAATCTGCCAGATAAAGAGAAAGCAGAGAGTTATTCCGATTACAAAGGGATTCGGATGTAATGTCAGATTAAAATATCAATTCAATAGAGGGCAATTTGTCTGGGAAATGTTCTGAGCATGTAAATCTCTTTTACTTTTGTGTTTCCAGCCTTTCAGCCTTGTAACTTGGATTAATAGAAAATGAAATGATATTTCCATATAGATAAAAGATAAGAGCATAACCTTTCAGTGAACTGATAAATGATTACCCTACCTGAATGTTATTTACCCTTAGCTGGCCCCAAAATACCCCTGGGAGCCCTGCGTTTACAGTCCTATTGATCATATGTCAAACAGTGGCTAAAGAACTAGTCACATTATGAACACGCTCTGTTGGTCACTCTATGTTTGCTTGAGGGAGTCAGTATTTTCTAATAGCGTGTGGGACATGTATTAAGGGGGGTATTCTACAGTTGTGCCACATTAAGTGGCATTATATTCTGGGGCCACATTAAGGGAGACATTATTCTGTGGCAGTCACATTGGGGGAAATTGACTGTGGGGGGGGGCATTATACTATAGAAGCTACAAAGGGACATTATATTATGTTAGGACCACAATACCATGTTGTGGCCACTAAAAGGGCATTATACTGGACACAAAGGGACATGGTTGAGAATAAGGTGGAGCTAAAGTGGGCATGAGTAGGGCTATAGGCATGGTTGTTGCAGTACATACATTTGCCACTATGAGTGCTACAGATATTGGCCCTCTTTCAGTGCTTTGTAAGTTGGGATGTATGTATATGTACACATACATGTTACATACATGTCTCTTGCAATTAAGAGAATTTCTATGCCTACTATATAGTGTATGAGCCCATCTGACAGTAACAAGGCAACCTCTTTAGATGGGACAATATACTACATTGACTCTACTCTCTTTGGGCTCAGACCTCTAAATTATTTTTTATCACTTTTGTTTTAATATTTTCGAGATTTAAAAAAAAAATACTTTCTAGTGGCAGTCATGTTGGTGGCATACTCTTCTTGTACTATCCATATAGCCGTACAATAGAGCTGTCATTAATTTCACCACCTTCTGCTTACTTTGTTCCAGTCTACACAGCAAAGCTAACTATTGAGTTGCAATGCACAAAATCTGTTGATGGCTCTATTAAGAAAAAGGAATATTTCAATATCTTTTCATGCATATAGTAACATATAACTTAAAATAAACCCTACCAAACATTAAAACATGATCATAATAATGTGTAATCTACCACAATGACATGTTGTGATATGTGGTGGTGACCACAAGTGGTAATGGGTGCTCAGCTGCTGCTACTTACCATCAGTGCCTATGCAATGTACAGTATGGATACTCTATATAAAAACATCCCTTCCCCTACTTGATCAAATGGCCTTCATCCAGAGTATGCGACTTGTTCATTTGCCTCGGATTTGTGTCCTCATAAGAACTGGCAATCCTGTGCCTGTATATTCTTCTATATCATCATAAAAGCTATGGGACGTTACAGTTGCGTCATTCACACATGACTATGTCATACCTATAGGCCCAGCAGACAAGGAAAGGAAAAAAAGAGAAAGGGCTGAACAATATTAACTTTTGGGTTTGGCTTTACAAGACATGTTCATTTCATTTATTATAAGAGAATATATTCATTTAATGTGTAATAGAAATGAGTAAGCAAATGTCAAATCAGATATAAGAGGTCGTCTTGGGTCCTTAGAATGGCAAGCGGTGACCACAGCGGTGGCCGGTAATTATCATCCTGACTACCTGACATTTCTTGGGTACATTTGGTGAACTTTCAATACTATTTCAAAGCAACAAATAGGATGTGCAGGAAGTGCTAATTCTAACTTAGTATCAAAGTCATAGCGCACTATAGTGCTCATAAGCCGTATCTGCTGGATATAATAATGAGATGGAAAAAAAGCAGCATTTGCCGAGTGCTCTGTAATAATGTATGGCACTGGTCATGGCAAAGCTCAAGTGGTATTACAATGTATAACCTAAGCAACTATTAAAGGGGTTGTCCACTTCAGTTTTCTGGGTGAAGGTTCCTGCTAAGATAAGTTCATCATAGGATTTCTAGAGGCCGGGACACAATAAGCTGTAAACAGTGGAAAAACTCATCAGCAAACATCCATTTCCAAAACAGCACCACCTCAGGAAAAATTAGGTATTGTACAATATCAACTGAAATCTAAGAGCTGTCTGTCTAATGAACACATGCCATGTGCCCTGGAGCAAGAGATACCCTTTATAGATGTTTCTTCCATTTAATGGGCACCCAACCCATAACAATTTTTGACAAAAAAATGGTTAAGAAATAGAAAGAAGGAATCTGCCCATCTTACCGTCCTTGTGTTGCTCCCATTCTAACACTCCCAGGTGCCCCACAGGTCTCTAGTTCTCAATACATATGGAAATGACCGTTCAGCACATGTGAGCTTTGAGGTGGTGGTCTCTTCAGGGTTTGAATCACGTCACGGCTGGTTTAGTATTCTGTTCAAAGGTCATATTGCATTTTATTTACTACTGTAGCTTTGATTTTAGTGTAGGGACTCATAAAACATAGGGATCCTTCAGTGGGTTGTGAACTCGCGTATTTTGGCCAAAATATTAACTAATTTTTTGCAGGATGACGCTAGGCCCTGTTATTTCATTTGAGAGTGTGGTAGAAGTAGAGTTCACGTACAAGTACATTTCAATAAATCAGAATATCATCAAAAAGTTGAGTACATCTCAAATATTTATTTTATTTTATAGACTGTTCATGTCTTTGTCAGTGGGCAAACTTTGAAAATCAGCAAGGATCAAATAACTATTTCTTTCACTGCAGTATTAGTGCCATGAACATTTCATATGCGCCATTTGGGGAGCTCACTACTCTCTATGGTACAGTGGGTGCAATTTACATAGCCTAGACACAGATTGTGTTTACTGGGTCTGAGTTGGGTGTAACAATATGGTCTAAGAGCATTACTGCGCTGTCAACTACATACAGTATGTTTAGGAAGATGAGGTTCTTAGCACATGTTTTGGTCAAAGTTCAAGAGCCCCTCTAATAGAGTCAAGGCTTCCACTTTCAATGGGACCCTGCACTTCAAAAACCTCTCTCTAGGCTCCCAAATTTAATCAGGGGAAGAATAGGTCAGCTATATTATGTAAGAACCTAATTTTCATAAATACATAGCAGTAATGTACTTAGTGCTGGCAGATTGCTATTGCACCTTTTTATAAGATAAGATAATCCCTTAATAGTCCTACCATGGGGAAATTCAATGTGTTACAGCAGCATGGATAATACAGTAATATATTATAAGAAAGAAAACATAGCAGATAGAAAAGATACTAGGAGTCATAGCAACTAGGAAGAAAAAAAAGATTTCAGGATCATTTAGTTCTCTGTGCGGAGTGATCTCCACTTAGCCTGATGTAGATTATACAGTCTGACCGTGGTTGGGAGGAAGGATCTCCGATATCGCTCCTTCTCACACTTGGGGTGAAGCAGTCGGTCACTGACAGTACTGCCCAGTGCTATCATGGTCTCATACATGGGGTGGGATTTGTTCTCCAGCATGGAGCTCACCACGGACAGTATCCTTCTGTCACTCACCTCCTATACTGGATCCAGGGGGCTTCCCAGGACAAAGCTGGCCCTTCTAACCAGCCTGTTAAGTCTGGTATGCTACTCCCCCAGTAGGCCACTCCAAAGAAAATGGCGGATGTCACTACAGAGTTTATGTTTGTATTTGTATAGCAGTCATGGCAGCATGCACCTGCACATATAGTTGATATTGTCTATTAGTGCTCCCTTATCTTGTTTGGTCATTGTGTTTTTGTAGGTATAAATGTTCTTCACATGTATCATGACCTTCCTACCCAAATCCTGTATCCTTATAGCACCATTTTGTTGTACTGTGTTACGTTATATGTAATTTGCGTTTTAATGGGATTTAGTTAGGAATAAATCAAGAAAAGTGTAATGCTACTTTCTAATTCTCTGTTAATTCATACCCTGCTGCGGTGGAAATTCTGTTCTGTGGCTTTTGGGGAAATAAGAGGAGACAGGATCCTGTGCATTTATTAAAACTTGCCAGCTGTGAGGGTTTCCTTTGCTTCAAAGGCCACAGTTTTCTGCAGTGATATCAGCGAGCCGTCCTTTCCACATGACCATTCAGATTAAATGTTAAAGACTACATCTGACTGATAAAGGAATAAAGACAGATATTCCCATTGTCTCCGCATTATAAAGTTTGATCACACATGGGCATTTTATTCCAGGAGCTGCTACCACAGAGATATGTTAATAGCTGCAAAGCCATCTGTTTTCACCGTGATCAAAGCTTACCGCACTAAAAACAATAGAGGCTTTTCAATAAAGGGGGCCAAACCCAAATCATAAACTTATTATGAGATGGGCAAATCATTATTTGGCTGAGTCCAATGCAAAACATGGCTTTTAGCAGTGTGACAATGCATAGGAAAATGCTGGCGTAGAATGATGGATTATCAGGCATAGGAATCATACAGTATTATTCCGAATGACTAAGGGTCACAACAACCATCTAGTTATTCATCCAAATATCTTTTGACAAGAGTAGAGAACATCTGCTGCCAGCTACAAAGCAGACCGAGGACTGCCGGGTGAGATCAGATTCTTGGCATAGATGTACAGGACCTATCAGTCAATCAAAGCAGAATGTAACAAGACTCAATGAATATGTTTCTTATAGTTGATGTAGTCCAATATTTTTAACCATATGCTTTATTCTATCTATCTATCTATCTATCTATCTATCTATCTATCTATCTATCTATCTATCATCTATCTATCTATCTATCTATCTATCTATCTATCTATCATATCTATCTATCTATCTATCTATCTATCTATCTATCTATCTATCTATCTATCTATCTATCTATCGTCAGTTGTTTGTACCAACATACCCATTAGTATATTTTTGGCATGTGAGAGGAAACCCCTGTACAGACAGGGAGAACATACAAACTCCAGGTGCATTCACACGGAGTAATGTGCCGCCTGACCTGGCACGTATACGCCATGTGAGATTTTGCGGGCTGTATATGCTCCCATTGAAATCAAAATCACGGCCCGTTACGCCGTGTGAATGGGCCCTTATTCTCTGGGGTTGTTTCAGAACCCAGAGTATAATAATCGGAGGCCCAGGGGAGGATAGAAACATAAAAAACACTATTACTTACCTCTCCCTGGCTCTGGCGCACTCCCTGGTGATGTCTGCCATCTTCAATGATGGACCAGATGTCACTTGAACCGGGGCTTGCGTCGCGAAGCATAAGAACGCAGGCCACGGCCCTTGTGATGTCACCAAGTAGTCCTGAAGCCTTCTGGAGTGTAGGAGAGGTAAGTAATAGTGTTTTTTATGTTCCTTCACCTCTCCTAGCCCTCCGATCATTATACACAGGGACCCCCCAAATATATTGATAATGTTTGTGAGTTTTGTGGGCCCACAGCCAGGAGCCAGGATTGGTAAGTAAATAAGGCCCGTTATCTGCTGGGGTTACTCCAGCAGGTAACGGAATATTTAAAAAAAAATCCACAGTGACAGAAGCTGCACACCAGGCCCCTTAATGTCTCGGGCCCTGTGGTAGCTGCTACCCCAGTAGTTACACCCCTGCGATCAGACATTTTAGGGTTCATGCCCCCTAGGCTTAAATGTTAAATTTTGACTGTCAGACGGTACAGTATATCATTATTTTCTGTTATTTATTTAATGCCGCTCTGCAGTATTTTTCTGAAATGATTGTATTAATCCTATGTATTAAAGACACAACTTTATTATTCTCCAGGGAGCTTGTTGTTCCTTCCAGACATTGCTATTTAGACAAACTACAATGAAGTAAGGACAGATGCTCCAAATCCCTGAACGTGTTCTGAACTGGATGCCATTGTGCTGATCATTAGGATGATGGTACTAACCTCCTGGAACATGTCTTTATGTTACATTTTAATAAAGATGTTTACAATCTTGCAGACTAATATCCTAATGATCACTGCTAGTAATTAACCTCGCAATCCTTTTCCGTTGTTTTGGTTACTTAGCAACATATTGAAACATCGAGTGACTCCGGCTCTCCTCAGCTTCAGCTTCAGATTCCAATATCACAGTCATTATATGTTGCATAGCAATCAAACCACCAGGACATCCTGAAAATTCGGAAAACCGCCTGGAGTCAGGTACATGGTAAAAGAATTCAATTTTCCAACTTGCATCAGGACTGTGAGTGACATGGTTACATTCACTGTCATTCCTTAAGAGTGATTGGTATGGATCAAGTACGCGACTGATACATTCGACTGCTGATTTATTTTTTACAACTCTTAATGTATTATTCACAGTGATACAGCAACTACAAATAGTGTTTATCCCCTATCCATTGGATAGAGGACAAATACCTGATCGGAGGTCCTTTCCCCTGCTGCGGCCAGGCTGAACATGGGCATAATTGGTGGACTGTGCTCCATTCACTTCAGTATACTGTATGGGGGATCAGACCTCCTAGAATTCACACCCCCTAGGGGGCTTAAAAATAGTTTTTTAAAAATATAAAATATACATTTTAAATCACCCCCAGCTAGAGAACAGTTAGGGTATTAAGGAACTCTATAGCAGTATTAGTATTCTGTAGCACTTATGTGTGTAATGTGCAATAAGACCATTTGCCACCATATTGTGGTATTTTTCAGGTTCGGTATGGTGTTATTTTGATGCTATTGTATTATAACTGACATATTTTAGGTTATGCTCTGTAGATTTTGGCCGTCAGTGTTTCCTTGGCAGCTCCTTATGCGGGGGCTTAGTAATAGCAAAGAGCGTTTTTTGGGGTTTTTTTTTACATAGACTAAACTTACTCAAACTTAAGATGCTTTGAAGTTGCTTGAGCAAGTGTCAGCAGTTTTTACATCTGTACATAGCCAGATAGTTTTATTATAATTTTCTTGATATTATTACGTAAAATGACTTCTCAGCATGGCAATAATATCATCAAAATGCAAAGCTATCTAACAATGAAGAGGGTTTTTTTTTTATATCGTGAAGCTCTAGAAATGATATAGTATTACGTTCAGAAAATATCACATTATTTCACATTTTCTAATCTTTAGGAAGTAATTCATTTGAGATATATACATTTAGGTCACAGCATTTCTGCTTATGTAGTCAAAACTGTTATGGTCCACAGCTCAGTTTATTATTTAACAGAATTCTATATTTCCTTCATAGCTGTCTGCTGAATTTAAAGGGGTTGTGCCGAATGTATAACTTATCCCTTACCGGCAGGATAGGAGATAAATTGTAGATAGTAACAAATGTGTTCCCTCAATACCATAGATGGGTCCACTCTTGGATAATCTAGAATTTGATTAAGAACTTCAATACAATACTGCAACATGCTACAAAAACAGAAGGAAAGCTACAATTCACTACTAGAAATGAGCGAACACTAAGGGGGAGTTCACACGGAGTTACGTCCCGCGAGATTTGGCACGTGTACGCCGCGTGACCCTTTGCATGCCGTACACGCTCCCATTCATTTCAATGGGAGCGGGGATCGTATGCGCCACGCTAGTTTGCGGCCGTGAATAAATGCACGGCCACAAACTAGCGCAGCGCATACGATCCCCGCTCCCATTGAAATGAATGGGAGCATGTACGGCACGCAAAGGGTCACGCGGCGTACACGTGCCAAATCTCGCGGGACGTAACTCCGTGTGAACTCCCCCTAAAATGTCTGAGGTTCGATATCCGATTCGAACAGCCGCTCACTGCTCGAATGTTCTGACAGATTTCGAACCCCATTATAGTCTATGGGGGGAAATGCTTGTTTCAGGGGTACGCAAAATTCTATAAAATTATACTTACCAAGTCCACGAGTCACGGTCGGGCTGGATTCTCCTTGAAGTCTTCTCCCGGCGCAGCGCCCCCGCGGCATCTTCCGCCTGGAATTCACTCTGCCTAGGCATCGGGGCCTAGGCAGAGCTGACTGCGCATGCGCGGTTGGCTCTGCCCGGCCCGACGCCTGAGCAGAGCCGACCGCGCATGCGCGGGCATGCCCTCGCAAGCGCAGGCCGGATGCCTAGGCAGAGTGAATTCCAGCCGGAAGATGCCGCGGGGACACTGCACGGAGAAGACTTCTAAAGGTAAGAGAAGAACCAGCATTGATTGGCAGTGTGTATAGCATTCTGCCAATCAACGCTGGTTCTGCATCGAACCTTAAATTTCGAACAGCTAGTAGTGTTCGATCGAGTACGCTCATCTCTACTCACTACACATCCTGTGGGTAACCATTGTGAGAAGGAGACAGGCAGAGTGCTGGAGTCCCGATATATCAGCCCCAGGTTTCTGACCTATGTGTGGTCCAGGGCGGGTCTTGAATAGGCCTCAGCCCCAGGTGTGGGTCATAGGCTCCTTACTGGGCCATAAAAGGCTGCAGAGTCTGCATTTAAGGGCAGATCCTTGGAACGAGAGGAGGCGCTTGGGTCTGTCCTGATACACCGAGAGTCTGGTGAGACTGTACTGTACTATTTTTGTTTACTCTTGTGGTTGGTAGTAAGCCACACATACAGTTAGTCTTTTATTGTTTAGTTAGTGCTCAGACGAGCAGGGTGTTTTTTTGACATTCTTTTGCCTGAAGTTAAGGCTGTATTTTATTTTGCACATTTTGTGCCTGAAGTCAAGGTTTATTTATTTTAATGTTTTTTCCTAAATAAACCCGATTGCTACAGTTCTGTGTCCCTGTCTCTGACTGGTTGAGTCTGCACCATTACTGCTACCGAGCTACCTTCCCCACACCACACATAGACATATATGAGATAACTATCAAGTCACAGAGTATTGCTAAATCATGTTGTTTTAAAAAGCTGGCCATTTCAGAAAACATATATGCCCACATGTCCAGCCAAGAGCAAAGTAAAGAAGGACAAATCTATACGTCCTCTCAAATGATAATATACATGAATCATTGCTCTCAGATTACTGTAAGCAGCCTTCCTGACATAGAAAGATTGGATGAGATAGTTAAAGTTTGTACTGCACAGACTGGAACTGCTTCATCTTACATTTCTGCCTTGTAAAAGATGCCCAAAGGATTAAAAACCCGAGAAATATCTTCCCTTGTTGATAGAATGTGGGTCATTGTTGAAATATAACATCTAAAATGATGATCATCTGCACATGATGGAAATGCATTGTTATGGGAATATAGCAGATAATTCCATCATTAACAGAAAACAGCACTGTATGTTGTCTCATATCCATTAAAACTTCGTATTTCAGAACCATTTATTACAATACATGAACATCCTGCAAACTCATTCTCCACAATACCTGCTCACATCCCATCCTATCATATGTATTTACTCTTCTTTAAGATAGGCCATACATATCTGAATGGTGGGGGGACAACAGCTAGACCCCGCACAGATCACCAGTTTGGGGTGTGCCTCATCCCTGTACCTTACCGTGCAGAGAGCTGGAAACACACTGGGACCTGCAAAGTCGCCAGGTGACGGTACTATATTTCTGCTCCCATTAACATAAGCCACCAGGCCACCATACAGAGCACGGAGTTATATGCTCCTGGCTCAGTGCACTGTATAGTACAGGGACCGGACACACCCTGATCTGTACAGGGGATGACTGTCTACCTCCTATCAATCAGATATTTATAACCTAAGGATAGGCCATTGAAAAAAATTATGGACAACTCGTTTACATGTATAGGGTCAGAAGTATTCTAATACAAAGCTAGAAATAATCTGGTTAGACATTAACATACAGTCCTATGAAAAAGTTTGGGCACCCCTATTAATCTTAATCATTTTTAGTTCTAAATATTTTGGTGTTTGCAACAGCCATTTCAGTTTGATATATCTAATAACTGATGGACACAGTAATATTTCAGGATTGAAATGAGGTTTATTGTACTAACAGAAAATGTGCAATATGCATTAAACCAAAATTTGACCGGTGCAAAAGTATGGGCACCTCAACAGAAAAGTGACATTAATATTTAGTAGATCCTCCTTTTGCAAAGATAACAGCCTCTAGTCGCTTCCTGTAGCTTTTAATCAGTTCCTGGATCCTGGATAAAGGTATTTTGGACAAACAATTCAAGTTCAGTTAAGTTAGATGGTCGCCGAGCATGGACAGCCTGCTTCAAATCATCCCACAGATGTTCAATGATATTCAGGTCTGGGGACTGGGATGGACATTCCAGAACATTGTCATTGTTCCTCTGCATGAATGCCTGAGGATTTGGAACGGTGTTTTGGATCATTGTCTTGCTGAAATATCCATCCCCGGCGTAACTTCAACTTCGTCACTGATTCTTGAACATTATTCTCAAGAATCTGCTGATACTGAGTGGAATCCATGCGACTCTCAACTTTAACAAGATTCCCGATGCCGGCATTGGCCACACAGCCCCAAAGCATGATGGAACCTCCACCAAATTTTACAGTGGGTAGCATGTGTTTTTCTTGGAATGCTGTTTCTTTTTGGACGCCATGCATAACGCCTTTTTTTTTATAACCAAACAACTCAATTTTTGTTTCCAAAATGAAGCTGCCTTGTCCAAATGTGCTTTTTCATACCTCAGGCAACTCTGTTTGTGGCGTACGTGCAGAAACGGCTTCTTTCTCATCACTCTCCCATACAGCTTCTATTTGTGCAAAGTGCGCTGTATAGTTGACCGATGCACAGTGACACCATCTGCAGCAAGATGATGCTGCAGCTCTTTGGAGGTGGTCTGTGGATTGTCCTTGACTGTTCTCACCATTCTTCTTCTCTGCCTTTCTGATATTTTTCTTGGCCTGCCACTTCTGGGCTTAACAAGAACTGTCCCTGTGGTCTTCCATTTCCTTACTATGTTCCTCACAGTGGAAACTGACAGGTTAAATCTCTGAGACAACTTTTTGTATCCTTCCCCTGAACAACTATGTTGAACAATCTTTGTTTTCAGATCATTTGAGAGTTGTTTTGAGTAGCCCATGATGCCACTCTTCAGAGGAGATTCAAATAGGAGATCAACTTGCAATTGGCCACCTTAAATACCTTTTCTTATGATTGGATACATCTGGCTATGAAGTTCAAAGCTCACTGAGGTTACAAAACCAATTTTGTGCTTCAGTAAGTCAGTAAAAAGTAGTTAGGGGAATTCAAAACAATAAAATGATAAGGGTGCCCATACTTTTGCACCGGTCAAATTTTGGTTTAATGCATATTGCACATTTTCTGTTAGTACAATAAACCTCATTTCAATCCTGAAATATTACTGTGTCCATCAGTTATTAGATATATCAAACTGAAATGGCTGTTGCAAACACCAAAATATTTAGAACAAAAAATGATTAAGATTAATAGGGGTGCCCAAACTTTTTCATAGGACTGTAAAACAATGATAGCATTTCTGACTTTCTGGTTGCCTGCTGCTAACTCTAGGGGAAGCGTATGCTGTTCTGCATAATGTTTTATTATTGAGTTCACTGTATGAATAGAAGGCAGCAGGCACCTGGACTAGCGGCAGCTGCTGGCAGCAAGAATAGATTTATTAAAAACTATATGATGCTATATGTAAAAAAATGGAGATCTAAAACAGAAAAGATATTTACAGAAATGAATTTAAACAGATTAATTCATATAGGTCTTTTTTTCTGGGAGCTGTTTCTTCCGGTTCCCGGAAAAAAGAAGCGAGATTCAAGGCGACTTGGCCTGAAGAAACTCCTTTCTCCGGACTAGGCCCATTCATTGGGCCTAATCCGTAGCGGTGCGCGCGGCTGGATGCCGGTGCAGTGCAATGACTTTCAGTCGTGGTCACCCGGTTTTTGGATCGGAACCTGAACCTTATAAGGAGGCCCTATCATAACTAATGAGTGGGTGCAAAAATTGATTAGGCGGTACAAAGGTGATTATTTGATTTGTGTGCAGGAAAATGAGATTTGTTTTTGAGGCAGAAAGGAGACATTATTAAAGGGGTTGCTACTAGAGATGAGCGAACAGTGTTCTATCGAACTCATGTTCGATCGGATATTAGGCTGTTCGGCATGTTCGAATCGAATCGAACACCGCGTGGTAAAGTGCGCCATTACTCGATTCCCCTCCCACCTTCCCTGGCGCCTTTTTTGCTCCAATAACAGCGCAGGGTAGGTGGGACAGGAACTACGACACCGGTGACGTTGAAAAAAGTAGGCAAAACCCATTGGCTGCCGAATACATGTGACCTCTAATTTAAAAGAACAGCGCCGCCCAGGTTCGCGTCATTCTGAGCTTGCAATTCACCGAGGACGGAGGTTTCCGTCCAGCTAGCTAGGGCTTAGATTCTGGGTAGGCAGGGACAGGCTAGGATAGGAAGGAGAAGACAACCAACAGCTCTTGTAAGAGCTAAATTCCAGGGAGAAGCTTGTCAGTGTAACGTGGCACTGACGGGCTCAATCGCCGCAACCCAGCTTTCCCAGGATCCTGAATGGAATACACTGTCAGTGTATTCCCGTATACCCGATATATACCCCGATACCCGTTCCAACGGTGTGCCCCCCCACCTTCACCCCAGAAATACCCTGCAAGTCCCCTAGCAATAGAATTGGGGCTATATACACCCACAATTTTTACTACTGGTATACAGTGCCATTGTCTGACTGGGAATTCAAAGAATATATTGGGAATACAAATACCCTCATTTCTTGCTACTGCCATATAGTGCCAGTGTCTGACTGGGAATTCAAAGAATATATTGGGGTTACGTGCACCCACAATTTTTACTACTGGTATACAGTGCCATTGTCTGACTGGGAATTCAAAGAATATATTGGGAATACAAATACCCTCATTTCTTGCTACTGCCATATAGTGCCAGTTTCTGACTGGTAATTCAAAGAATATATTGGGGTTACGTGCACCCACAATTTTTACTACTGGTATACAGTGCCATTGTCTGACTGGGAATTCAAAGAATATATTGGGAATACAAATACCCTCATTTCTTGCTACTGCCATATAGTGCCAGTGTCTGACTGGGAATTCAAAGAATATATTGGGGTTACGTGCACCCACAATTTTTACTACTGGTATACAGTGCCATTGTCTGACTGGGAATTCAAAGAATATATTGGGAATACAAATACCCTCATTTCTTGCTACTGCCATATAGTGCCAGTGTCTGACTGGGAATTCAAAGAATATATTGGGGTTACGTGCACCCACAATTTTTACTACTGGTATACAGTGCCATTGTCTGACTGGGAATTCAAAGAATATATTGGGGTTATAAATACCCTCATTTCTTGCTACTGCCATATAGTGCCAGTTTCTGACTGGTAATTCAAAGAATATATTGGGGTTACGTGCACCCACAATTTTTACTACTGGTATACAGTGCCATTGTCTGACTGGGAATTCAAAGAGTATATTGGGAATACAAATACCCTCATTTCTTGCTACTGCCATATAGTGCCAGTTTCTGACTGGTAATTCAAAGAATATATTGGGGTTACGTGCACCCACAATTTTTACTACTGGTATACAGTGCCATTGTCTGACTGGGAATTCAAAGAATATATTGGGGTTATAAATACCCTCATTTCTTGCTACTGCCATATAGTGCCAGTTTCTGACTGGTAATTCAAAGAATATATTGGGGTTACGTGCACCCACAATTTTTACTACTGGTATACAGTGCCATTGTTTGACTGGGAATTCAAAGAGTATATTGGGAATACAAATACCCTCATTTCTTGCTACTGCCATATAGTGCCAGTTTCTGACTGGGAATTCAAAGAATATATTGGGGTTACGTGCACCCACAATTTTTACTACTGGTATACAGTGCCATTGTCTGACTGGGAATTCAAAGAATATATTGGGGTTATAAATACCCTCATTTCTTGCTACTGCCATATAGTGCCAGTTTCTGACTGGTAATTCAAAGAATATATTGGGGTTACGTGCACCCACAATTTTTACTACTGGTATACAGTGCCATTGTCTGACTGGGAATTCAAAGAGTATATTGGGAATACAAATACCCTCATTTCTTGCTACTGCCATATAGTGCCAGTTTCTGACTGGGAATTCAAAGAATATATTGGGGTTACGTGCACCCACAATTTTTACTACTGGTATACAGTGCCATTGTCTGACTGGGAATTCAAAGAATATATTGGGGTTATAAATACCCTCATTTCTTGCTACTGCCATATAGTGCCAGTTTCTGACTGGTAATTCAAAGAATATATTGGGGTTACGTGCACCCACAATTTTTACTACTGGTATACAGTGCCATTGTCTGACTGGGAATTCAAAGAGTATATTGGGAATACAAATACCCTCATTTCTTGCTACTGCCATATAGTGCCAGTTTCTGACTGGGAATTCAAAGAATATATTGGGGTTACGTGCACCCACAATTTTTACTACTGGTATACAGTGCCATTGTCTGACTGGGAATTCAAAGAATATATTGGGGTTATAAATACCCTCATTTCTTGCTACTGCCATATAGTGCCAGTTTCTGACTGGTAATTCAAAGAATATATTGGGGTTACGTGCACCCACAATTTTTACTACTGGTATACAGTGCCATTGTCTGACTGGGAATTCAAAGAGTATATTGGGAATACAAATACCCTCATTTCTTGCTACTGCCATATAGTGCCAGTTTCTGACTGGGAATTCAAAGAATATATTGGGGTTACGTGCACCCACAATTTTTACTACTGGTATACAGTGCCATTGTCTGACTGGGAATTCAAAGAATATATTGGGGTTATAAATACCCTCATTTCTTGCTACTGCCATATAGTGCCAGTTTCTGACTGGTAATTCAAAGAATATATTGGGGTTACGTGCACCCACAATTTTTACTACTGGTATACAGTGCCATTGTCTGACTGGGAATTCAAAGAGTATATTGGGAATACAAATACCCTCATTTCTTGCTACTGCCATATAGTGCCAGTTTCTGACTGGGAATTCAAAGAATATATTGGGGTTACGTGCACCCACAATTTTTACTACTGGTATACAGTGCCATTGTCTGACTGGGAATTCAAAGAATATATTGGGGTTATAAATACCCTCATTTCTTGCTACTGCCATATAGTGCCAGTTTCTGACTGGTAATTCAAAGAATATATTGGGGTTACGTGCACCCACAATTTTTACTACTGGTATACAGTGCCATTGTCTGACTGGGAATTCAAAGAGTATATTGGGAATACAAATACCCTCATTTCTTGCTACTGCCATATAGTGCCAGTTTCTGACTGGGAATTCAAAGAATATATTGGGGTTACGTGCACCCACAATTTTTACTACTGGTATACAGTGCCATTGTCTGACTGGGAATTTAAAGAGTATATTGGGAATACAAATACCCTCATTTCTTGCTACTGCCATATAGTGCCAGTGTCTGACTGGGAATTCAAAGAATATATTGGGGTTACGTGCACCCACAATTTTTACTACTGGTATACAGTGCCATTGTCTGACTGGGAATTTAAAGAGTATATTGGGAATACAAATACCCTCATTTCTTGCTACTGCCATATAGTGCCAGTTTCTGACTGGGAATTCAAAGAATATATTGGGGTTACGTGCACCCACAATTTTTACTACTGGTATACAGTGCCATTGTCTGACTGGGAATTCAAAGAATATATTGGGGTTATAAATACCCTCATTTCTTGCTACTGCCATATAGTGCCAGTTTCTGACTGGTAATTCAAAGAATATATTGGGGTTACGTGCACCCACAATTTTTACTACTGGTATACAGTGCCATTGTCTGACTGGGAATTCAAAGAGTATATTGGGAATACAAATACCCTCATTTCTTGCTACTGCCATATAGTGCCAGTTTCTGACTGGGAATTCAAAGAATATATTGGGGTTACGTGCACCCACAATTTTTACTACTGGTATACAGTGCCATTGTCTGACTGGGAATTTAAAGAGTATATTGGGAATACAAATACCCTCATTTCTTGCTACTGCCATATAGTGCCAGTGTCTGACTGGGGATTCAAAGAATATATTGGGGTTACGTGCACCCACAATTTTTACTACTGGTATACAGTGCCAATTTCTAACTAGGAATTCAAAATGCGCAAGGCTCCCGGAAAGGGACGTGGACGAGGCCGTGGGCGAGGTCGGGGGAATGGTTCTGGGGAGCAAGGTAGCAGTGAAGCCACAGGGCGTCCCGTGCCTACTCCTGTGGGGCAGCAAGCATTGCGCCACTCCACAGTGCCAGGGTTGCTTGCCACATTAACTAAACTGCAGGGTACAAACCTTAGTAGGCCCGAGAACCAGGAACAGGTCTTGCAATGGCTGTCAGAGAACGCTTACAGCACATTGTCCAGCAGCCAGTCAGACTCTGCCTCCTCTCCTCCTATTACCCAACAGTCTTGTCTTCCTTCCTCCCAAAATTCCGAAGCTTTACAGAACAATAACCCAAACTGTCCCTGCTCCCCAGAGCTGTTCTCCGCTCCTTTCATTGTCCCTCAACCTGCCTCTCCACGTCACGATTCCACGAACCTAACAGAGGAGCATCTGTGTCCAGATGCTCAAACACTAGAGTCTCCTCCATCTCCGTTCGATTTGGTGGTGGATGACCAGCAACCCACCCTCATCGACGATGATGTGACGCAGTTGCCGTCAGGGCATCCAGTTGACCGGCGCATTGTGCGGGAGGAGGAGATGAGACAGGAGTTGGAAGAGGAAGTGGTGGATGATGAGGACACTGACCCGACCTGGACAGGGGGGATGTCAAGCGGGGAAAGTAGTGTGGATGTTGAGGCAGGTGCAGCACCAAAAAGGGTAGCTAGAGGCAGAGGCAGAGGTCAGCAGCTTAGGCGAAGCCAGGCCACACCCGGAATCTCCCAAGATGTTCCAGTTCGTACCCAGCCCCGAAAAACTCCCACCTCGAGGGCACGTTTCTCGAAGGTGTGGAGTTTTTTCAAGGAATGCGCCGAGGACAGATATAGTGTTGTCTGCACAATTTGCCTCTCGAAATTGATTAGGGGCTCTGAGAAGAGCAACCTGTCCACCACTTCAATGCGCCGTCATTTGGAATCCAAGCACTGGAATCAGTGGCAGGCAGCAACGGCAGGACAAAGGCCGCCTGCCGTTCACGCCACTGCCACTGCCTCTGCCACTGCCTCTGCCACTGCCACTGCTGACTGTGCTGGCGATGCACTCCAGAGGACGAGCCAGGACACCACTTCATCTGCCTCCGCCACTTTGT
Source organism: Leptodactylus fuscus (assembly GCF_031893055.1). Taxonomy (NCBI): domain Eukaryota; kingdom Metazoa; phylum Chordata; class Amphibia; order Anura; family Leptodactylidae; genus Leptodactylus; species Leptodactylus fuscus. The sequence continues at coordinate 234,084,958 of NC_134266.1, read as the reverse complement.
TGACTTCTACCTCATCCTCCCCTGGTCCTGTCTTATCTCCTTCTCCTGCACCATCAAAGGCACCATCAGGCGTTTCTTTACAACAACCCACCATCTCTCAGACATTGGAGCGGCGGCAGAAATACACTGCTAACCACCCACACGCGCAAGCCTTGAACGCCAACATCGCTAAACTGCTGGCCCAGGAGATGTTGGCGTTCCGGCTTGTTGAAACTCCCGCCTTCCTGGACCTGATGGCAACTGCGGCACCTCGCTATGCCGTCCCTAGCCGTCACTACTTCTCCCGGTGTGCCGTCCCCGCCTTGCACCAGCACGTGTCACTCAACATCAGGCGGGCCCTTAGTTCCGCGCTTTGCACAAAGGTCCACTTGACCACCGACGCGTGGACAAGTGCATGCGGACAGGGACGCTACATTTCACTGACGGCACACTGGGTGAATGTAGTTGAGGCTGGGACTGCTTCCCAAACTGGCCCGGTGTACCTCGTCTCCCCGCCTAACATTCCTGGCAGGGACACGAGAAGAACACCCCCCTCCTCCTCCTCCTCTACCGCCTCCTCCTCCGCCACCGCCTCCTCCTCCGCCACCGCCTCCTCCTCCGCTGTTAGATTGACCCCAGCTACGAGTTGGAAACGTTGCAGCACTGGCGTTGGTAGACGTCAGCAGGCTGTGCTGAAGCTGATCAGCTTGGGGGACAGACAGCACACTGCCTCCGAGGTGAGGGATGCCCTCCTCGATGAGACGGCAATATGGTTTGAGCCGCTGCACCTGGGCCCAGGCATGGTCGTTTGTGATAACGGCCGGAACCTGGTAGCAGCTCTGGAGCTTGCCGGACTCCAACATGTTCCATGCCTGGCCCACGTCTTCAACCTAGTGGTGCAACGTTTCCTAAAGAGCTACCCCAATGTTCCAGAGCTACTGGTGAAAGTGCGGCGCATGTGCGCCCACTTTCGCAAGTCGACAGTAGCCGCTGCTAGCTTAAAATCTCTCCAGCAACGCCTGCATGTGCCACAACACCGGCTTTTGTGCGACGTCCCCACACGCTGGAACTCAACGTTTCAGATGTTGAATAGAGTGGTTGAGCAGCAGAGACCTTTGATGGAATACCAGCTACAAAACCCTAGGGTGCCACAAAGTCAGCTGCCTCAGTTTCACATCCATGAGTGGCCATGGATGAGAGACCTTTGTGACATCCTACGGGTCTTTGAGGAGTCCACAAGGAGGGTGAGCTCTGAGGATGCGATGGTGAGCCTTACAATCCCGCTCTTGTGTGTTCTGAGAGAATCCCTGATTGACATCAGGGATAACTCAGATCACACAGAGGAGTTAGGGATAGCATCCGATCCGTCACAGCTGGAGAGTAGGTCCACACATCTGTCCGCTTCACTGCGTTTAATGGAGGAGGAGGAGGAGGAGGAAGAAGAGTTGTCCGATGATGTGATGGTGATACAGGAGGCTTCCGGGCAACTTCGAATCGTCCCATTGTTGCAGCGCGGATGGGTAGACATGGAGGATGAGGAGGAAATGGAGATTGAACTTTCCGGTGGGGCCAGAGGAGTCATGCCAACTATCACTGTGGCAGACATGGCTGAGTTCATGTTGGGGTGCTTTACAACCGACAAGCGTATTGTCAAAATCATGGAGGACAACCAGTACTGGATCTTTGCTATCCTTGACCCCCGGTATAAAAACAACATCTCGTCTTTTATTCCGGTAGAGGGGAGGGCCAATCGCATCAATGCTTGCCACAGGCAATTGGTGCAGAATATGATGGAGATGTTTCCAGCATGTGACGTTGGCGGCAGGGAGGGCAGTTCCTCCAGTAGGCAACCAAGTTCTCACCGGTCCACACAAACGAGGGGCACACTGTCTAAGGTCTGGGACACCTTGATGGCACCCCCTCGCCAAAGTGCCGCCACGGAGGGTCCTAGTGTCACCAGGCGTGAGAAGTATAGGCGCATGTTGCGGGAATACCTTTCCGACCACAGCCCTGTCCTCTCCGACCCCTCTGCGCCCTACACGTATTGGGTGTCGAAGTTGGACTTGTGGCTTGAACTTGCCCTATATGCCTTGGAGGTGCTGTCCTGTCCTGCCGCCAGCGGCCTATCTGAGAGGGTGTTCAGTGCAGCCGGTGGCATCATCACTGACAAGCGCACCCGTCTGTCAGCTGAGAGTGCCGACCGGCTCACTTTGATAAAAATGAACCACCACTGGATAGAGCCTTCATTTTTGTGCCCACCTGTGTAAAGCACCCCAACATGAAACTCCATGTCTGTACTCAACCTCTCCAATTCCTCCGCATCCTCATACTCATCCACCATAAGCGTTGCACAATTCTGCTAATACTAGGCTCCCTCCAACATGATTTCCCCCAACTCTGCTGGTTAGAGGCTCCCTCCACCCTGATTTCCACCAACTCTGCTGGTTAGAGGCTCCCTCCACCCTGCTTTCCCACAACTCTGTTGGTTAGAGGCTCCTTCCACCATGAATTTGCCAAAACTGGGCTGTTTAGAGGCTCCCTCCACCATGAATTGGTCCAAACTGGGCTGGTTAGAGGCTCCCTCCACCATTAATTGGTCCAAACTGGGCTGGTTAGAGGCTCCCTCCACCATGAATTTGCCCAAACTGGGCTGTTTAGAGGCTCCCTCCACCATGAATTTGCCCAAACTGGGCTGTTTAGAGGCTCCCTCCACCATGAATTGGTCCAAACTGGGGTTTTTAGAGGCTCCCTCCACCATGAATTGATCCAAACTGGGGTGGTTAGAGGCTCCCTCCACCATTAATTGGTCCAAACTGGGCTGTTTAGAGGCTCCCTCCACCATGAATTGGTCCAAACTGGGTTTTTTAGAGGCTCCCTCCACCATGAATTGGTCCAAACTGGGCTGGTTAGAGGCTCCCTCCACCATTAATTGGTCCAAACTGGGCTGGTTAGAGGCTCCCTCCACCATTAATTGGTCCAAACTGGGCTGGTTAGAGGCTCCCTCCACCATGAATTTGCCCAAACTGGGCTGTTTAGAGGCTCCCTCCACCATGAATTTGCCCAAACTGGGCTGGTTAGAGGCTCCCTCCACCATGAATTGGTCCAAACTGGGGTTTTTAGAGGCTCCCTCCACCATGAATTGGTCCAAACTTGGCTGTTTAGAGGCTCCCTCCACCATTAATTGGTCCAAACTGGGCTGGTTAGAGGCTCCCTCCACCATGAATTGGTCCAAACTGGGTTTTTTAGAGGCTCCCTCCACCATGAATTTGCCCAAACTGGGCTGTTTAGAGGCTCCCTCCACCATGAATTTGCCCAAACTGGGCTGGTTAGAGGCTCCCTCCACCATGAATTGGTCCAAACTGGGGTTTTTAGAGGCTCCCTCCACCATGAATTGGTCCAAACTTGGCTGTTTAGAGGCTCCCTCCACCATGAATTGGTCCAAACTGGGGTGGTTAGAGGCTCCCTCCACCATTAATTGGTCCAAACTGGGCTGGTTAGAGGCTCCCTCCACCATTAATTGGTCCAAACTGGGCTGGTTAGAGGCTCCCTCCACCATGAATTGGTCCAAACTGGGTTTTTTAGAGGCTCCCTCCACCATGAATTTGCCCAAACTGGGCTGTTTAGAGGCTCCCTCCACCATGAATTGGTCCAAACTGGGCTGGTTAGAGGCTCCCTCCACCATGAATTTCCCAAAACTTGGCTGTTTAGAGGCTCCCTCCACCATTAATTGGTCCAAACTGGGCTGGTTAGAGGCTCCCTCCACCATGAATTGGTCCAAACTGGGGTTTTTAGAGGCTCCCTCCACCATGAATTGGTCCAAACTTGGCTGTTTAGAGGCTCCCTCCACCATGAATTGGTCCAAACTGGGGTGGTTAGAGGCTCCCTCCACCATTAATTGGTCCAAACTGGGCTGGTTAGAGGCTCCCTCCACCATTAATTGGTCCAAACTGGGCTGGTTAGAGGCTCCCTCCACCATGAATTTGCCCAAACTGGGCTGTTTAGAGGCTCCCTCCACCATGAATTTGCCCAAACTGGGCTGGTTAGAGGCTCCCTCCACCATGAATTGGTCCAAACGGGTTTTTAGAGGCTCCCTTCACCATGAATTGGTCCAAACTTGGCTGTTTAGAGGCTCCCTCCACCATGAATTGGTCCAAACTGGGTTTTTTAGAGGCTCCCTCCACCATGAATTTGCCCAAACTGGGCTGTTTAGAGGCTCCCTCCACCATGAATTGGTCCAAACTGGGTTTTTTAGAGGCTCCCTCCACCATGAATTGGTCCAAACTGGGCTGGTTAGAGGCTCCCTCCACCATGAATTGGTCCAAACTGGGGTGGTTAGAGGCTCCCTCCACCATTAATTGGTCCAAACTGGGCTGGTTAGAGGCTCCCTCCACCATTAATTGGTCCAAACTGGGCTGGTTAGAGGCTCCCTCCACCATTAATTGGTCCAAACTGGGCTGGTTAGAGGCTCCCTCCACCATGAATTTGCCCAAACTGGGCTGTTTAGAGGCTTCCTCCACCATGAATTTGCCCAAACTGGGCTGGTTAGAGGCTCCCTCCACCATGAATTGGTCCAAACTGGGGTTTTTAGAGGCTCCCTCCACCATGAATTGGTCCAAACTTGGCTGTTTAGAGGCTCCCTCCACCATTAATTGGTCCAAACTGGGCTGGTTAGAGGCTCCCTCCACCATGAATTGGTCCAAACTGGGTTTTTTAGAGGCTCCCTCCACCATGAATTTGCCCAAACTGGGCTGTTTAGAGGCTCCCTCCACCATGAATTGGTCCAAACTGGGGTGGTTAGAGGCTCCCTCCACCATTAATTGGTCCAAACTGGGCTGGTTAGAGGCTCCCTCCACCATTAATTGGTCCAAACTGGGCTGGTTAGAGGCTCCCTCCACCATGAATTTGCCCAAACTGGGCTGGTTAGAGGCTCCCTCCACCATGAATTGGTCCAAACTGGGTTTTTTAGAGGCTCCCTCCACCATGAATTTGCCCAAACTGGGCTGGTTAGAGGCTCCCTCCACCATGAATTGGTCCAAACTGGGGTTTTTAGAGGCTCCCTCCACCATGAATTTGCCCAAACTGGGCTGTTTAGAGGCTCCCTCCACCATGAATTGGTCCAAACTGGGTTTTTTAGAGGCTCCCTCCACCATGAATTGGTCCAAACTGGGCTAGTTAGAGGCTCCCTCCACCATGAATTGGTCCAAACTGGGGTGGTTAGAGGCTCCCTCCACCATTAATTGGTCCAAACTGGGCTGGTTAGAGGCTCCCTCCACCATTAATTGGTCCAAACTGGGCTGGTTAGAGGCTCCCTCCACCATGAATTTGCCCAAACTGGGCTGTTTAGAGGCTCCCTCCACCATGAATTTGCCCAAACTGGGCTGGTTAGAGGCTCCCTCCACCATGAATTGGTCCAAACTGGGGTTTTTAGAGGCTCCCTCCACCATGAATTGGTCCAAACTTGGCTGTTTAGAGGCTCCCTCCACCATTAATTGGTCCAAACTGGGCTGGTTAGAGGCTCCCTCCACCATGAATTGGTCCAAACTGGGTTTTTTAGAGGCTCCCTCCACCATGAATTTGCCCAAACTGGGCTGTTTAGAGGCTCCCTCCACCATGAATTGGTCCAAACTGGGGTGGTTAGAGGCTCCCTCCACCATTAATTGGTCCAAACTGGGCTGGTTAGAGGCTCCCTCCACCATTAATTGGTCCAAACTGGGCTGGTTAGAGGCTCCCTCCACCATGAATTTGCCCAAACTGGGCTGGTTAGAGGCTCCCTCCACCATGAATTGGTCCAAACTGGGTTTTTTAGAGGCTCCCTCCACCATGAATTTGCCCAAACTGGGCTGGTTAGAGGCTCCCTCCACCATGAATTGGTCCAAACTGGGGTTTTTAGAGGCTCCCTCCACCATGAATTTGCCCAAACTCTGCTGGTTAGAGGCTCAATCCACCCTGATTTTCAAAACAAATGTTGGTGCCAACCTCAACTTACTACAAGGGCCAAATTCACTGCTGGTGACAAGCTCTCCTCACTGCAAGTGCCAAATACACATGTTTCAAGGTGTTTTCCTACTGTCAGAGAGGTGGTATTGAGTGTGTAAAGTGTGTAGTTGTTAGGCTGTGATGTTGGGGTAATAGAGGGTCTTTGGTGTGTTAGATGCCCCCAGACATGCTTCCCCTGCTGTCCCAGTGTCATTCCAGAGGTGTTGGCATCATTTCCTGGGGTGTCATAGTGGACTTGGTGACCCTCCAGACACGGATTTGGGTTTCCCCCTTAACGAGTATCTGTTCCCCATAGACTATAATGGGGTTCGAAACCCGTTCGAACACACGAACATTGAGCGGCTGTTCGAATCGAATTTCGAACCTCGAACATTTTAGTGTTCGCTCATCTCTAGTTGCTACTGAAAATGCTGCGCTGCCTGCTTAATTCACTGAATATGGTGAAGCTGTTAATATATCAGCATTTTGGCCCCGTTTTCAATTTTGCCCAGGGCCACACTTTGCCTATAACTGGCCCTGCATACATTGCAGGCTGCTATGTAAAATTTGTTAAATCTATTTTTTACAGCTCATTACCTTTCTATCCGCTCTTCTGAGAGTACATGGAAGCATACTTAAGCTTTTGGATGAATTTGCTGTCACCTGTGTACATGAAAAATAATTTAGTGACCAAAAATTTCAGGTAAATGAGGAGGTGGAGAGCACGGTGTTGGAACAGGACACACAAAGGGTTGGTCATGTATATCTGTTTTATTATTTTATACCATTTAAAAAAAAATAATTCTTTTTGCATAACAAAAAGTCAGAGCTTACTTCCTCGACTTCAGTTGCTGAGAAGACTCAAGTCTTTGGTCTTTATAAGTATAAAGGCTTATTTTATTCATAGCGGTCACAATGCTATGTGAGACCCTAAAACCCATATGGACCTGTGGGTGACTTAGTTTTCCAAATGAACGGGACAGGTTCTCTTTAAGGGACTCCGACTGAAATAAACCCTACAATTTTATGTGTCTAAAAGCTTCATTTTCCCCATTTAAGCTGCGTGTTCTGCTCACACCAGCCATTATATGATAACACACCTGCTTGCAGATTGACATATTGTTTTACCGCGTCACCTGTTTGGATAATTTGCTATAACTATATGGTAACAGATGTGCGATAAGCCTGCCTTTGTTTTCATGTCATCGCTTTGGATCTGTACCAAGTCTTCCCTCTCTATCAATATTGCTATTTGTTATCATTTGCAATGATTTTTTTTAGATCACATGGAGTATTATTTTTTCAGAGGCACGGCTGAGTTGCAATGTGCGGATATTATATATCGCATATGTTTGCTATGTTGAATGCCAAGTAACATGCCGTTACTGACTTATGACGAAAGCGTTTATCAGCCTTTTCCGAATATCTCAACAGGAAGTCAGAGTGGATTTACGCATCATTACCCAACCTCCTTCAACACATAGTGATTATTAGCACAGATTCCTCATGGTATATAATCATCTAGAGTTAATGTTTTACCCATCATATGATACGATTCCCCGGGGAAAGCTTTCCCTGTTTTTTTATGGAGATATTTTATTAATTCGGAAAGATACCACAGTTTGCAATGAGTCTCTCCCCTCATCTTCTTCTACCACTATCAGTCCCCAGAGTGTAGCATGCGTTAACCTCAGAGCTTTCTCTCTGCAACTTGGCAATGCTTGCAGTAATGTAATTACAAGGAAAACCACTTAATCACTTTCATTTTTAGGAAGAGAAGTACAGTATCTGGAAAGAACGACGCCTCTGACTTAACCTTTACAGTTCCAGTAACTTAGGATTATTTGTCTTCAAAATTGCTATTAATTTGGGCACTATAGGGGTTGCTTAAGATAGGCTCCTTAGTGGCCAATTCTTTAGGGGGTTTCTTCACAGCAATCACCTCATATACATCACAAACAGGATTACAATAGAAGTTAACACCTCTATGGATAACTCCCATTGACACATTATAGAAACTACTTCTGACAATAGATGATATCGCAGATTATAGGCTCCTCTCACTGCACAGGGTATGCCTAAAATTCTCCCCATAGACTGTAATGAGTCAGCTCCAGACTATTGCTTCCAGTGGCCATGGCTATGCTGTAAAGCAGGGGTGCCCAATACGTCGATCGTGATCTACCGTTCGATCGCAATGGACATATGGGTCGATCGCGGGATGCAGCCAGGGATCCCCGGTGTCTGCTTGTTCACAGTGCAGGCTGAGAGTCGACTGAGACTGAGAGTGGTGGGCGGAGCTACACGCTAATTTGGGGGCGGAGCTAAACTGGAGGTAGTCGAACAGTATGGCTTTGCATATGAAACCCAATTGATGTTGAAAACCAGGAAGACAGAAGTCTTTGCAGCAGCGAAGACTGGTGAGCAAGGTACATGGGAATACCCCTTTAACTATTAGAGAAGCAGAGGGAAACCAAGGTAAAGGAGATAGGTGTGGTGGAAAATCAATTACAGTGGTGAGGAATAGGACAGTGTTCAGACAAACCAAGGAATGACAGCCAGACACACCTCCTGCGCCACTGCATGCGGCCAGGAAGGGCAAGGATGTTACAAGTATAAAATAAATCATGGCATAATGCTAATCACATTAGCATTGTAGGATGATATAACCATTGGACGAGTCCTACCTACCTTCCTTCCTTGACTGTGTTATCTATGCAGCTTTATGAAGAGAGACACCCCCGGAGCCATCAGCAAAGGGGGACATGACTTTGGGATGGGGGAACCAATAACTCCTGCAGTTTCTTCTTTGTGCAGTAGTTGAGTAGATTTATACAGACTGGGTCAGCTTTAAGAATATATCGGTGTATATTCAGCTTTAGTGTATATACAGCTGTAGGAGTATATATCTGTGTATGTTCTGCTGTAGGAGTGTATATCTGTATGTTCTGTGTAGGAGTATATATCTGTAGTAGGAGTATATATCTGTGTATGTTTTGCTTTAGTATGTAGTGCTTAGTGTGTTACTGTAGGGAGGGAGGAGTTAGGAATAGATGTCACTTCCTGTCTCACCCATCTTCATCCTCTTTCTCATCACAAGACCTGGATGAAGCATGTCTGCTGTATCAGGGAGTATAAGACTGAGATTTATCACCTCACACAGCGCTGGTGTCACCACATTACACAGCACTACTAGTGTAGTATCACTAACTATACTGTATATGATGCAGTATTACCACAAGATGTCTTCAGTCACAGAGTCCTCTCATGTACAGTATTTACCACACTGGAGACATGGCTGAGTCTCCTCCTGTAGTTACCACACATTGGAGACATGGCTGATATATCATATGTATATTACTATATTTCTCAGGATAAGATAATCCTTTAATAGTCCCACATTGGGGAAATTTCATATATACAGCTACAGCGTCCCCTCATGTATTTACTGCACACTGCTGATGTGTGTATGTGTATATGTGTGTATATATTTATATATGTGTGTATATGTGTATGTATATGTACTGCAATATTACCTCAGGATATATACAGTCACACATGTCCACACATGTATTTACCATAGACACTGCTGATATATATATATATATATATATATATATATATATACTGCAATATTACCTCAGGATATATACAGTCACACATGTCCACACATGTATTTACCATAGACACTGCTGATATATATATATATATATATATATATATATATATATATATACTGCAATATTACCTCAGGATATATACAGTCACACATGTCCATACATGTATTTACCATAGACACTGCAGACATGGCTGATATCTCATATATGCTACTATATAATACAGGCTGTTCATGAGTCCTGCGGACTGAGGGTCTGTCTATGGTGGAGCTGAGAGGACACATGTAATGGAGGTCCTGTGGTGAGAGAGAGACAGCCTGGTACAGTGTAGTGAGGGTAATGGAGGCCGCACTGATACTCCCTGTATATGTCTCCAGCTCTGCTAATACTGGCCATGCTGGGGATAAGTTAAAGTTGATCATTTCTATGTACTTTCTCAGGCCTGTATACAGGTCATACTGTATATACTGGCCATACTGTATACAGGTCATTTATAATTGGTGGGGGGTTCTTGGAGCTGGTTGAAATTGTAAACAGTGGGGAACATGGTGGTTAGTTTCCCCTGAGCCAGTGCTTGCGGCTGGGGGTAATTTGGTGTGATGGAACAGATTGGCAGACAGATTTTTGCTTGTGTTGTTATTCCTACTGCTCTATTTATGACCTCTGTATTAGGGCCCAACACACTTAGACAATGGATATCAGACAAATACTGCACCGGATTATTGTATTTCTTAGTCTTCATGTAGCCGGTGTCTTAAGAGCATTTACAGTCTGTATCCAGATAAGTATATGGATCACCATTATGTTATGTTACATCATACACTGCAGCCGGTCCCATTACTATGGTATATACTATATGATGGGATATTTCTCAGTGGGGTCCTATAACAGTATAATTCAGCTGCTAGGTCTTTCCTTATTACCGACTCTGGATTATTCTGGAGCTGGTATGACTTAGTATTATTGCTTGTACAGTATTTAGGGTGAGCCATGTAAGTTATTGTTTCTTTTAGAGCACCTTTAATTTCATGCTGTTACATATATATATATAAAGGGATTTTCATGCATAGTCCCAACATAAGTACAATACTGTACACAAATGTCTAACTAGCTGAGTGATCTAGTACGAGTAGAAGAGAGGACCTGGTGTGTCTGGGGCTCCAATTTTTAGGCCAGTGTTGTACTTTGTTACTGTCACTGGCCTTGCCTTATTATGTAACCCTAAATGACATGATTGCTTAGGAGTGGGATGCATACAAGTGCTTCCAAGCCACTATGTAACAGGTGGTTTGCGATACACTAACAAGTTGTTTTGCTTTTTTTTTTTTTTTTTTGGGGGGGGGGGAGGTTGCCACTTCTTCAAACGTGTATAACAGAATGTAATATAGTTATTTACTAATGGGTTTTCTTAATACTAAATGTAATCCTAAACTATAGCTATTGTTGTGCATCATAATTCGTACTATTGACATTAAATAAGTTTTTTACTGGGTCCTTGAAGTTGCTTTTAATTGGCAACCACCTTGGGTGTAGCCCAGTGCAGGGGTAACCATCGGAGGTATGACCCCCCTGGTGGGGAGGGGTGACCATCGGAGGTATGGCCCCCTAGTGTGGAAGGGTAACCATCGGAGGTATGGCCCCCTGGTGTAGAGGGGTGACCATCGGAGGTATGGCCCCCTGGGTGTGGAGGGATAACCGTCAGAGTAACAGACCCCCTGGTTACGCCAAACTAATTAAATTTAAGAAGACCCTGTTAGGGTAAGTCCCTAGGGTCATGGCTGTCATTTTTCACATGCCTGTGCACTAAATTGAGCCCTCCGAGCTGGAGCTGGTTGCGGCTGGAGGTAGAGAAAAACATTTTATTTAAAATGTTTAAATTAAAAAAAACAAAACAAAACATGTTTTAATAAAAATCTAATGGCTTCAAGGACCCTCCGAGCTGGAGCTGGTTGCGGCTGGAGGGAGAGAAAAACATTTTATTTAAAATGTTTAAATTAAAAAAAACAAAAAAACAAAACATGTTTTAATAAAAATCTAATGGATTCAAGGACCTTTTCTGATGATTTGTACTTTTCTTAGTGAAGATATATGACCACTTATATTGACCAACTCATGTTTCTCTTCATGTTGCTGACAGTGTGATACGGCCAGTGCCGTACAGTGTCTATCGCAGCCAGCTAGTGAATGGAGCCCAGCACTGCTTACCATGATAACCCCATGCTCTGTGTGCAGGAGTTATATAGGCCTATGCCCCCCCCCCCCCTTCCTTGCGGAACGGGCAGCATCAGCATGGTGCTGTTCCATGTCCAGCAAAGACGAAAATTTCAGCTTCTACTTTCAGTCTTGGTGCCCTTGGGTCGGTGCATGCGGCTAAGGGTAAAGGTCATCAAGTGCTCTGAAAATGATTGAGAGATGACATTACAGCCTTCTCACTGCCTTCAGAGACTACGGTATCTCAAGCGGATCATGGGCTTCTTCTCATCATGCTAAGCATCATTCAATGGCTTGTTTTGCTGTTAATGTGGCTGTGACCCATCAAACAACAATGGAGGGTTATTTCACTCCAGTAAGTGCCCTGGGGTTGCTGTAGTATCTGGAGAAGCCACAGCACCACAAGTACTTCTCTCTTCCCTTCTTTATACTCTCTATGTCTTTCCTTGCAGTATCAGTGGGTATAGGGTTTCCAATGTATGTAAATCGACAGTTCTAGTTTTTAGTGGGAGAGGTATTCCTTGAAGAGGTGTTATCTTGTACATGGTATATACATCTGTATCATGTGTATACAGTTACCACCATAAGTGGAACCTCACACCTCATAAGTGGGATGTAGGTACTTCTGTGCATATATGGTTGGCAATTACATGTTTGTGGTATGGCGGTATCCCCATGTATACTGATTTATGGCAATTTCAGTGTTATAGTCTATTTCTCTTTACTAGTTTCTGACTACAGCCAGATCACTTTTGTTGCATTTTCAGCCACATTCATAGCTTGGTATTGTCGGGCAGGTAGTATGGGGACTTGTAGTATGTAAGGTTTCTAGAGGCTAGTGCATTCCTACTCAGTTTGGTGGCGGTCGAGTCCATTTAAGGTGTCAAATGGCCTCTTCTGTGGCGGTTGAGGAGTCAGGTGGAAGTTGCAGGCAAGTTATTCTAGACTTATTTTAACTAATAGAGGAGGTTAAACCTCATGGTGGTGAACAGGCTGAGCTTTAGAAATGGCTTTAGTAACGTCATCCAGAGGTGGGCACAGTGGTTAAGCACAGGGTCCTTGGTGCCCTTAAAGTGTACTGGCTCTGCTAGAATTGCAAGCCGGAGCGTGCTGCCCCCCTTTATTTATTTATTGCTGTCTGGCCGGGTGCTGTATGTCAGACAGCTGGGGATCTCACAGTATTCGTGAATCCCAATGGTCTAGCACTTCACCTGACTCCTTCTGTCATTATTTTACTTCTGTGAGTTTAATAAAGCTGTGGCCATTTTTACAACCAAAATAAAGTGTTTTGTGCATTTATTCCAAAGTCATTATTTACCGTAGTTTGGGTGGTTTTAGGTAGGAGTGAGGGACATCCCATATCCAAAGTCATGATCTTGCCAACCCAGTTCCTGATATCTCTTGCAGTAACTGGGCTTGCCTCTGTGGATTATGCCTTTAATGCCCAATTTTTGTACACACACGTTAACTGTAACAGCACAACTAAGGTGTGACCACAGTATGGCTAAAAACCATATGACATGCAGTTTTCCAGGTGTGGTCTTCAAGTTGACGGTATGGGCATGTGGTTTTGCAGGTAAATGTTGGTTTTAAATGTAAAAACAGTTCATGTTGTCCCACTATAGCTGCTATAGGTGTCTCTCCCTAAAAATTGAGCTCATATGGACCACTTTTTATTCTCTATGCATAGAGTCTCATGGGACCACTTTGTAGGAATGACTGATATGTTCCTGTTTAACATTGTATCGGTAATCGTTACTTATGTATAACCCATCATAAAGCTACATAAAGTTCTGCTTTGGAAATGTAAAATAAAAGAAACAGACATCTCCTGCAAAAATCATCTAAATTGTTGCAATTTAATCGCTTTTAACTTCTAACAGACACATTCAGCAATAATTGCAGGCTGTCATCATAAAACTGCTTTCACAATGTATCTCAAGATTCATGTTCACGCCATATCCATAAAGACAACATTATTTCCTCCACTGAAGTGTTTCAGTAAACCCTGTGTTACCTGGATTTTATGTATTTCTTGACTGCTGTACGACAAATGTAACTGCATAGATTTAAATGGTTAAGTCTCAGTGAACACCAAAAGATTGTCAATTGCTTTCTTGGAAGCTTCTCACAAAACAGGTGAAGTTTGCAGGGCATTGCTGGTATTGCTTGGCCCCCGGGGGCGAGCTCATATAAGAAGCTCATATCATGGCACATGTTTGCATTTACAGAATATTATAAGAAGCAATGAAATCATAATGAGCAAGTAACAGCATCACCCTGCGGGGTAGTCATGGAGTGGCTGGCTACTTATGTTCACACCGACTGTTTCGTCTTACATTGGTATAACATAGGTAGATCCCTATATAATAGATAGATATGCAGATAGATAGGTAGATAAATAGAGTGATACATAAATGATAGAGATAGATAGATAGATCGTGCTACTGCAGTGACCCCAAGCGGGCACTGATAGTGAGTTAGGGCCCTTGTGCGCCTGTGGCCAGTAGCTTACTTCTGGGCACTGCTCCCCAGCACCTCTGTGGCACCCCTGTCATTATTTAGGCAGATGTATCTCTATTTTATATAGGTCCTGATGTACTCTGCATTATAAATGTATTGTTATGTACTGTCACTTTAAGTTTCCTGTGTCTGCTAAACATGTGAGTTGTGAGCACCAATCCCTATCCAGTCCTCTCCCTGGGAGGAGCTTCCTTCCTCTCAGGTCCTCAGTCTAGACCTAGAGTCTAGGGAAGGCAGACATACCTGCCACCAGCTCTTAGCTCCTGTGTAGGCCTCAAGCCTGAGGTCTATGCACACTTGTTTTCTCTGAAGTTGCAGTGAGACTGCAGGTCTCAGCCGAGACCCCTGACAAGCTGAAATCCGGGTCTGGAAGATATAGCCCGCCGGTACAGCTGGGCTGAAGTGCCTGCACCCCTGAAATCAACTCCTGCACCTTCTACCTCTCTGGACAGAGCCCCGCGAGCTGCGGAAACTCTGCAAGGTCTCCTACCCCCCTAAAGTATTGTGCATACTGTTTGCCAGGAGGGGCAACTACTTCAAGGACCCTTCTGCCTTGCTAGTGGCCTTTCATCGGTCCCCGAGCCACTGCACCCCGACATCACCAAACGTGAGTCTTTATCCGTAACGAGCCAAGTTACGAAGCCGCAGTTCTCGTTGTCTCCCACAAGGGCTGGCCTGTCCTATCATCTACCTTCCTACTGTATTTGAACACCTTCACGTTGCTAATAGCAACCGTCCTCCCAACTGCTGCTAAGGGACATAAGGATTGGTGATCGGTGCCTCACTTAACTCTTCAGTGCCTGTACTGGACGTTGTCATATTGCACTGTGAACCTGCTGCTGCAAAGCACTGTAAGACTGTCGGTTTCTTCAGTAAATTTAACCTGTTCACCCTAACCCTGTGTGGTCGACTGTTATCCTGCACATCGCACCTGGGTGAATGGAAGAGTGGAAAGGGTTGTGGATAATCAGGGATACACCGGGACACCACTCTGCCCAAACGTGACAACACTACATTGCCCGTTGCCCCTGGTTACCACAAGACCCCTTTTTCTGGCGTCACGAACAGGATATGAACTTTGTGAAAATTGGGCCCCAATTTATTGCTGGACATTATACTCCATCATCGCTAGCCCTCCTGTGGACTACCAGCCATCTCAGAGTGAGTAACGAACTGTTGTGTATAAAGGGGTACTGTACTTTAAAACCGCCGCCATTGCTGTGTGGCCGGCATGTCTGTGGACTGTATTGCCGTGGGCGCCAAAATTCTCAGGCTGCGCCAGAACCGCCCCCTGGATTGGCGCCAAAAGCCACAGAGTGTCGCCGCCCCCTCCACAGACTGTGTACTTGCTTTCTGCCGACTCCTCCTCTTGTGGCCTCCACTCCGGCCGCCATCTTGCTGAAGCCCTGGGCTTCCCCTCTAGTGTTGGGAGGCGTGCCTTCATCTCAGCCGGCCGCAGTTCACTCCTGGGAAAGGAGTGACGTCACGATCAGCCGCCGACTGCTCCGGAGCTCTGACCAGCTACAGGGACCGCACCGGAGCGTCCACATCTGCCTCTGCAGCCGCGCAGTGAGTAAGCCAGCAGTGCTGGCGAGAGGGAGAAAGAGTGAATTGTTTGACCACCCGGCGCAGCGCTGCAAGCACGAGAAAAATTTAAAGAGACAGTACCACACTATCCTACTATCATGTCTGACGCGGACAATGCTCAATTAAATGTTATTCCTGATGATGGATCAGCTGCTGCGGCTACCAGAGTGAACATTCTTCTGGGGGCTCCACACCTACCCAGTTATCGGGGGGACCCCCACACTTTAACAGACTTTAAGGAACAAATACTCCGGGCTTTTCACTTGTTACCTTTATCCCCAGTGCAGCAGGTGAATGTACTGCTGGGCCAGCTGGAAGGAGTCGCCTTCCAAGAAGCTCGCTCCTGGCCCACAGCTGATAAAGACTCTGTTGAAAAGATCTTCACCCGGCTCAAGCGGGAATTTGAACCAAGATCTTCTACAGAGGTGAGACTGGGATTCTTCAATAGAAGACAACAACCAGGTGAGACATTGAGAGACTATGCCTTAGCCCTGCAAATTGCTTTCCGGGCTGTACAGCAAATTGATTCCATTAGTGCGGCTGAAGCTGATAAGATGCTCAAGGACAGATTTATTGAAGGCGTAGACTCCCGGCTAGTGCAAAGCCAACTCCGCATGCTAGCGGTGCAGAATCAGGACGTTTCATTTGCAGATTTCAAGTCGCTAGCCATCCAAGTCTTAGGGACCGAGTCACCTTACAGCCCCCTCCTGTACTCTCACCCTTCCAGCTTAAAAAGTGGACCGGTTGTCGCACCTACACCTCTGTTACCTGCCGCTCCAGCTGTTCCTGCTGTTACTCAGGCTGCCCAAGCTTCTACACCTGATCTGGTGGCCTGTCTGAAAGATTGCATGGACAGAATAGTTGAAAGTGCTATTAAAAAATTAGCGGGACTGACA
This sequence comes from Leptodactylus fuscus, assembly GCF_031893055.1. Lineage (NCBI taxonomy): Eukaryota > Metazoa > Chordata > Amphibia > Anura > Leptodactylidae > Leptodactylus > Leptodactylus fuscus. The sequence continues at coordinate 234,068,169 of NC_134266.1, read as the reverse complement.
GTGCAAGCCACGCCTCCCTCCAGGGAGCCTTCCCTGTCCCGCTCTTCCTCACCTGAGCCACGACAGTACTATCCACGTCCCAGGCGTCCTCCGCCTGACAGGCCACCACCTGCTAATAGAACTGTTTGCTCTTATTGTAAGAAATTTGGCCACCATCGCAACCAATGCTTTCAGTTAAACGGGATGCCCCCGAGGCAGAGGACCAACCCTCGGGAGGAATATACAGAGGTCCCTCCAAGGCGCCCAAATTCATCGCGCCCTGTCCGTACATCACTGTCCGAATCAATGGAGTCCCATTCGAGGCCCTTATAGACACTGGCTCTCAAGTCACTACCCTAAAGAAGTTTGCTTATGTTCAACACTGGGACCTCAGAGACCTATCCAAAGACATTGGCGGCCAAGGATTTGATCTCTTAGCAAGTAACGGTCAGCCTATTCCTCAAGTGGGTTATTGGGAACCCACCATCCAAATTGGCGACTGCCGTCTCCCTCAACAAGGTGTCATTGTCACAGGGGTAGAAGAAGAGGGCTCCACTGCCTTAGTGCTAGGCATGAATGTCCTTAAGAACTGTTTTGATGAAATAATCAGTGCCTTGCACGTGTCTCTCCCCACTGCTTCTTCTTCCCACAGGAAAGCCATACAACACCATGTCAAGGTGCTGGTGGCACATCAACGGTTCGCTAACCGCAACGGAGAGATCTGCCGTGTCCGGATCCGGGACACTCACCCTGTGACTCTGTCTGCCAACTCTGAGACGATCGTCTGGTGCCATGCACGCCCCGGTGTACAGAACGAAGATTATCAGGCTCTTCTGGAACCCATCCAGCTGGAGACTCAACCTCTGGTTAAAGCTGCACGCAGTCTTGTGACTGTCACCGACGGTAAGATTCCAGTACGTCTCATCAACATGAGTGACACACCTGTGAGCCTTTACGAATTCACACCGGTCGGCCAATTGCACCAGCTGTGCCCTGCAGATATCCTTGCTGACACAGCTACGGCAAAACAACGGACTGCTACCACCACACCTTACACAGATAGGACCAGCCCTTCACCCTGGTGGATGGAGCTTAACGTGGGAGACGCTAACACACCTCCAGAATACATCAACGGTGTCATCAACCTGGCCAAACGTCATCACCACGCTTTCAGCAGACACCCCTCTGATTATGGAAAGACCTCCTTAATTCAGCATCGCATCATCACTGGCGACCATCCTCCCATCAGAGAGGCACCGACCTGTTCCTCCTGCAATGTACCAACCTGTTAAGCAGCTGTTGCGGGAAATGAAAGAGGCCAATGTCATCCGAGAAAGTCAGAGCCCCTGGGCCGCTCCTCTTGTGCTAGTCAAAAAAAAGGATGGGACTATCCGATTTTGTGTGGACTATAGAAAATTGAATGCTGTGACCCAAAAAGATGCGTACCCTCTGCCACGTATAGAGGAATCCTTGACTGCACTGGGCTCTGCTGCTTACTTTTCCACTCTGGACTTGACAAGTGGCTACTGGCAGGTCCCCATGGCTCCAGAGGACCGCGAAAAGACTGCCTTTACTACTCCCATGGGCCTGTATGAGTTTAATAGCATGCCATTCAGGCTTTGCAACGCACCAGCCACCTTCCAGAGACTGATGGAGAGATGCTTAGGGCATGTGAACTTCCAACATGTGTTGCTCTACTTGGATGACGTCATCATCTATTCCAAGTCTTACAAAGACCATCTACATCACCTTGCTGAAGTGTTCCAGGTGCTCACAGAGCACGGTCTCAAGATTAAACCCTCCAAGTGTCACCTCCTGAAACCTTGTGTCAATTACCTAGGCCATATCGTCAGCGCAGAAGGCGTATCACCTGACCCGGACAAAGTCTCCGCTGTCACGGATTGGAAGACACCCTCTACTGTCAAAGGAGTCAGAAGTTTTCTGGGTTTCGCTGGCTATTATCGCTGCTTCATCCCCCACTTCGCACAGATTGCCGAGCCTCTGACAGAGCTGCTTCGGGGATGCCCCAAAGAAAGTTACAACAGAAAGCTGCCAGTAGAGTGGTCCCAGAGACAAGAAACCGCCTTCCAGGCGCTGAAGGCCTTGCTCACCCAGCCTCCTATCCTAGCTTACCCGGACTACAGTCAACCCTTCCGGCTGTATACTGATGCTAGTTTCCAAGGACTTGGCGCTATGCTGTCTCAGGTGCAAGACAACCGTGAAAGGGTGATCGGCTATGCCAGTCGAAGTCTCCGAGGAGCTGAGAAAAACGATAACAATTATAGCTCCTTCAAGCTCGAACTCCTGGCTCTTGTGTGGGCTATCACTGAAAAATTTAAGGACTATCTTGCTGCATCGTCCTTCGTAGTCTACACTGACAACAATCCCCTGGCGCACCTGAACACCGCACGGCTGGGTGCACTTGAACAAAGATGGGCTTCTAGGCTGGCGAACTACTCCTTCACTATAAAATATAGAAGCGGAAAGACGAACACAAACGCAGATGCCCTGTCACGACTACAAAATGGAGAAGAGTCTGCTGTTCCAGATGAATGGGAAGAAGTCGAGATGCCGCCTTTCTATAACAGATTCGCCCAGCAAAACGTCATTACCGCTGCTGTAGAAGCAGAAGCGTCACCATCTAACTCAATTAATCCTCTACAGGAACCTTCCAAGTGGCTGCTGTTGCAGCAAGAGAGCCGCAGCCTAGGCGAGATACATGACTACCTGCTCATCGGCAGAACTCCTGTCCGCCTACGTCAATCTTGTCCAGACCTCGAACTCCTTCGTTTGTGGCGGCAAAGAAAGCGTCTCTTCCTCCAAAAGGGGCTGATCCTCCGAAACACCCTAGATCCAGTGTCCAACCAACGACTTCATCAAATTATTATCCCCAGGAGAGATGCCAACATGGTGCTGGATGCCTACCATGACCAGTCTGGTCACTTCGGGGTCTATAAGACCGAAGCTACAATCCGCCGCCGATTCTATTGGATTGGGATGAGATTCGACATCGAGAAGTGGTGCCAGGAGTGCACCGCCTGCAACTTGACCAAGGCAGGAAGAAGAGACCAGCGTGCACCACTTCACCCCATCCAGACTCAAAGGCCTAACGAACTCGTTGCCCTGGACCATGTAAAATTGGCCCCTACTAGGTCTGGCTACTCCTACGCTCTCACAATGGTAGACCACTTCTCCAAATGGTCCGCAGTTGTCCCTGTCAAGGACCTTACCGCCCGCACAACAGCTGCTGTCTTCTACCATGAGTACGTGAAGCACTATGGCTGCCCAGAGAAAGTCCTGACAGATCGTGGTTCTGCCTTCGAATCCCAGCTGTTCCAGGAGTTATGCCAATACCATGAGTGCCAGAAGTTGCGGTCAACTGCATACCATCCCCAAGGCAATGGGCTGTGCGAAAAGGTTAACCAGGTGTTCATCAACATGCTGCGCACAGCCTCAGTGGTGAAACAACAAGAGTGGCCTAATCTCCTTGCTGAGCTAGTGGAAATCTATAACAACACCGTCCATTGTTCCACTGGCTTCACGCCCTTCTACCTGATGTTCGGGCGACAAGGACAACTCCCAAAAGACCGAGTTCTTGGGATACAGATACCCGACTCTACAAATCCCCTGCCAAGGGATGACTGGGTTACGGAACATCAGAGGAGAATAACAGAGGCATAAGAAATTGTTAATCTCCGAATGGAAGAAGCTCGCCGACGTCAGGAGGAAGATTTCAACCAGCGAGCGCATGCTGTTCCCCTCCAGATTGGAGACAAGGTCTGGCTGAAGAAGGAGCACCGTAGCCACAAGCTAGAACCTCTGTGGGAACCAGAACCATATATCCTCACAGCTGTGCCTTACCCTGATGTATGTGAGATCTTTAAAGAAGGAAGAGCTCCCCAAGTCGTTCACTGAAACCGGCTAAAGCCCTGTCACAGGGAAGAACTGTACATTGCACCAGTGCTGCCACCGAGTGAAGCTCCTGTCAGGTACCCTCTTCCTGCTCCAGAGGTACCTCCTCATCCTCCTACTACCACCTTCAGAACTATCATTCCCATCAGTGAGCTGTGTCAGGAAACCCCTTTTCTCCTGACAGGGTACTACCCATCTGCTCTACAACCTGCAGCCATGCCTCCGGCTGCACCAACCTTGCCGGCTACACAGCCACTTCTGCCTGCTGCAGAACCTCACGGACTTCCTCCTGCTGCGGAGATTGCTCTCAGGAGGTCTGAGAGAAGCACAAGAGGTGTGCCTCCTGCCCGCTACAAGGATTAAATTCTTTATCTCCTGCATGGACTCTAATGCATCTGAGCCTGCAAAGACTTGCCCTTGTTATGGACTGTTTCTTTGTTATGCAACGTTTAAGCTGTGTGCCTGGCTCTGCCATGAACGTTATACATCTACTTACCTTGCCCCTTTTACATGGACTCTAAAGACTATGAGCCCCCTTGGATTGGCACTTTGATTTTTATGCTTTTATGTATTTTTCTACTGTTTACACATCTATGCCAATAGGTATATTTTTGATATTTAAAGATGTATACCTTGTTTGCACTACAACTGTTTACATATATTGGAGTGCCTAACTTCTTCCCTCCTCAGGTTCTCTTAGGCCTAGCCTGCAGGACCCCTAGGGGCCTGATGGTTGCAGTAAATCCTGAGTCGAGGTGACCCAGAACCCCTGCCTTCTAGTTTGGGGACTAGACTGACCACTAGTCGCCCTCGAGCCCTGCGCCGAGGCCGGCTTTTGTCAAAGCCCGGGGGTGTGCAGTGACCCCGAGCGGCCCCTGATAGTGAGTTAGGGCCCTTGTGCGCCTGTGGCCAGTAGCTTACTCCTGGGCACTGCTCCCCAGCACCTCTATGGCACCCCTGTCAGTATTTAGGCAGATGTATCTCTCTTTTATATAGGTTCTGATGTACTCTGCATTATAAATGTATTATTATGTACTGTCACTTTAAGTTTCCTGTGTCTGCTAAACATGTGAGTTGTGAGCACCAATCCCTATCCAGTCCTCTCCCTGGGAGGAGCTTCCTTCCTCTCAGGCCTGCAGTCTAGACCTAGAGTCTAGGGAAGGCAGACACACCTGCCACCAGCTCTTAGCTCCTGTGTAGGCCTCAAGCCTGAGGTCTAGGCCTACTTGTTTTCTCTGAAGTTGCAGTGAGACTGCAGGTCTCAGCCGAGACCCCTGACAAGCTGAAATCCGGGTCTGGAAGATATAGCCCACCGGTACAGCTGGGCTGAAGTGCCCGCACCCCTGAAATCAACTCCTGCACCTTCTACCTCTCTGGACAGAGCCCCGCGAGCTGCGGAAACTCTGCAAGGTCTCCTACCCCCCTAAAGTATTGTGCATACTGTTTGCCAGGAGGGGCAACTACTTCAAGGACCCTCCTGCCTTGCTAGTGGCCTTTCATCGGTCCCCGAGCCACTGCACCCCGACATCACCAAATGTGAGTCTTTATCCGTAATGAGCCAAGTTACGAAGCCGCAGTTCTCGTCTCCCACAAGGGCTGGCCTGTCCTATCATCTACCTTCCTACTGTATTTGAACACCTTCACGTTGCTAATAGCAACCGTCCTCCCAACTACTGCTAAGGGACATAAGGATTGGTGATCGGTGCTTCACTTAACTCTTCAGTGCCTGTACTGGACTTTGTCACATTGCACTGTGAACCTGCTGCTGCAAAGCACTGTAAGACTGTCGGTTTCTTCAGTAAAGTTAACCTGTTCACCTTAACCCTGTGTGGTCGACTGTTATCCTGCACATCGCACCTGGGTGAATGGAAGAGTGGAAAGGGTTGTGGATAATCAGGGATACACCGGGACACCACTCTGCCCAAACGTGACAACACTACATTGCCCGTTGCCCCTGGTTACCACACTACTCGGACCACAGGTGTCTAAATACTTATTGGTAGACAGTATAGATTCTTATTATTATTATTATTTTTATTTTATTTTTTTTTTTAATCTTTTTATTGAAAATTTTTATGGGTACAGATACACGTTAATACATTAGACATATGAGCGTTCAATAGGGGAAATTGAAAATAAAAATAAAGCAAGATAAAAGACAAAATGAACTTAGGCTAATAAGAACAACAATAAACAGGTGATGGATCGTGTCTCCAGAACAAGATCACCACTCTAGTACTATAGTGGAGTGTTATGAACTTCTAAGCATAATGGCCCATGGTGGTTTAGAGAAGTGTGGTGTCTTGGTTGTAGAAGGAAACTGTCAACCTAAGTTAAACTATTAAGGACTCAATCGTGAGTCCAGACCTATGTGACCGAGAACCTGCATGTATACAGGGGGGGGGTGGGGGGGGGAGACGGAAGGAAGGATGTATTAGAGAGAAATGGTGTGAGGGGAGAGGTGGGGGATGAGAAAAGTTGAGTAGAGGAGGCTAGAGAAGAGAAGAACAGAAAGGAACATAAGAAAAGAGGGGAATAAGCCCATCCAAGGGGACGGATGGGTTAAAAAGAAAGAAGCTATGATCACCAGGGCAGGTCCCTCCAGGGCGACCAGATTTTGAGAAAGCGGGAATGTGATCGCGCCTTCCAGCTGGACAACTCCTCAAAGCGACAGATCTGATTAACCTTGCCCACCCATTCCCATTTCATGGGGGGTTCTACACTTAGCCACTTCTTTGGAATTATGGAATTAGCTGCATCTAAAAGGAATGAGATCAGGTTACGTTTGGAGGGTTTATAGGAGGGTGAGGGCATCGACAAAAGCACCATAGGAGCGGTAAGTTGAAAATCCTGAGATGTCAAAGACCTAATTGTCAACTCGACGTCATTCCAAAATGAACGAATAGAAGGGCAATCCCACCAAATGTGGGTGAGGGAACCGGGATGAGACTTACATCTCCAACATACATCAGAGTCTGCTAGGCCCTTTTTATGGAGTCTTTGTGGGGTGTGATACCAACGGGAGAGAAGTTTAAAGTGAGTTTCTTGTAAACGTACGCATGGTGAGAAACCGTGTGAGTGAGACAGAATCTGGGATGTTTGTTCCTCAGAAAGAGAAATATCAAGTTCCCTCTCCCACGTCAGTAAGTATTGTGGTTTAGAAACCTGTAAAGGATTGACATGTTTTGCAAGGACACAAGAGGTTTTCCGCAAGTATGGCTGGCGAGCCATCACCGCCCTCTCAAAGGTGGTAAAGTTGGTGCGTAGGGGGTGGGTCTCGCACCACTTCTGGACTACCTTCACAACATGATGCTTGTGTAGGAAAGAAAGAGTTCTAGCTGAAAGGAGAGCATCAAGCCTAGAGTAGTCCAATGAGTATGAGAGGTCTAGTAGATCCACTAGTCTATGTTGCAATAGGCCTTGCCATACGTTGAAGGGAGAGGTGCCTACACAGCCCAGCCAATCTGGGAGAATCCCTATGGGCGTCACAAGAGAGGGCGAAGGCGCGAGCGTGTCTCGAAGATCGCGCCAGGTTTCGCAGGCACCTAGTATCAGTTGGTCTAGTGTTTTGCATCGAAATCCGGGGGTACCATAAAGCCAGAGATGAGCTACGGACGGGAGTCGAAAGGTGTCGAGTGATAAGTCTGCTATAAGGGAATCTTTGCTGAAGGTAGTGAGTTCAATCCAGCGTTTCAGTTGGATCGCCTTGTAATAATCACTAACATCTGGAAGCCCCATTCCTCCTGCAGGTTTCTTCCTCATAAGAAGTGGAAGGGCTACTCTCGCTTTTTTGCCGTTCCATAAGAAAGTGGAGAAGATATGTCGTAATGTTTTAAAGAACGAGAGGGGAAGACGAATCGGAAGCATGTGAAGACGGTACAATACCTTAGGCAGGGCGTACATTTGAAGGAGATTACGTCTCCCGAACCAGGAGAATGAATGTTGGCGATAAGAGTTCAGCATATCTTGTAGCTCCGTGAGAAGAGGTTGGAAGTTGGCCGAATAAAGGAAAGACGGATTTGCAGTCAGGTGAATACCTAGATATTTAATTGAAGTAGAAGTCCAATGAAATGGAGTGGAACTACAGAGTTGGGGTACTAGATGGGAGTGTATTGTAACGTATAGTACCTCAGATTTTTCCAAGTTGGCTTTATAGCCAGAGAATTCCCCATATTTTGTAAGGACGTGAGCAACGGCCGGCAATCCTTTTTCAGGGTTCGAGATTAAGAATAAAATATCATCTGCAAAGGCTGCTGAGTGTAAAGTGTGTTTTCCTATTTTGTAGCCTTTGATATTTGGGTGTGAGCGTACTGCTTGGAGAAGGGGCTCAAGAGAGAGGATAAAGAGGGTGGGGGAAAGAGGGCATCCTTGCCGGGTACCATTCGAGATATGGAAAGTGGGAGAGAGGGTATCATTTACTTTAAGCCGAGCATGTGGTGCATTATATAGGGAGAAAATGGCAGTGATTAATTGAGTGGGGAGGTTGAATTTTTCCAGGGAGGACTTCATATAGTACCAGTCCACCCTGTCGAATGCTTTTTCTGCATCGACTCCAAGCAATACCAGTTTAGATTGGGTTTTCTTGGCGTGCGTGATTGCGTGTATGATGCGATGGGAATTATCTTTTCCCTCCCTACCATGAACGAAGCCCGCCTGGTCGGAGTGTAACAAAGACGGGATCAGGGGTTTCAGCCTAAAAGCTAGTATTTTCGCCCATAGCTTCAAATCCATGTTAAGGAGGGAAATAGGTCTGTAGCTACCACAATTTAGAGGATCCTTCCCTTCTTTAGGCAACAAAGTGATGTGGGCTTCTTGGGCCAGAGGGGGAAGAGGTTTGCCGGTCAATAAGGCGTTACAGGACTGGGCGAAATGTGGGAGAAGCTCATTTTGAAATACCTTGTAATACTGGAGAGGGAAACCATCGGGGCCTGGGCTCTTTCCTTTCGGAAAACTATTAAGAACCTGTCTTACTTCATCCAGTGAGATTGGCTCAAGAAGTGACGAAGCAGCTTCAGAGGGGAGGGAGGGGAGGGAGACTGAGTCTAGGAATTCTTTTGTTTTCGTTTGTCTAATGTTGTGGGCAGATTCTGAAAGGCCAGAGTTCAGATTATAAAGCTCGGAGTAGAAGGTGAGAAAGGAAGAAGCTATCTTCTCGGTAGAGGTGTGGGTGATATTATCCTTATCCTTGATTGAGGTAATAAAGCATTTCGTTTTCCGCTTTTTGATCATTGAGGACATTAGTTTCCCCCCCTTGTTCCCATGGGTGTATAGCCTGTGTTGGAAATGGAGATATTGTTTGGCGGAACGGGCATTAATGATATCTTTTAATTTCTCATGGAGCTGTCGCAATTCGTCCTCCCTTGCCAGCCGGACACTCGCTTTCCTAATTCGCTCAATCTTAGCAATATTTGAGAGGAGATCGTCTAATTCCTTTTGCGAGTCTTTTCTCGCCTTTGATGCCAGAGAGATGAAGATCCCCCTGATAACTGGCTTGTGCGCCTCCCAGGTAATGGTTGGGCATGTCTCATCATTGGCATTTATACTAAAATACGTAGACAAGTGCTGTTTAATGATGTCAATAAGGTCGGAACGATCCAATAAGGATTCATTCAACCTCCAGCACCAGTCCTTAAGGGGAAGTTGTTTTAATGTAAATGTAGCCCAAACAGGGGCGTGGTCCGAGATCGAGATTGGTTCAATTTTAGCTTTAGTGAAGGAGGGTATGAGCGTATTGGATGCGAATATGTAGTCTAATCTTTGGTATGATTTCCTCGGATTAGAGAAAAAAGAGAAGTCCTTAGTGGACGGGTTACACGAGCGCCACACATCCGACAGCCCAAGGTCACTCAATGCCTGTTGTAGTCTGCCTAGTGCCTTCTGGGTAATAGAGGAAGTACCTGTAGAGGTATCCAAGGATGGGTTCATAGCAACATTTAAATCGCCGGCAAGAAGAATGGGACCTTCGGCAAACAATTCTAGGGTCTGAAGCGTGTCTAATAACCAAGGGACCTGTCCAGTATTCGGCGCGTATATATTCGCAAAGGTATATTTCTGGGACGCAATTGTGCCTTTGACAAAGAGGACCCTGCCGTCTGCATCCATGTAGCTGTGAGAGAGTTGGAATGGGACCGATTGGTGAATCCAGAGCGATACGCCGCTAGAGGATGCCTTAGGACTAGTAGAATGGAAACTGGACTGAAAATTTTTAAGCGGCATACGGGGGACCTTATCTGTCTTGAAATGTGTCTCCTGGAGGAAGACCAGCTGGGGGCGCAGTCTATGAAGCAGCGTGCAGATTTGAGAACGTTTATTGGGCGAATTTAGCCCATGCACATTAAAGGAGGTTATAGTGAGGGCTGCCATATCAAGCCCTGGAGGGGCCCGCCCCGTGTAAGAAATTGAAACAAAGAGAGAAAGTTGTTATAGAGAAAAATGGAACACAAGAAGGAGGGCAAGAGGGGGGGGGAATAGGAATGGACAGAGAAAGTACAGGAAGGGGGGGGGGGTGTAATATGCAGGTACCCGGCTCACCAAGGGCCGAGGATAGCGGATAAGTCAATGAAGAGAGAAAAGAAGGAGAGAACAGTGGCGATTATGTGTTTGAGATTTTATGTTTGGCAGAAAACGCCTGACAACTGCCAAACTAGTAATCGCCTGTCCACCCTAATGTACTAGTGGACAGGAGAGGAAACGGAGGTAATCCTAATCGTGAAAACCAAGAACCTGACACCATACTTCTACAGAAAGGGTTGTACATTCAAAATATGGGCTAGCTATGAACGGGGGGGGGGGGGGGTAAGGGAAGAGAAAGGGAAGGGGGGGGGGTAGCACCCCAAAATGTATCAGTAATGTGGAGTAAGAGGGGAGGGGGGGAACGGTGGAGAATTATAGAGAGGAGGGTGTCAGGGACCACATGGACAACAGGCAGGGGATACACAAGGAACCGACAGAAGGTTCCTCTAGGCATGTTTTGAAGTCTGGCGGAGAATAGGACATAAAGCATCATACACATGTGTGTGTGTAATCTATAATGCTTTGCGTGTTTGATCTCAGCATATCAACTTCTGAAGTAATTTCGCATAGGACAGGGAAGGGAATGGGGGGGGGGGAGTGGGGAGGGAGGGGGAGAGGGATGAGACAGGGGGATTAGGGTCCCCGTCATCCCGGACCATGTGCCACAACCCCAGGAGGAAGGGGCCCAAGGCCCGAGACAAGAGGCAGACCCAGCAAATACATCTAGGTAAGAGTGAACGTTAGATTCTAACCAGAAATTACAACAGTTATAACAACCTGACCATCCAAACATTGTATAACTCAAATGCATCTTTCAAGCAAAGTCCGGGTAATGCAAAGGTGCTCGTTACCTGCACTGAGAAAGCCATAGAAATGATATCTGGTGATGGTAGTCCTCACCTCCAAGAGGCGATCTGTGACTAGCCAGTTCGAGCTCCTTACGGGTAACGGACTGAGAAAATAGGAGAAACTTTGGTGTACAAAAGTAATAAGCACAATTGTAACAAGGCTTACGGCATGAAGTCCTCAGTCCGAGATGTGCAGGTGTTTGCTAGCAGGGCTTTTCCGTGCTCTGGGCAGCTTCTGCTGTGCAGGCCAGGCGTCGCTGGCGACATCAGGGAGAGGAGGCCAGTCTCCTATATCCTCAGGGACCTGGAGCCAGGAGGGAATCTCAATGGGCGGGATATCCAAGGTTGACCATGCCGACTCCAGGTCTTCTGGTGAGCGAATAGTAATGCGCCGGCCTCGATGCAGAATGGATAGGCCGAAAGGGAAAAGCCATGCATACTGGAGACCCTTGTCACGTAGGGCCTCCAGTAATGGCCGCAGGATGCGTCTCTTTGCCAAGGTGGATGGCGCGAGATCTTGGTACATATGGATCTCATAAGTCTCATGCATGAGAGGTTTCTTATCCCGAGCTGCCTGTAAAATGGCCGTGGTGTCCAGTGAGGATAATAGACCACATACCACATCGCGAGGAGGGTCATTTTGTGCCGGTTTAGGCCGTACAGATCTATGAACTCTTTCAATTTGAATCTGTGCGGCTCTTTCCGGGCCTAGGAGGGAAGAAAAAATGGCCGCCATCACATCTCTCAACGACTCTGGGGTGAATGTTTCAGGTAAGCCTTTCAGGCGGATATTACGCCGTCTATTCCTATTCTCGAGGTCTTCAAGTGAGTCGTAGACTCGGTTCAGATGGGAGTGATGGTTCGATAGGTGTTGGACAGCCAAGTTTGAGTGTTGAACCATGGCTGACGTAGTTTCTTCTAGGGTGCTCACGCGGTTGCCCATATTGTTAAGATCAGTCCGGATGGCCGTGAGCTCCGCTAAAACCTGGGCGAGTGCTTGAGACAAGGCTTGGGCCAGCGTTTTACGGAGGTAAGATTTAGAAATGGTGGAGGGAGTAGCCTCCAGGCGTTCCGCTCCCGAAATGCTGTCCATGTCTGAGTCATCTGCTACATCCCCAGACAGTGCTTCCCTCGGCGCCATCTTGCGAGCTAGAAGCGGGGATTTTTTCCGGAGGAATTTGTCCAGACCCGAGGTGCCTGCTTTAGATTGCGGGGTGCTGGGTAGGTCGCCCCCCCTATCACGACTAGTTTTGCCCATATTTCAAGCTGAATATTGCTTTGAAGCAGGTGAAAGGCCGGTGGTTTGATGGAGCTGCAGGCTCACGCGTCCATCAGAGTCGACGGTTAGGCTCCGCCCCCATTATTATTATTGTTTATTTATATAGCACCATTAATTCCATGGTGCTTTACATTTGGGGGTTTACATACAACACACAGAATATACAGGTAGATATAATAGTAACAATGACCGACTGGTACAGTGGGGTAGAGGGCCCTGCCCGCGAGCGCTTACAATCTATAAGATAGATAGATAGATAGATAGATATTGTGATTGACAGAGCAGACTCCCCGAACAGAAACCCATGCGCAGATATGAACCAGGACTAACACGAAAACACAAATGCAAAAAAAAAAAAATCAGAATAAAACACAAGAACAAACACAAATAATATGATAGCATAGCAGTATGCACCTGCGTACATTTATTTTACTATGGAGGTGTTGTCTGATTTTTGTCTTTTAGATAGATGCACAGATGTATGCATGCATAAATACAAAAAAAAAACAAAGTCCAAACCTGCACAACCAATAATATAACCTGGGTACAAATCCAAGGAAGATGGCCGCTTCTAGTATTCATACAAAGGGAAAAAATGGCAGCACTCCACTGGTCCCAAAGAAAACAAGTGTCTTGATTCCAATTAGCAACATTTCAGCCCCAACTGGAACATTTAACATTCTAACCAAGGTTGGTAGAGACTTATTGTTTTTTGGGGGGGAAGTTGCAAATTCTTTCACTATTCCATTGTCTGACCTTGAGGTGAATTTGTTGAGACTGTCAACTGTCTTTAATGTTTTCCATTTGTGGACAATCTTTCTTACTGTTAAGTGATGATCTTGAAATTGTTTGTAACCCTTTCAAGATTGACGGGAACTAACAATGATCTCTGAGATCATTGCTGATGGCTTTCCTCTTGAAACACATGCCTGAATGGTCCAGATTGGCAAACTGCCAAAACCTCTGCTTTAATAGATACTAGCTGGTACCCGCGACTTCGTCTGCGGTGATTGTAGCAGTGGGTATATACAGGCGCGGGTAAGGTTTTCGTACTGTGTATAAGGGATGGGATATAAAATGTAACTGTGTATCTTGTTTTTGCTGTAATTCTGAGAGCACATGAGACTTTTGTGATGAATGTAATTTGTATTTCAGGTGCTATACGGTGTTGTTATAAACTGTACATAGTGTCTTTGGGACAGAGGGATTTCAAGTGAATATACTTCGATATACGACATTGTATGAGTTGTTATTTTGCGCCAGTACATGTAAGTTTTGGGCACAGGATACCCCTGAGCAAGCAACATAAAGTCTGGCCCTGTGCATGACAGTGTAGTAACTCCATGCGCCTATTATTAATAGCAATTAACCCCATCATGTCGCTCACATTAACCCCTGTGTAAGAGTTACTGATAGAGATGAGCGAGTACTGTTGGGATCAGCCGATCCGAACAGGACGCTCGCATAGAAATGAATGGACGTAGCCGGCAAAGGGGGGGGGGGGGGTTAAGCACGCCGGCTATGTCCAAGCAGAAGTACCAGGTGCATCCAATCATTTCTATGGAGCGTGCTGTTCGGATCGGCTGATCCCAACAGTACTCGCCCATCTCTAGTTACTGATATGTGAGAGACTTGGAGGTAATAATTAAGTATCTTCATTACTGAGGTCTTTTATTAGTACCTCCATATGTCTCACATATTAGTAACCTTTATATGAGTCACACAGGGGTTAATATGAGGGACACGATGGGGTTTATTCCTATTAATGTGAGGCACATGGAGTTAATAACCCCAAATGCCTGACATTAATGAGAATAGGAACTAAAGGAAGGGAGCTGTGTGTTTCTTACTTTCAGTTTGCTAGCAGCTTCGGCAGGAGCTATCACTATAGCAGGCAGAGACCTGAGCGATTAAGCTCCACCCCCTGGGTTTCCTGCACCCCTCTCAAAGGGGAGTGTTCTTATGCCTCAGCTCTAGCAGAGACTTCATTTAACTCTTGCAGGTCCTGTGCTGCTGGTGTGCCAGTGAAATATGGCAGGAGTGCCACTCTTGGCACGTGTGCCAGGGGTTGCTGACCTCTGCTGTAGGGGGTAATATGAATTTTGTGGCTTGTTATGGTCCAAAGTGTGTAAGATTGCAGAGATAGTGATGTGAGTTTGGGTTTTGTGGGGGTCCTGGGAAAAACGTATGTGCGCTATTGTGACGAAAAGTAGCCTATTGCGCAATTGAGTGTAGGGACTATGTTTGTGGAAAATTTCAGCCAAATCGGGGTCCAAAGTGTGTGAGATTGCAGAGCTAGTGATGTGAGTTTGGATTTTGTGGGGGTCCTGGGAAAAATGTATGTGCGCTATTGTGACAAAGTAGCCTATTGCACAATCGAGTGTAGTGACTATGTTTGTGGAAAATTTCAGCCAAATCGGTGGAGTGGTTTTTGCGTGATTGACCGCCAAACATCCGAACATCCAAAGTCACAAACCCACAAACTCACAAACATTTCACATTTATAATATTAATAGGATGATCCCACTTGCTGATAATCAGTTCATCAAGGCCATATGATTGGCAGTACCCGGCTGCTACTCACCTTCTTAAATCCTATGGAACCATTCATTTTTCACACACTACTTTTTCCCTAGGTTTTCTTAATTAAATAATGAAACTGTGTACTTTGTCATATGTTGTTCATTTGAGGTCGTATTTACCTAATTTTAAGACCTTCGCTATAATGTAGGTAAATGACAGATATGTGACTGATAGACATGTGAGGCAGATAGAAGATAGAACATGTAAGTATATCTTCATCTTTATTGCTATATCCAGTAATGTATCCCTTTAAGTCTCTTTTGCATTGTTGCTGTATTCTTCACTGGTTTTGTATATTGATTTCCTGACAATTCAATCAAAACAACAAATATTAATATACGTATCATTTGTATTCTGCGCTGTTTCTTGGACAGTCAGTTTGCATCTACATATCGTACATAAAAAAAAATTAAAATGGCAAGGAATTGATTTTTATTTCAGTTTTCTTTTTTTTTTTTACTTTTAATCGTCTGCCACTTGAAGGTCAGAAAGACCAATTTTATTATTTTATACATAGTTTTCAACAAACATTGCATGAATTAATTGCAGGATAAAAAGAAGATAAAAAAGCAATTCTAATATATAGACAAATACCTTTTTCTCCACTGCCCCCTTCCATGATAAATTGACTTCCATTCTGAAATATTTGCTGAATTCTGTTTGCTCAAGTTTGAAGGGCAAAAGATCACAAGGTGTTCCTCTAAGTCTATGAAGAGAGGAGAGAAGGAGTTAGGCTGAGTGCACGTGGGTTTTTTTGGTCTGGAAACTGAGGTGGAGGCACTCCACTCTGGATTAAGTATGTGATTGGACCTCTGCGGTCATATGGGGTGGGTGATATTATGTCGCTGATGTTAGGTTCACACCAGCCTTCAGGTTTACATTCATGGAGTCCACTTGGGGAAAAAGAACAAAGTGATTACACAAGCAAACCGGCGGACCCCATAGACTTCCGCCCAATTTCCACCCATAAAATCTGGAAAATGTGGAGAGAAAGGTCCTGTTTACTTGCTGCTTACTTTTTTCTCTGCATTTTTAAAGCTGAATGAGGAACAGAATCCCTGAGCGGAGATAAGGCGCAGTGTGAACCTAGCCTTAGACACAAGAAAATCCAAAATTTTGGGGAAAATTCTTAAAGAACCTGGCTTGTTACCATGATCAAGTGGTTAGATCTGATGTAAGATCAGAATCTCATGTCCAGTGACTTTTTGAAATTTCTCCTCCACCTGACAACCAAGTTGATATTTACCCAGATTGATGTGGCCCATCTGTAGTTTTTTACAATTTCTAGCTAACTTGTCCTAGCAACATATCAGCTTGGATTTCATCCTGTTTACATACTAAATAAATAAATAAACCCAAAATTTCCAGATGTTTTGGGGAACGCAAAACACTATATTAAAATCTTATGCAAATTAGGCAGATGGTGCACTGTGGGTGGGACTTCAGCCCTGGGAGAACTACTCTTGCTGTTCACTTACACAGTACAGTCACATTAATGTGCCCACCTGTCAAAATCCAGAATAACCACCTTTGGCAGAGCGGACCGCTACGAGACATGCTGGAAGAGAGGGGATGTTGTGATGATGTTCACTAAGATGTTGAGCCATGCCGAGTCCAGTGCCGTGGCAAGCTGCGCTAGGTTACGCGGTTGAGCATCCATGGCGCGAACAACCCAATCAAGGTGGTCCCACAGATTCTCGATTGGGTTCAAGTCCAGAGAATTTGCTGGCCAAGGGAGTACGGTAAACTCATCCTGGTGCTCCTCGAACCACGCACGTACACTGCGAGCTTTATGACATGTCACATTGTCCTGCTGGTAGAGGCCATCATCCTGAGGAAAAACATTTCGCATTTAGGGGTGAACATGGTCTTCAAGAATAGATGCATACTTGTGTTGATCCATCGTGCCTTCCACATTGATGAGTGCACCCAGATGGCTGATGACACGTGCCTTCTGCCATTGGTTATTTACCGTTGACGTCAAAAGTAGGCGGTGGTCACATTAATATGACTGCACTGTGTAGAATGGGTGATGTCTTAACAGCAGGAGGATCAACTCTCACTGCACAGGGTGGCATAAGTAGGAGATGTTAGGGGTCTGAGTGGCGATAACAGATTCCCTTTAAAATTTCCCTATTATACATGAATAACATTTTTTTTTAATTGCATTTTTGTAATGTTCTAACCCTGGCTATGAAGATTGCACCTTACAGGTGATCAGCCACAGGTCTTGTACACTGGAAGTCATGAACTCGCCATATTTTTCTGTATTGTAGACCAGTTGCTGGATTTCCACATGGCCATTACTATGACTGCTTATCGTTTTGGCTCCTGTCACATTTTCCAGATTAGCATGAAATAACTGAACTGATCGTGTGAGTTGCTGTATACTTCAGGTCATGGAAGTCACCTTGAAGCTAAAAGATTAAGTATTAGTCCATAGCATATTATTGAGATAAAACCTGCTGCATTGCAGCTAGAATCCATTCAGACACTTTGTAATGATTAGATGTTTCCTCTAGTTCCTATCTCCCTAATGCAGTCTGGATGCCTCATACAAGGATATAGAAGGTCCTCTTTCATATGCAGTAGGAGTGGTAATGTCATCACACTGCATCAGATTGGATCGCATTATAAGGTCATAGATTTTACATGACTTTGTGAATCTCAAAAGACACAAATTACAATTAATTCTTATTACTGAATAATCTTTTGAATTTTCCTACATGGTAGAGAGGTGTGACCTATATATATATACATTAGATAATCGTCCATTAAACCTGCTGAACCAGACGACCATCTAATCTGGGGGTTATGCTGAATTTTTGTTCCGGCAGGAGATACCGTAAGCTGCTCGAAGAGTTCTCTAGCAGTGCTTTACTCCACCGTTCCCATTGCATTCTTGATGAATGGTAAGTACATCATCTATGCTGCCACACGTTTAGATTTTTGTTTCACATGATGACTAGCTTTTCAAAACAACATGATTTTGTAATATCTTGTCATAAGGATGTCTATCGTATAAGTTCATTTAAAATATGAAATACAGCATGTCATTGCTAGAATTATAGCATAATTTGCTAGAAATATTGAATTGAATTGCTTTCTTTTCAGAAACTGGAGCAGAAAGGGGGGGGGGGGTGCATATCTGTACTTCTATTGTCTAGTACAAGGTACCCTCTTTGTCATCTCGTACTAGATCTTCTTGTAGCTATAGTCTAGCTCATTGAATAAATGGAGAGTGTTGTTCAGTTCAACAACTCAGCAAGTATGGAAAAAAAGGAGACCTGAATTTTGTGAGGTTTACCCATCTCCTGTACATAGATTATTTTACATTCAAGAAATGGGTGAACCACACAAAATTTATCTTGTGAATATTTCCACCTGTTTTGTTTCAGACCGAATATTAGAAGTGCCATTATTATACTCTGGCAAACTTCAGACCCCAGAGTATTGGAGGCCCAGGGGAGGTGCGGAAGGATAATAACTAGAGATGAGCAAACAGTAAAATGTTCGAGGTTCGATATTCGTTTCGAATAGCCCCTCAATATTCGACTACTCGAATCGAATATTGAACCCTATTATAGTCTATGGGGGGAAAATGCTCGTTTCAGGGGTAGGCAACGTTCGATCAAATTATACTTACGAAGTCCACTAGTGAGGGTCGGGCTGGATCCTCCGAGCAGTCTTCTCCTTGCAGCGTCCCCGCGGCATCTTCCGGCTCTTCATTCACTCTGCCAGGCATCGGGCCTGGGCAGAGCCGACTGCGCATGCCTGCACTACAAGCGGACATGCGCAGTCGGCTCTGCCCAGGCCCGATGCCTGGCAGAGTGAATTCAGAGCCGGAAGACGCCGCGGGGAAGCTGCACGGAGAAGACTTCTAAAGGTAGGAGAAGAACCAGCGTTGATTGGCCGACTGTATAGCATTCGGCCAATCAATGCTGGTTCTGCATCAAATTTTTACATTCAAACAGCGAGTGGTACTCGATCAAGTACGAGTATTTCGAATATCGTAGTATTCGATCGAATACCTACTCGATCAAATACTACTCGCTCATCTCTAATAATAACCGCTCACCTTCCCTCATCTCTCCTGGGCACCCTTGTGGCATTTAGTGCTACCACAGGGTTTTCTTCTGGGATCCCAGCTGATGTCACAGGCCCCAGGGGACCACTGAAGCCTGTGATTGGGTTGCACCACCATCATGACACTTTAATGCCCGCACTATGATGTTCCGAGAGAACGAAGGAGAGATGAAGACAAGTCAGTATAAGTGTTTCTTATTTTCCCACTCCTCATCTGTGTCTCCACTTATTATGCTCTGGAGTGTGAATAGATCTCAGAGTATAATAGTGGTTAGTTGTTCAGAATGAACCCAAAACTTTTGTAACATTCAGGACAAATCTAGTTCATTCCAAACCAATTTGTTCATCTCTAATATGTACCTAGAAACGTGTTTCTGCTACAGTAAGCTATAGCCATCATCAGCAGGGGAAATGTTCTAGACAAACTTGCTCACTGCAAGCAGCCAAGTGTGAACACATTTCAAATTATATTGGAAATAAATAGCACAGGCATGTTTAGGGTAACATACTGCAATTTTCTATATAGTGCTAAATTGGCATAGTGTACAGAGCTGGATCTATGTACTGTCTTTATATTAATCCTTCATGTAATTCCTTCTAGTGTATATTTGCAATGAATATTAAAGAGGTTGTCTGAGATAAAATGATCTTTCTAATCTAAGCTAAACCCCCCCCCCCCAACACCACCATCCACCGTCTAAATGACTTACTGTACCAGACATGTATATTTACCTAGATCACTGAGGTGGCCATGTGACCACCCCAGGAACATTTTCCCATTTTTCCAGTGATATTCCGTTTCTCCGTGTTCGGAAATGGAACGCCACCAATACTAATCTCCTCCCTGTCCCATCATACTTACCTGTCTTCCTGTCTGGATCTGCTGGGCAAGGAACATCACTTGTTCTGGACAGCCAGCACCTCCTCTTCTTGATGTCTGCTTGCTGCCCACTCCTATACGATAGAGCCGAAGTGCTGGCTATTACAAAAGAAGTCCAGTGCCGAGAATATCCTGCCCGGAAGATGTGTAAGCATGATGGAGTAGGGGGTTGAGTTAGTTAGGAAGGTCTAGTAGTGAGCACAATAGCTAGGGAAACGGGGTTGTGGAGGGAGTGAGAGAGGGAGGGGGAGGGGAAGAGAGGGAGTCAGCTCTCACTGAAGCACAAAATTATTTTTAGTCCAGAAAACCACTTTAAGGGCTGGTCACTTTATTACTGGACCAGTACAGCTAAATGCAGTGGCGTAAACTACCAGGGTAGCAGGGGTATCGGCTGCCACAGGGCCCGGGACATTAGGGGCCGGGCAACAGCCACTACTGCTGTGTTTCTTTTCTTTTCTTAATAAGCTGTTACCGGCTGGAGTAACGGGCCCTATTTACTTACCAATCCTGGCAGTGGCCGGGATCGGTAAGTGATGCCACGGCCCCACAAACATCATTATTATACTCAGGGATCTTTTCAGACCAAAAAGTATAATGAAGGTCCAGGGGAGGTAAGGTAACATAACAAACACTGTTGCTTACCTCTCCGAGCAGGTTGGGGCCTACTTCTGTGACTCTCCCTTACGTCACATGACCGGGACCTGCATCCTGGGTCATTTGACATCCCGGGTCATGTGACATTCCGGGAAGATGGCCGACACCATCGAGGACTGCAGTGGAGCCAGAGATAGGTGAGTAACAGCGTTTTATATGTTTGTATCCCCCTTTGGTCTCCGAATATTATACTCTGGGGTTTGAAAAGACCCTAGCGTATAATAATTGTTCATGGGTGTCCACAATGGGGCATAATAGTGTGTGTAGGGGCAACTATGGGACATAGTACTGTGTGTAGGGGCCACTATGGGACATAATACTGTGTGCAGAGGCCACTATGGGCGATAATACTGTGTGCAGGGGCCACTATGGGGCATAATACTGTGTGCAGGGGCCACTATGGGGGGATAATACTGTGTGCAGGGGCCACTATGGGGCATAATACTGTGTGCAGGGGCCACTATGGGGGATAATACTGTGTGCAGGGGCCACTATGGGGCATAATACTGTGTGCAGGGGCCACTATGGGGGATAATACTGTGTGCAGGGGCCACTATGGGGGATAATACTGTGTGCAGGGGCCACCATGGGGGATAATACTGTGTGCAGGGGCCACTATGGGGCATAATACTGTGTGCAGGGGCCACTATGGGGCATAATACTGTGTGCAGGGGCCACTATGGGGCATAATACTGTGTGCAGGGGCCACTATGGGGGATAATACTGTGTGCAGGGGCCACTATGGGGGATAATACTGTGTGCAGGGGCCACTATGGGGGATAATACTGTGTGCAGGGGCCACTATGGGGCATAATATTGTGTGCAGGGGCCACTATGGGGCATAATACTGTGTGCAGGGGCCACCATGGGGCATAATACTTTGCACAGGGGCCACTATGGGGCATAATAGTGTGTTCAGGGGCTACTATGGGGCATAATAGAGAGCGCAGGAATGCGGCAGGGGGGGATATGGTCAGGGTCTTCAGCGAGCGTTAGTCGGGGGGGGAGGGGGGCATGTCAAAAGTTCACCATGGGGCTCCGCTGTTCCTAGTTACGCCACTGGCTAAATGGTAACAATTTATTACAACATTTTCAGGAGTAATAACAGAGGAACGTCAAAACCAAAACCCAGAAGATCGGATGCTTCAGCATTGTTATTTTATTAGGAGCTGAAATATTCAGAGAGAACCTGTCAGCTTTAGTAAATCTTTCTAATCCCCATGACATAAATCGGGAGCATCATTGTTCCTCTGTTATTTCCCCTAGAAATGTATGAATAAGTTGACAAGTGACAATTGACATCTAGGTTAATAAATAGTGTAGATGCAGAATTGAGAGAGATAAATAGATTTTTTTAGGGTATAAAATGACAAAAGTCAGTGCAGTCCCCACTTTAAGAAAGTTATTGTTTGTTGTCTCTTTAGATTTATTGGTAGAAATGTATTTTTTTTTCTTTTTCCTTTTATTGTTACATTTGTTGTTCATTACATTTACTATTTACATTTGTAAGTATTTCTTTCTATAGGTATCTGTCTATACATATATGTATGGGTGTAATACAATTGTCGGACTGGGCTGCCATGGAGATGGGTGATGAATAGGTTTAATCTTCTTGCTTGTCGTTCTCTCTTCATTTTGATGTCTAATAACACTGTGACATCATTTCAGGAAATCTCATTATTCTTCATATTTACTGCCCTTCAGACTACATAATGCACTTCCCAATGCCCTGACGACACCCATAGTCGGTCACCTCCTGGCCCCTGTCACTCTCAGCCAAGGACGAGGTATATTAACCATGGCACATTCTTACTGTATAGACTGTTTGATTCCTCACCAGCTAATCCCTCTTTATTGCCTGTTCTTTCATACCGGGGAACTAATCCGGGATTATCTGTAATTAGCACACCTCACTGTTCACCATTAAAACAATATTAAGCTGCACAAAGATTTGCAACACCTGATGGCCTTCACGTAATTTATAGCAACTAATTTATAGTCCTGACCCTATAGGCTAAACAAAACAAACGGCATACCCAGCACGGGCCAGATTTGACCATTGGCCTGTGTTTGCTTCATGCAGCTCAGCCTACATTTCATGGTCATATGGAAACCCCATAGGTGAAACTATTGTAGGCTTTATGGCTAATAGGTTTAATGCTATGTCATGTGGAGCTCAATGGAATCAAAAGATACAAAGCAAAGAACCTATTGCTCAGCTAAATGGTCCCTAGATAATGGGGAACCATGGAAAGTGAAGATTTTATTTTATAGTGACCGTGCAATGTTATTACAGTCTGTACTAATATCACCTCTGCTATAAAACAGATACTGTGTGATATAACTAATGGGGGGCCCCTACTAGAGATGAGCGAGTAGTATTCGATCGAGTAGGTATTCAATCGAATACTATGGTATTCGAAATACTCGTACGAATACCACTCGCTATTCGCAGTAAAGATTTGATTCGTAACCAGCGTTGATTTGCCAAATGCTATGTATAGCATTCAGCAAATCAATGCTGGTTCTGCAGCAGGCTGGTCCTTGCTAATCGGGAGAGCTGGCAGCTTGCTGTTAGGAGGGAATGGAGTTTTTCTCATAGGAATTAATTGACCAGCGTTGATTGGCCAGTGTACAGCATTCGCCCAATCAACGCTGGTTTTTCCGGAGGCTCACCTGTGAGGAGGCGGAGTCTAAGATCGGACCACAATGGAGACTGCTGTGGTCCGATCTTAGACTCCGCCTCCTCACAGACGAGCCTCCGGCAGAACCCAGAACCAGCATTGATTGGCTTAATGCTGTACACTGGCCAATCAACGCTGGTCAATGCATTCCTATGAGAAAAAGCAAACTCGCTTGTAGAAGCAAGCTGCCAGCTCTCATGACTAACAAGGACAAGCCTGCTGCAGAACCAGCGCTGATTTGCCGCATGCTCGTCTTTGCTAGTCGGGAGAGCTGGCAGCTTGCGGTTACGAGGGAGCTTACTTTTTATCAGTGTAACTGCAAGCGCTGTGCAGTTAAAGTGCACGGACCCCATAGACTATAATGGGGTCTGTGCGCTTTAACTGCACAGCGCTCCTCCTAAACACTCTCCTCTTAATACTCATAGACTTGGTGCTCTCCTTTAGTGGAATAGTGGTTTCCCCTGAAACGAGCATTTTTTCCCATTGACTGTAATGGGATTCGATATTCGATCGAGTAGTCAAATATTGAGCCTCTACTCGAAACGAATATCGAATCTCGAATATTTCACTACTCGCTCATCTCTAGCCTCTACACAGTACGATTTGCTCCACAGTGGCCCCTACACTATAAAATCTGTTTCACAGATGGGTTCCCACTAGGGTTGAGCTATCAGGATCAGAAGAGATTTACTCGGTGATGGAGTAAATCTCACGATCGCGATCGGAATTCCGATCCAATCTTTCCCGGCAGGATGGAGGCCGGAGGTTAGTTCCCACAATGCTTGGCTACTGTTCAGTTAGACATGTCAATGTACAGTAATGGAGATGTAGCAGAGTTCAATATATGGCACAGCAGGGAGGAAACAGAAGAGTAGATAGTATCTACCCTTCTGTTTCCTCCCTGCTGTGCTGTATACTGGATCCTGCTACATCTCCATTACTGTACATTGACTTGTATATCTACTCTTCTGCTTCATCCCTGCTTTACCGTATACTCAGCTCTGCTACATCTCCATTACTGTACATTAATGGAGATGTAGCAGAGCTGAGTATACGGTAAAGCAGAGACAAAGCAGAAGAGTGGCAGGCTGAGGTAAATCACTCTGTGCTGCTGCTATAGCTGCCTTATCTGCAGTAATTGACACTCGCTGGCTGCGGCTATTTTAGGTGAGTGCCCTTCACCCTGCGCTGTACTACCAGCCGGAGCGGTGCCCTCTCTGCCCAGTACCTTTATATCTCTCCAGCACGTCCTCATAGGCCTGCAGGTATTCCTGTTCTTCAGTGCGCTGCTGTGAGGACGACAAGGCAGTTGTCATATAATAAGCCATGACTGAAGTTCGCGAGTAGATAGATACTACTGTACGTTGACCTCAGTGTGCCACTCTTCTGCTTTACCATTTACTCTTCCGCTCATCCCTGCTTTAACGTATACTCAGCTCTGCTACATCTCCATTATTGTACAGTAATGTCGTCACCCCCACGCAGTGATTAAAAAACAATGTTTTACAGCCATTTAAGTGTTCCCTTGCTCTTTCTATGCATTCTAAGTCTCAATTGTGGTCCGAGCTTAGACTTCACCTCCTCACAGACGAGCCTTCAGCAGAACCAGCGTTGATTAGCCGAATGCTGTACACTGGCCAATCAACACTGGTCAATTCATTCCTATGAAAAAAAGTAAGCTCCCTCCTAACAGCAAGCTGCCAGCTCTCCCGACTAGCAAGATGAGCCTGCTGCAGAACCAGCGCTGATTTGCCACGGGCTCGTCTTTGCTAGTTAGGAGAGCTGGCAGCTTGCTATTACGAAGGAGCTTACTTTTTATCAGCGCAACTGCAAGCGCTTCGCAGTTAAAGTGCACGGACCCCATAGACTATAATGGGGACTGCGCGCTTTAACTGCACAGCGCTCCTCCTAAACACTCTCCTCCTGATATTCGTGGACTTGGTGACTCTCCTTTAGTTGAATAGTGGTTTCCCCTGAAACGAGCATTTTTTCCCATAGACTATAATGGGATTTGATATTCGATCGAGTAGTCGAATATTGAGGCTCTACTCGAAACAAATATCGAATATTTCACTACTCGCTCATCTCTATTTATAACCTGTGACCTGGTGGAAGGTGCGCCCCAATCATGATGTAGCTCGTGTCTCCTCATAAGTGCACTCTCCACTGTGTAGTATAATTGAAGGGAAATCTACACCAGCTCATAGCTTCCATAGATTTCCAGTACCATTTATGCCAAATATATGGTGTACATGATAAATCTGGTGTGGCCAATAGTCCCACTCAAAAAAGAAAAAGACAGATGATGGATACAAGGCGCACTGTCAGCTTTCCAGCAGTATATAGAACTGCCTGTGCCCAAATCGGTGAAAGATCCTCTTTTAGACACCGGCACCATAGCCAGGTTGTAGATATGTATTGGGATATGGATTTCTATTGTATCCTTTGTGCCTCCATGGTTTGAGATTATTACCTCTCTATAAGGCAATAAGACATTGATGCACCTTGTTTTGACACTGACTACCTCGGGACAGACAAGACTCATTGCTCGAGTAGCCATTACCACCGCTGTAGTTATCTGAGTTTCACAACATCTTGAATGCTTGTAAAGTAATTGAGCCCCTCTTCATTTCTGCGTGTGACATATTGGAGGACCTCTTTCCTATCAGTGGCCAGTGACCAAACCTTAGGGGAGCGGGATAAGAAGCATTCGGCCAAGTGCCGTGACAAGAGCTTACTAAGAAAGAAGTGTCTGACTCTTAGTAATTACATAATGAAGAAGAATAAATTATACAATCACATAATGACATCGCTTAACGCAAACTTCATTTCCCACAAATGTCATTTGGGATCTCACTGTGGGAGCCGAGTTTATTCACTTTTGCAGTTAATATGGATGCCTTGTGTATAATACAAGGGCGACCAAAGTGTTTGTGCCGCAGTTTGGGGAACATGGTGTCAAATTAAAACAGTCCTGAAATAAAATGATAAGGGGTATCTGTATCTGAGAAATGTATGGCACGTCAGCAGTAAAAACCATATGTCTAAGGCCAAGTGCTTTGTGGCTTTTATAAAACTTTTATAAACTACAATGGAATGAATAGGTTGGACTTGATGGACTAATGTCTTTATCCAACCTCATCTACTATGTAACTATGAACAGCAGGCTTGTGCAGGTATTGGGCATAGAAACAACTAGTTATGGATTTATGGACTTAGTGTAGAATAACCTGGAACAATGAACAAAGTGAGATAAAACCAAACCAAGGTGTATTTCACTTGTGGTCTTTACCACCTGGCCAATACAAGGGGAGACTTACTTCCCCTGCCCAAAATACATTGAAATAGTATTGTGACTGTCTATGCTCCATGGTTGCCCTCCAGTAACTAAACTACCACTGCACACCCCTCCATTCTGAGGCCTCGTCTTTGGGATCCTCCAGGCTCTCGTGCTCAATGCTTACTTGATCTAATTCCCCAGGCTCTTGGCTATCTACTGCTCAGGGATAGTTTGCGTGCCAGCCTGCCACTGCATGCCAAAATTGGGCTAGATAAGTCCTTAAATATGCCCCTCCTGGATTTCTGTGCTTAGCTTGCTGGCAGGGCATGTAGGACCACCGTCACCTAGTGGCCCGGACAGGTGCATTTCTGTAGCTAGGCTCACATTGGCATTGTGGTGCCCATTGTTTGGGTCTGCTGAGGGACCTGAAGTGCTAAAACAATGCTTACAATAGGGACACCGGCGAACCCAATGACTGTAATGGTGTCCGCCATTTTGAAGCTGAAACGTCTTTTTCTGCAACAGAGTCTCCAACGGAGACTTTGGCACAGATGTATATCCAGTCATTTCCTGATTTCTACTTTTGCTTTATCACCAACGATCCCAGAAACTTGTTATGTCTACAGTACTAAGCAAGAACATAAGTTACAAAAATAATCATGTTGCAGTTTTGACATTTCAGTATTATTTGGATACCGCATCTTTTGGGATTGTACGACAAGCTCTAGAATTGATTTCTAATAATGTCTTTATTAAGAGGAGATGAATACCAATGGGGACTTCACTATTAATGAAAATATTCATTGTAGTCATTACCTTAAAGGAGAACATTTACAGTCTCCAAATGTTACCAGTCTAAAATTTTGTGAAATACAAAAAGTAAAAGATTCCCATAGACATGCTTCATGTACCTATGACAATAATGGAAATCAGAGTTTCTCTCCAGAGATAGCGTAGGTCATTTCTATTCTTGGGGAGGAAGCACTGTCAGACATTTTTCTCAGGTGTAATAGGAAAGAAAAAAAGATTTTTCATGCACTGTTAACTTTAAACTTGAAGCTGGTTTTCTATGGGGATAGCTCTGTACAAAATAACCCTTCTTACTGCTGCCAAGCACTTGCATTAATTCTGCTTACATGACATAGTGTACATAAGGACTGGTAGGACTATCCTCAGGTTTGGATTAGGATTATTACTTTAGTTTTCTGTCAGCAATAACTTGGTTATAAACCTAATCCCAGTACTTTGTAGAGGTGATTCTACAGTTTCCTAAGACACCTCTGATGTTTAGCTTTGGAGCCCCATTTATATGTAAATCAATGTTTTATTCATATGCAAAAAGTGTCAGAAGGGTCCAGCCACATCTCTAATGGAAAGGCTGGCCAGCGTCATGTAATATATGTACATAATACATAGCTGCTTTCTAATAGAAGCCTACCCAGGGAAGGTGAATAAAATAACAAACACTTATACTCACCTTTCCTGGGCATCCTGCGGCCCCTTGTGTCCTATTATGGCCTCTTCCGAACTTAGACGTCGTGTGTCTCAGGGTCACCACTGAGGCCTGTGATTGTGTCTCAGGAGTTAGGTTGGAAATGCCAGTAACATTAAGTCAGCATGCCCCATGTGACTCAGCGATGACCCGAGGCGGGTGACATCATCCAGGAGGCCCGAAGAGGCTGGAGACAGCCAAACACTGTGAGGATGTCCAGGAGAGGTGAGGCATGGTGAGTATAACTAGTATTTTTACTCATCTCCCCTAGGCCTTCACTTATTATACTAAATAATAGCTCCAAAACAAACCAGAGGCCCAAAGATCAGAAATATTTGGCAAAATTTGTGGGGTTCATCTGAAGCAGCTCAAGGCTTCCAAAGCATATTATACAGTGGGGAGGAGGTTCTTTGGAGTATTTTATTCTGTGTGGGGCCACTATAGAGCATTATACTGGGGCAGGAGGGCTCTAGGGAGTATTTTATATTGTATGGGGCCACTGTGGAGAATTATACTGGGGGGGGCTCTGGGGAGCAGCCATTTTATTATGTTAAACTGGTGGCAGATAAAGGAGGGACATTAAACTGGGGGAAAATGGAGGAGGAACATTAAACTGGGGCAGATGAAGGGAAGTATTAAACTGGGTGAAGATGAAGGGGGACATTAAACTTGTGGCAGATGGAGGGGAACATTAAACTGGGAACAAATAAAAAGGTACATTAAGCTAGGGGGCATATGGAGGGTGACATTAAATGGGGCAGATGAAAGGGGGAATTAATCTGGGAGCAGATGGAAGGTCATTAAACTAGGGGCAGATGAAGGGAGGATTAAACTGGGGACAGATGAAGGGGGACAGTAAACTGGGGGCATATGGAGGGGGGGCATTAAACTGGGACAGAATAAGGCGGACATTAAACTGGGGCAGATGGAGGTGGCCACACTGCACATTCTGTCCCTGTTTCCATCCTTTGAAAGTTGGTAGGTATGGTTATACATCATTATATGAATGAAACATCAATTTACATATAAATGGGGCTACAAAGTTAAATAACAGAGTCGTGTTTGGAAACTGTAGTATCACCTCTACAAATTATTGGGATTATTGACTTACTGAAACTCTACAGCCGATATACTCCTCTTGGCCACACACAGCCTATATGTTCTGTAGTCTCCTGATCTTCCATGAGACTTCATTTTCTTCAGCTTTCACACTGTCCGGCTCCCTCCTCTTTAGCTCCGCCCCCAAATTAGAGTGTAGCTCCGCCCACCACATAGTGTGATCCTATGGGAGAACGGCTGAAGGGCCTGTGATGATGTCATCAAAGGTCCTCAAATGTAGTGTGAGTCTAAATTCGTGCATAGCGGTCATGTAGTGACATCATTTACCGGCATAAAAAGTAGCCTATGTTTTAATCGTGGTTCCTATCTATGTATTTTGCAAATTTCAGCCAAATCCGTTCAGCCGTTTTGCGTGATTGAGGAACAAATATCCAAACACACAAACATCCAAACCCACAAAGGATATATATGCCTCATTGACCTTCCTATTCTGTTTAGGAGGTTAAAACAGGGTACAGTACATTCAATTCATACATAGACTTCTGGCAGTCTGTGAATAAATATATATTCAACATATAGTATGGAATACATATTTTAGTTGCATAAATTTCCGCAATGGATCTGTGCATGCAAACATAGCCCTCAAATACTATTGTATAAACCCAGTTGGGGACAGGGAGGAAAAAGACTAATACATTAATTCCAAGTTACAGTGGAATATATAGAGATGTCTTAGAAATAAAGGGTAATAATGAAGTCATTGTATCAATGGCAGCTACTACAGAAAAGCCTATGCAGGAATTCATTGTAACATGGAGGTACGAAGCTCCCGAGCACCCTGTAATCCAGCTATTCTCTGACGCTTCAGCTTTCTGTTTTTTTCCCTTTCTATACAGAATGGGCCACTTTAGCATTTATAGGACGTCAAACAGGTTTCTTATTGGAATTTGAAAAATCAATTGTTTATACCACAGGTCCTGAAAAGATTGTTTCTAAGTGAATGCACAGATCTCTTTATGCAAGACTTGGTTTCTTACACAAAATAAGTCTGTTACATGGTTAAACACAGGGATTTGCAGAAGCTTTTTAAAACTTTGTACAAAAACATTATTTCGGGCAGCACAGTGGCTCAGTGGTTAGCAGTACTGTCACCTGACACTGCTGGAATCCAAGGTTCAAATCCACACAAAAACATCTGCAGAGAGTTTGTATGTTCTGATTGTTTTTACATGGGTTTCCTCTGAGTACTTTGGCTTACACCAAAGAAATACTGATCATGTGCCCTAGTTGGGACAGTATTAATAATATTTCTGTAAAGCGCTGCAGAATATTCATTCACTAATATATAAGTAAGCAAGATAAATAATATTAGTAATTTTGGAATTCAGCTAAATCTATCTATATCCACAGTATATATGTATCCGCCTGAAAAAGGAAGCAGAAGAGACTTGGGATTACCCCAAGGTGCCCAGCAGACACCCAGTCACTGCCTTCAATTTATAACATTGAGCAAAAAGGAAAGATTCTGCAAATATCCTGCATAAACAAACAAAACAATTCTGCTTACATTAGGTTTTAATTAAAATTACTCCACCTTTTTTATGTAAAATGTTGGTGGATTTTTTTTCTTTTTTCATATCTGTCCATGTACTTACAGTACTTATCTATGAATGATATCTAACTACTATATCTATCTATCTATAAAAATGAAAGATCAGAGTAGCATAAGTGAAACATAGGCACACTCATCCAATTGAAAATAAAGTGGAACTTTATTCCATGTGTAGTGACGTTTCAGTTCCAAACCTCTTTTTTCTTTCTATCTATCTATCTATCTATCTATCTATCTATCTATCTATCTATCTATCTATCTATCTATCTATCCATCTGTCTATCATCTATCTATCTATTTATCTATCTATCTATCTATCTCCTATCTATCTATCTATCTATCTATCTATCTATCTATCTATCTACTATATTATCTATCTATCTATCTATCTATCTATCTATCTATCTATCTATCTATCCATCTGTCTATCATCTATCTATCTATCTATCTATCTATCTATCTATCTATCTCCTATCTATCTATCTATCTATCTATCTATCTATCTATCTATCTATCTATCTATCTACTATATTATCTATCTATCTATCTATCTATCTATCTATCTATCTATCTATCTATCTATCTATCCATCTGTCTATCATCTATCTATCTATCTCCTATCTATCTATCTATCTATCTATCTATCTATCTATCTATCTATCTATCTATCTATCTACTATATTATCTATCTATCTATCTATCTATCTATCTATCTACGAGTCATCTCTCTATCTAAAGCATAAAAAGGCAGCACTCCAATGGTACAAAAAAATGGACTTTATTTAGCCCAGCAGTGCAATGTTTCGGTTCATTACAAACCTTTCACAAGCCAAGAAAGTTTCATAGTGAGCCATAACATTGCACTGCTGGGCTAAATAAAGTCCTTTATTTAACTACCCTTGGAGTGGTTTTGCTCATTTGGCTTCGGAAGAGGGATTTGAACCCGCTACTGTGATATTTGCATTGTGCTGATCTCTTTTTGATGTTCACTATCTAGCTCGCTAGCTATCTCATCTTATCTATCTATCCTTTTTAATATGTTATGTTCCATTACCTTTAAAATGAGTCTTTCACTGAGAGAATTGATAATGATCCAGACACATTGTAAAGGACATTATGTTGAGCACCATTGTACCTTTAGATAGTCCAATAGCTGCACCATTCCCTTGCAGAAGCAGTTGTAGAAATATAGAAGGAGGCTCAAGTGCAACGGGGGCGTAACAAAACCTCCAAAGTCTCTGTAAGTGTAAACTGTAATCATATCATCAGATATTTATGGCTTTTAATAAGCCTGATGGCACCATGCATACTGGTTTTCAAAAGGTTGTACACTCAATCGAGAGGTGAAGTTCCTGCTATACGCCGATGACCTCCTACTCATGGCCCCCACCGAGAAAGACCTCCAAGAAAGCCTGTCAGTGCTGGAAAAATTCAGCACCACATGGGCTCTACCCATCAATCACAAGAAGACCAAAGTCATGGTATTTCAGAAGAAGGGCCACAATAAAGCCCCCACTCCACAATTCACACTGAACAGCTCCACACTGGAGAAAACCAACAGCTACACCTACCTGGGGCTGGAGCTCAGCCAATCAGGAAGCTTCAAAGCAGCAATAGGAACCCTGAAAGCAAAAGCTTGCAGAACCTTCCATGCCATCAGAAGACAACTGTACCACCTCAAACCACCGGTGAGGGTCTGGCTGAAGATATTTGACGCAGTCATCTCCCCGATCCTTCTCTATGGCAGTGAGGTTTGGGGCCCAGCCACCGACCCAGACCAAAGTGGGATTCCAGCCCAACAGAGAACTTCCACCTTGAGTTCTGCAAATACCTGCTCCATGTCCATCGCAACACCTCCAACATGGCCTGCAGGGCAGAGCTAGGCAGACTCCCCCTATGGCTCACCATGCAGAAGAGGGCGCTAGCTTTCCAGACCCACATCTAGGGGAGCAAGCCCGACTCCTACCACCACCAAGCTTGGCTAAGCCACCTGAGCAAACCAGACACTCACCAACCAAACAACAGCCAACCACCAAACCAAAAACACCAACAGATGATAACCGAGGCCGAAATAAAGGTGACCACAGAGGCAAACAGAGATCGGAACATTGAAGAATGGAGAAACGAAATAAATAACTCCAAGAAACTCACCGTGTACCAATCCCTACAAAGGGACTACACCATGGCCACCTACCTGGAGAGAATACGCCACCCCAAACACAGACAGACCCTGAGCCGGTACAGACAGAGCGCCCACAACCTAGAGATAGAGGCGGGGCGATACAGGCAGATGTACAAGCCACGGGAGAACAGACTGTTCCAGCACTGTGACCAGGGGGCCCTAGAGGACGAGACCCACTTCCTGCTACACTGCACCAAATACTCAGCTGTGAGGGCTGTCTACTGCCAAAGACTCTCTGCCCACATCCCAGACTTCATATCTGCAGACTAGAAGAGGAAACTTTACATCCTACTGGGAGAAGAAGAGGCCACTGTGGAGATCGCTGCCCAATACGTGTCCAGCTGTCACCAAATAAGAGGAAGATGAGACTCCACGGACTATTATACTTATCCCAATACTACCGCCCCACCCCACCCCCACCTCCCCATATAGTGGTCACCAACGAAGAGGAAGATGAGACTCCACGGACTGTTATACCCCAAACCAACCGCCCCACCCCACCTCCCCATATAACGGTCACCAACGAAGAGGAAGATGAGACTCCACGGACTGTTATACCCCAAACCACCCACCCCACCCCCACCATACCCACCACTCACCCACCCGAGTCCAACTCCCCCCCACACACACACACACACACTTTACTAGCTTTGGCAATGCCAAATATCTATTTGGACGTGCCAATAAAGCTTTTTTTTTTTATTTGATTTGATTTGACACTCCTGAGATAGAAGATAGATAGATAGACAGACAGACAGACACATAGATAGATAGATAGATAGATAGATAGATAGATAGATAGATAGATACTGTAGATGATAGATAGATAGATAGATAGATAGATAGATAGATAGATAGATAGATAGATAGACAGACAGACAGACAGAGACAGACAGACAGACAGACAGACAGACAGACAGACAGACAGATAGATAGATAGATAGATAGATAGATAGATACTGTAGATAGATATTGATTCTTCATATCACAACCAAATGAAATATGAGTAAATCACAAGTGTCAGCATGAACCTTTATGCTTTATTTATTAATTTCTTGGACTATAATTTGACTATAAAAGATATTCTTATAATGTTAATAAGCAAAGGTAATATCATATAAATTTGGGAAAAATGATCACTCGGTATAATGGCGCTCTATCTGTAATCAATATGCCATGCAGGAGGAGAAACTATTTTTTGGAAGAAGACTCAATGTAACTTTTCACGTATTCATTTTGCCTTAGGAGTCCAGTGGGCGGTCCTACACGGTGACTGACAGCCTTCCTTGTATGAGAATAGATATCATGCAACAGGATCACTGACTGGACTCCTAAGTCCAGAATGAATACAAATATAAATGAATAAATGACAAATTATAGTGAATATTTCCCCAATATATGAATGTGCTCAGCCCCTCCTGGTATACAGCACACCCTCATACTGTATGGAGCTGCATACTCAATACGACAGGTTCCCTTTAACATATCCGCAGAGCTGACATATTCAGGCAGATTACATAACAACAAAAACAAATGGAGGTGGCTCTTTACAGCTCATCAAGTCATTGATCGTACGACTAGCGTTTCTCAGCTACTACAATATATATCATTTAGTACATGTTACTCTGTGTATTAGATTTTAGTGAAGTGCCCTGACAAACAAATGAGAAGACAGAAAAACAATGACAACTTTGGCATTTTAAAAGCAATGCAGCGGGCGATTTCCTCTGGCTGCAGGCAACTATAATTGGCAGCAAAATCCTTTGTGCTTGTTCTGCTGTTATTATTTTGCCTTCGCGCTCGCTGAAAAACACTGGTTTGGTTACTTTCTTATTAAAAGTGATGTAGAAAGAAATCTCACCGAGGGAGTTATTTGGAAATGATAACATTATTCTGCACATTGCACAGAAGACTATGATCCTACAGTCTTACTGATCTCTGATGAATACTGATGCATCTACAAGTACTAGGGTACTGTATGGCGGTCACTTCATGGTAGGTGTATGCATAGCAAAAGAGTCAAATACATTAAAGATAATCAGGAAGACATTATGGAAGGAAGGCGATGGACTTCATGGTAGGCGTTCCGCAGCAGCACATACGGAAAACAGGATTCCAGCATGTCTACGGTGAGGAACGAAGACTCCTCCACAATCTGAAATACAAGCAAACAGACAGGTAGTAAGAAGCAACAATAACACATGCAAAGTGCTTGTAAGCATTGGTTCTCTTTGTCCCCAAGAACTGAGGTGCCCGTAGTTGTATCCAGACAGCAGAGGGGGCCCCTGAGCAAGAATATGTATGGGCCCCTTGCAAGTGTATAGGCCACCTGCTCTCCGATAACTCAAACTATATGTGAAAATGATCTATGCAATTCATTAGCTAAGTAGTTTATATGCAATCTAATAGAGAGTAGGAAGCTGCTTTAGGAGGGCAGTGGGCCCCCTGCTGTCACAGGCCCCTATGCAGGTGTATAGGTTGCACATATGGTATGTCCACCCTTGGATGTATGTGCTGTTTGTATCTTTATAGAGAACTTGCAATCTGCATTTGTAGAGGATCTGTCTGAAAAGCAGTACAGGTTAAAGAATATATTCACATTTTGTGCTGTATATACATTTTACTGTGTCCCCCTCCATAAGGTCACATGTAGATGGACAAGTGTTCTGCCAATGTGCTATTCGTAAAACACAGAGTGATTCTGCTCTTATGGTCCCATTCATCACCAGGTGTTATCATAGGTCTGTTATGGGGGCCATGAGCTTCTATTCCTGCCCAATTTGTGGTCCAGATTTAATAATTAAATGTATGGGACGGTGGAGGGCACAGATGGCACACAGATATCATCAATGTGTTGTCGGTGATGTTCCCCACAGACAAATAGCCTAGCAAAGCATAATAGACTGTTCTTTCCTATGACATTGCGTATTGGCCAGGTGTATGGAAAAATACTGTGTTGGCAGATGTTGTGTATATTCTGTGTACCAGGAGCAGCACCTGAGGGGGTGCATGACAAAAACATCAAAGACAGAACTCCTGTGTCATTCACCATCTTCTCACAGCCCAAATTAAGCATAATGTAGTAGAATCATTTTGGCTGGAATACCTTTCATGTGCTGCCATATTCCGAACAGTGCCCTGTGATGTTG
This sequence comes from Leptodactylus fuscus, assembly GCF_031893055.1. Lineage (NCBI taxonomy): Eukaryota > Metazoa > Chordata > Amphibia > Anura > Leptodactylidae > Leptodactylus > Leptodactylus fuscus. Next base: position 234,031,977 of record NC_134266.1, on the reverse strand, counting down.
TTTGCCCCCAGGACCAAACTAAACATTGTCCTTTGGGTATTGCCTTGCTTTAGTGTTCCTGGATGCTTTATATGATATGATCCACTCTATGTTTGCCCTGTCCTGTGGGCATTGGCCCGATTAATTTTCCTTTTAGTTCATGTTCTATGTTACTATTATTTCTTGAAAAATCCTTATTAAACTTTGATTAAACATATTCTGAATAGGAAGGGGACAGATACTGTGCGACCCTAAGTTAGGATTCTACTGAGTATAGACACTACACAAGTTAGGAACGTATAGGCATAGCTGTGCTTCCTGCGTGTTAAGGGCTTATTCACACGGGACAAGAGGGGGTGGATTTAGACGTGGAATCTGCCTCAAAATCCGCCCCCTCACAATAGAGGTCTATGTAGACCGCTAGTTTTCTTTTTTCCGCTAGCGGTTTGCTCCCGCTCGTGGAAAAAAGAAGCGACATGACCTTTCTTCAGGTGGATTCCACCTCGCGACACCACCCACCGGACTAGGCACATTCATTTGGGTCTAATCCGGAGTGGAAAGCGGCACTGCATTGGCATCCCATCGTGGCAGCCGCGACGGAATGTGCTCACATGGAACCCCGTGTGAACTAGCCCTTACAGTGACAAACAGTAACATTTTTTCTTCCATTATGTACCTATTCCCTCAATATATAATTCAGTCATTGATTTCTGAAAATGTATGGCATCCTTCACTTCAGTTGAATCATGTGATCTCACTCGGACTGATAACAGTTACATACTCTCACCTCTTTTATGATGGACTGTTCCACAGACAATCTCCCATAGTTATAATTGAGGAGATCACAGCTCAGCCTACTTAATAGTATACTTATAGTCTATTGGAATTATTTAGGAAAATATAAAGAGAAAGACAATACATTGTCCTCAAGCAGGCAGTGATGGTACTGTCTCTAGCTGCCATAGTGATACTGTGAGGAGACATCATGGGAGTAATAGCAAAGCACATAGAAAGAAATCTAAAAAATACATTATTGTCTGAGCAGAGCAGAGGAAAGCCAAGCTTCAGGGATAGGAGAGCAATATAGAAAAAAGAACTTAAGGATCGGTCTCAGTTTGCATCTAGGACCAGAAAACCCCTTTAATATAAACATTTACATATATTGAAAGACCAAGGTTAGTCACTTTTGCTACCATTGTTATATATAATGCAGACACATGGTCCAAACCACTATTGGAAAAACTACTCATAACACATCTATACCTATCATAACAAATGCGACTCCCCTCTCCTACATCTGTAAAGATTCTATAGAAATGTACTCGACCATGAAAACCATGCTTGTCATACAGAAGCCATAGTGTTTCATTACAATGCACTTGACATCTTAGTGTGTTACACACCGATAAGTTGATAGCGTAATATTCTGCACATAATACGGCTTCCTTGATCCGTACTGCAAGGTTATAATAGAAAATGTATTAAAAAGGGAGTAAAGGGGATTGAAAAACATTCCAGAAGTTTGACATGTGCTGGGAATACTGAGTAATGGAACAATGATCATTGCTACATGGAGGGGAATGTGCTTAATATATAACCCCTGTTGTGCATTGATGAGAAGTTGCTTGCTATATTTCCCTCCGGACCGAGCACAGTTCTCAGTAAATGGGTAATAAGAATTATCATGTGTCTACATAGACAGATAAATGAAGCAAGGTTTGGTAAATACATGTATTGATTTAGACAGCTTTGGTCACTCTCATCCCCACTGTGATAATATAGAGTTGCTCAGGAACAAGCCCAAACTTCATTACGTCTGTCACAGCGAGTGCACATCAGTGATCAGTGCCGGGATAAACCCGCACGGAATTAGCCACATAATTGGCTTTGCTCAGTAAATCTAAAGCGTGCAAACAGAAAATACTGAAATTATTTAACTTAACATTGGAAATGAATCACGTAGCCCTTATCTCACACCTGGTCAGAAGTTTCATCAGATGGATATGCATTAGTAATAGTGGATTGGGATAAGATGGCTTCTTACAGTCACATCTTCCTTCTCTGAGCTGAAGCTACAAGTAGGGATGTTGTTACCCACAATTTACCATTAACATAGGGATTGAGGCTTATAGGGATTTCTTAACTCCAAGTAACTGGTATGGTCAACAGTTATGTAATGTATACGTCCAGCCTAAAGGGGATATCTTTGTTCTAGATATTCCATTGGGTGCGGGATATTACCCATTGGGCACCGCCTCTATTAGCCCAAGAAGGTTACTATCAGAAAGTAGTTCTCACTATGGTCACAAAACAAAAAGGTAAAATTGAAGAAACAAAATTTGCCAACCCATCCAAAAAGAAATAAGAGTATGCAGTGCACACTACTGTCTGAGCAATGTAATAGCAAACACTATAGATGCAACTGCAGTATGCCAGCATTATACCATATGGGAAAACTGAAGATAGGGATTACATTACTGCTATTTTTATTTATTATGAAGAAATTTGATGTTGCCTCCTTAGCAGCCCTACACAGCATAATGGCCTTTTATTGTCCCCCTTACAGTATAATACACAATACACAATATAATACTCCCTTTACTGCCCCAATATAATTTCCACTTTACTGAACCCTATACAGTGTAATGCCCCCTTTACTGACCCCTATACAGTATAATGCCTCCTTTACTGACCCCTATACAGTATAATACCCCCTTTACTGACCCCTATACAGTATAATGTCCCTGTTACTGACTCCTGTATAGTATAATGCCCCCTTTACTGACCCCATACAGTGTAATGTCCCCTTTACTGACCCCTATTCAGTATAATGCTCCCTTTACTGACCCCTATACAGTATAATACCCCCTTTACTGACCCCTATACAGTATAATGTCCCTGTTACTGACCCCTGTATAGTATAATACCCCTTTACTGACCCCATACAGTGTAATGTCCCCTTTACTGACCCCTATACAGTATAATGCCTCCTTTACTGACCCCTATACAGTATAATACCCCCTTTACTGACCCCTATACAGTATAAAGTCCCTGTTACTGACTCCTGTATAGTATAATACCCCTTTACTGACCCCATACAGTGTAATGTCCCCTTTACTGACCCCTATTCAGTATAATGCCCCCTTTACTGACCCCTATACAGTATAATACCCCCTTTACTGACCCCTATACAGTATAATGTCCCTGTTACTGACCCCTGTATAGTATAATACCCCTTTACTGACCCCATACAGTGTAATGTCCCCTTTACTGACCCCTATTCAGTATAATGCCCCCTTTACTGACCCCTATACAGTGTAATGACCCCCTTTACTGACCTCCATACAGTGCAATGCCCCCTTTACTGACCCCTATACAGTATAATGCCCCCTTTACTAACCCCTATACAGTATAATTCCCCCTTTACTGACCCCTATACAGTGTAATGCCCCCTTTACTGACCCCTATACAGTGTAATGCCTCCTTTACTGACCCCTATACAGTGTAATGCCCCCTTTACTAACCCCTATACAGTGTAATGACCCCTTTACTGACCTCCATACAGTGTAATACCCCTTTTACTGACCCCTATATAGTATAATGCACCCTTCACTGACCCCTATACAGTGTAATGCCCCCTTTACTAACCCCTATACAGTGTAATGCCCCTTTCCTGCCCCTATATAGTGTAATGCCCCCTTTCCTGCCCCTATACAGTATAATGCTCCCTTTACTGAACTCCATACAGTGACATGAGGCCATTATCCACTGGTTTATGCCAAAAGGTAACAGCCTCTGCTCATGGTCCCCGATCCGGCACAGGCCCCTCTCCTCTTGGCTCCAGCCTGTTGAAGCATATTACACTCAGACGCTGAACAACAGGACATGACATCATCTGGACATAATTTGCAGCATGTCCTAGAGAAGAACAGGATTCAGGCCTCAGAAGGCTCAACCATGGGCAATTGGTGAGTATAATACAACCTGTTGACTGTTATGTATCACAAAGATAGTTCATACATATCAGTTGTGCTAATACTGTACAAAATGGGTATAAATGGATATACTGGGACATATTGCCTTCCACCTGGGACAGCACTAGGAATCCAGGACTGTACTGCTGAATCCAGAATGGTTGGCACGTATGCATTGCATGGAATATATTTTTTTTATTATTGTTTTTAGAATTAGGCAAATGTGGATGATTTGCCCCCTCTATATACTTGGTTTAAAGCCTCTTCCTATCCTGATGCCCCTTTATAAATTCTTTCACATGTACCTGACGTTTCTGACTAAAGTCCATGGAGGCTCCTGCCCCCATCTTATTTGTGCTCTGGCCAAAAAAAATTTAGTTTTGGTTTGCATTGGATCAGTTCAAGGGTTTTGCAAAGTTGGGCCCTTTCCTTAGGGTAAGTTCAGATGTTTTTTTTGGACCGGAACCTGAGTAGGCCTCCTCAGGTTCTGGTCCAAAAAACAGGGAAGCCGCGACTGAATGCTGGTGGACTGCATCGGCATCCAGTCGCAAACTCCGCTCCAGATTAGGCCCAATGAAGTTGCCTCGCGATTCGGCCTGAAGAATGAGCATCTCGCTTCTTTTTCTGAGAGCTGGAACAAACTGGCTCCTGGAGAAAAGACCTGAGACTGCTAGCGTTCTTTTTTCTGCTAGCGGCAACATGTCGCTAATGGAAAAAAAGAAACAAGCTGCCCTTTCTTCAGGCGGATTCTGCGGCTGAATCAATCGCGGTGTCTGCCTTGCGACAGCACTCTCCGAACAAGGCCCATTCATTTGATCCTAATCCGGATCAGAAGGCCACGACGGGATGCTGTGCACTGCATCGGCATCCCATCACAGAAGCCGCAACGGAATATGGACATTTGTAATTGTGTGTGAACTTAGCCTTAGTCTTCTGGGACCTTAAACAGACATTTCACTTTGTCAAGGGATAGATGTCACCAGCTGCTTAATTCTTCTCTAGCGGCGAATACATTGAAAATGTAGTATTACACGTAGTCATTCAAATGTATTGTCCCACATGTAATACATGGATGGACGGGATCTGGCCCTACTAATATGACATGCATTATGGAAAGGGGATATGAATATGAGGCAATTCCTTTAACATAATATTGAAGGAAGCCATCTATATTTACAGATGGAACTATGCCATTTTAGGGTTACCCATAATTTAGAAGAAGCATGTATACAACTCGGTGTGTGCTCTATCAGTCCTGACTTGGCAATGTCTCTGTATGCCCCATGGCTTCTTATGTAATGCAAGTGTTCAATGTTCCTAATTATAGTATATAATACTCCGCTCGTAATGAAATGTGCATGTTATTTTCTTCAGCATAGCACATTTTCCTTCTGTCTCCTAGCAGTATCCTGGATACTCAGGAAGAAATGTCAGTGTATTTTCATATATCTGATTCATGTTCAATGCCATGAAGATTTTAACCTTTTCTTGTCTGAATATATTTCCCTATTACAGCAGAAGGACAGGACATCTACAGAGCCGGGTCATAAATAATGATTTATTCCATTTACAGGTTGAGAATAATATGATTCTGAATAGCAGGAAAATTTTGTAAAATTGGTAAAATAAGGCTGAAAGTGTAAAATGTGTTTCTGCTATGCAGCAGTTTTTTAGCCAAATGGAAAACTTATGGTCACTTAACCACAAAAATGGCCTATGCCAATGGCAAAGAAATAGGATATTTCCCAGTATAATTTATTAGAAATGGGGCGTGACACAAATAACTTAATATATGACCATGCTGAAAAGTCACAGTAGCAGAACTAATATTCCAATAAGGTTACCATCTTACGCCATCTTGTCTCAGTCTTCACTCAATAGGTGTCTTGTGCAGCAAAACAACTTTCTCTTCTCAGGCTCTTCTGTCTCAGCAACTTGTGCCCCCAGATTCTGTAATGGGGCCCCTAGGTACTATGCAACTGCTATGTCTGCACCCCCAATAGTTACACCACTGTATGTAAGAGAAGTAATGTAACTGGATATGTAAAACTAGACAAAAATTTTACATGAGAGAGTCCAGCTATTGGGTCCTTTGTGCCATTGTTCCATGTTAAAAAGTATGCAAAATAGTTCTCCTCCAGTAGTAAGAAGCCTGCCTGTGTCTTACATAGTAGTAACATACGGTACATAGTAGAAGAGCACTAGAAAGAGGTTTTGCACAAGGATAAAGAAGCGAATACAGGCTTCTGCTGTGCACTTCTCTTACTTCTTAAAGAATATCGTGCCGTCTTAGAAGCTGTGAAATACGGTATTTATCCAAGCATACAACAGCATACTGTGCACATTCTGTCCCTGTCATTTAGGCGTTGTTCGTATGTTTCTGCACGACTATGAACCACTGAAACTATATTGAGCTTGTGTTGCCCATCTCTGCTACCGACTACCGGCTTACAGCAAAGAACAAAAGTCTCCATTAGATTCTGATTTTACTGAACAGTATGTTCGCACTGCAAAAAAATACCGTGAGAAGGTGACAGGCAGAGTCAGCGCCACACCTCCCATGAGGCGACCTGAAGCGACCGCTTCAGGTGGCGCTATGCCAGGGCCCCGGGGAGGGCGGCATTTTTGCTTACCTAAGCCAGTCCAGGACAAGCTATCCTGGACTAGCTTAGCGTCACCGAGCGGTGGATTGGGGAAGCCGCTGGAGCAGCGGTCCTCTCCGTGCCTGCTCTCTGCCTGCTAACACCGCTCTGCCCCTCCCCCATTGCCCCGCCTCCTTCGGTTCGCCCCGCCCCCTTTGCTCCGACCCGCCTCTGTCGTCTGCCTTGGGTGGCGAAAAAGGCAGGTTCACCCCTGGGCAGAGTGCTGGAGTCCATATATATTAGCCCCAGGTTTCTGACATCTGTGTGGTCCAGGGCAGATCTAGAGTAGGCCACAGCCCAAGTGTAGATCCTGGGCTCACTACTGGGCCAGAAAAAGGCTGCAGATCCTGCACTCCAGTGCTTATCCATGTGGTGAAAGGAGGTGTATGGATCTGTCTTGTAACCCTGAGTCTAGTGAGACAACATTATGATTGTTTTGTTCATGTGGCTGGAAGTAAGCCACATGTATAGTTAGGTTCTCAGTACTGTTTAGTTAGTTGCTCAGATAAGCAGGATTTTATGTTTGCCTGAAGTTAAGTCTGTATTTTGTTTTGCTCATTTTGTGCCTGAAGTCAAGGTTTATTTATTTTCCTGTTTTTTTTTCCTAAATAAACCAGTTTGCTGTATATTTTGTGTCCCTGCCTTGACTGTTTAGGTCCGCACCACTGCTTCTACCGAGCTAACCTCCCACAATACACACTGGAAAAATCTGTTTTGTATTGTTACTGGGGAACTTGTGCTATAAAACTGAGGATGAGCCATAAGTTTAAACAACAGTTGTCTCAGATTCGACAGTTATTAGCCCCAGTCAGTAGGACTATGCCAGTGGTTCTTAACCGGGGTTCGATTGAACCCTAGGCCCTATGCACGGTTCATTTTGTGTACCAGTAGAAAACCATATACTTATGTCTTGAATTTGGAAAAAAATCATATTTGATTTATCACTATAGAAGGGTTCGGTGAATGTGCATATGAAACTAATAGGTTCGGTACCTCAAACAAGGTTAAGAACCACAGGACTATGCAATGTGTGGTGACACGGGGCAGTCTCCGGCATTGAAACTTCAGCTAGAGAGGGCAGGATGCTTTGTTCCTTTCATCCCAATGATATCAATCACTACCTCCTAATTGATATCATTGCACTTCAAAGTGGCCAGGTTTTGACAAGGATTTTGGCACAGAAAACACAGTTCTTGTAAAAAAAAAAAAAAAAACCTTTTGAATATGAATAACTAACCTTGATAGATCAATAATCATGTATAAGAATTATGAAGTGTGTCAAGAATAAGTTTAACATCATTTTGCTACCAATGAAGCATAGTAGAATATACTTACATGGCACTGCAGTTTCTCTGCCCGCAGGCTATACGATTATATCTGCACTCACTAAAGTCGCACCTGTTGAGTATTACTGTTATCCACCTTGTGTGAATGTTTGCCATTCTCTGTTAATCCATTCCCATAACAACACAATGTACTGGTGGCCCATTCCGCCAAACTAGGTTTTAAGACCTCTGGCAGGAAAGATTAAGGCCCTCCTGCCTCTTACCATTTTCCTAAGCATGGCTATGGGGGCCAGCACATTAGTTCTTAACTTGTGCTGCCTCCTACAGTATCAGCGCTGTCCACTCTCATTAAAGGCAGCGCTCCTTTGCAGGCATTTGCATTTAAATTGCTTTTGCCTGTAAATCTCTATGCACTTCCCGAATATAAATCTGGAAAGCTAGAAGTGATATAGGAAAAAGGAACTTTGAATGGAAAGTGGAGACAAGGCGAAAATCATGGGAGGAAAAAGTGGAGAAAAAACAGCATCACTTTATAACATTAACATTTACATACATGTAAATTAAAATACCAGCAATTGGGCAGGTTACGAGGAAAATTATATATATGACTCTAACAGATCCCATGGTGCATGAGCTGTGTACCCATTTCTTGTAATAATAGAGCCCTCGTGGGAGGGACGGTTATTAAAATCATCATAAAGCCGTTTTAAAAACTCTTAAAGGGGCATTTCCATCATATTGCTAGGAATTGCCATCATTTTATGATCAGCAGTGGTCTGACCACCCAACAATGCACGGAATGAAGAGACTGTGGTGCGGGTGCACCCTATACAGCTATATGTAAATTGAATGGGGCGACTAGGAGCACCTTGTGCTGGTGAAATATAGTGAAAGGACCACAGCACTGTATCAGCAGGTAACTTTCAAGTCCCAGGATCAATAAAACTTTAACTAAAATTTGCTAAAAAATTTAAAACTTCTCATAGATTCAAAATCTTCCTAAGCATCTAAATAATCCTGACTGTACTTGTGCCAATCTGGCAAGTAAACCAGTTTGCTGGGCATTATCTATTTAGCAAACTAGTTTTGGAGGTTTAATATTTTGCATGTGTACACTACTAGTCAGGGCCATTTTAACACATTGGTGGGCCCTGTGCAAGAGTTTCATAAGTGCCCCCCCCATTCACCACCACCTAGAAATACCCGACCTGCACATATTCTAATGCTGGCCCGCACACCCCTTAGTGGCTAATGCCTCCTTAGTGGCCCCATAGCACCCCTGATAATGTCCACTTCCAGGTTACCTCGACATTTTCATGTCCCCCTCCAAATTGCCCCCACAGATTCATATACCCCACCCCCTTGGTTGCACCCACAGTGTCATGTATCCACCACCTCCAAGTTGCCCTCACACTGTCATGTCTACCCTTGGTTGTTCTCACAGTGTTACGGCCCCCTCCCAGGTTGCCCCCAAGGTATGTCCCCACACTGTCATGTCCCCTTCAGGTTGCCACAAGAGTATAATTTTCCCCCACCCCTCAGGTTGCCACAACAGTATAATTTCCCCCCACCCCTCAGGTTGCCCCCCACAGTATGTCCCCCCCATCTCCCCTAATTGCTTCCACAGTCTCATGTCCCTCGCTGTATTTAATCAAAGAAAAAACAAACCTTATTACTCACCTTATCTGTTCCTCGTTCACACTTTTCTCTGGCCCCAGAGTCTTCAAGGAGCAACAGGCGTGATGTCACTACATTGCGCCTCCTGCTCTCAAGACGCCAGGAGCAAAGACAGTGGCTAGGTGGTGAAGCAGGGAGTACGCGGCTCCCTACTTCATTACTCTTTGCAATTCATTGGCAATGAGTTGGGGCAGCCCACACCCACTGTGGGACACAAAATGCAGTACTGTCCCGCTGTCCAAAGGGGCCCCCGCTACCATAGGGCCCGCTGCAAGTGCACCATTGGCCATACTGTTAAAGCGGCCCTGCTACTGGTGACTGGAAATACTTAGGCTTAGCTTCATATACTTAGACTTAGTTGAGGGAATAACATAAAATAACAAAGAAGAAATACCTGTTAAATCCTTTGCGGCTCCAGCATTACTCCTCTTGTGGTCCCTGCCTATCTTTATTTACTTGGCTGCAACATTGGCTAACCGGTCTATCAATGTGACCTCTAAAGTCAGAGACTGCCACAGTCCTTAGGTGGGTAGATGGATATGTCATCTCTGTACAAAGACTGATGTGGACAAAAGAAGCATCAGCGATGGAGCGGTGGAAGATTTAACAGGTAAGTATTGGTCTTTTTGTTATATTCAGCCATTCCTTACCTTTGGTAAATTCCTCATAAAAACTTGACCAAAGTGGTTGTTTCCAAAAACATTTGTCATCCAGTTGGCTATATAGTATAGTATATAGTATATAGTATAGTATATATAGTATACATTATATGTATAAAAAAGTAGCTGACTATATAGATATACAGTATGTTTTAATGAAAGCCAATGGCAGAGCCAAGCAATTTTTTGAGCAATTTGGTGGAAAGCTTCCAACATATCGATACTACTGACGCTAATGCTCAAGCATGATGTGAATGCGGACTAAGAAATACTAGGAAATAAATTGAATACAACAGCAAAGGATAATTAACTCATTAGACGGCTTTTCCTATTGGCTTTATTGTTACAGCAATGCATTTAGAACAAGGCACTATTGTTTTTTTCTCTCATCTGACAAGCATTTCCATCCTGACTTAGTTTCGGCTAATCCTATTATTACTGAGATGGTGCTTTCCCCTTGTGAATGTGTGAAAGTTAAAATAAAATAACCTAATCCTTTCCTCATTGGATAAGAGCTGGTAAACAAACTCCTGGAGTGCCTTGTTGCTGTGACAGCTGCATGAAGCATCTTTACACGGGATGTTATTGCAGATTAAGTTCATCCCTGCCAATAGGGTGCAGGCAAGAAGTGTAATACTTACAAGATGAAGGAGAAGTAAAATAGACTCTCGGTTCCTGGCTTTTAGTTTATCTGTTTCTTCCCCAAGGTGCAGCAGGCTCCCTGATGCCATCTGAAAAAGCGAGCACATGAGAAGAATGATGGAAGATTGCACCCGGCTGATCACTTAATATGAGACATTTAAGAATATTACTTTTCTTTTTAGATAATGCACCCATCTTTAGGGCCAGTAAATCATATCGGAGGATCTGCAGGGTCATTATGGACAGGATTCATTGCTCTGGGTATATTGCAAAGGCAAAAGATGAATAGAACACAATGGGGCACATTTACTAATGGGAATACACCAGAATTCTGGTACCAAAGACTGGTCTACATGATTTGCACCATATTTCATAAGCCAAAAAATAAGTGTTATAAAGCTGTACTAGACAGAGTAAAGATGTTCCAGATTTATCATTCAGCACCAGCCACTGTAATAAATCTGGCAAAGTATAAGACAGTCTGTTTTAACTTTGCACTATAAGCAGGGCCGTAGCTGTGGGGATGGCACAAATGGGGCACGTTTCTTTATGTCTTTAGTGTGAGAAGGTGATGGGGGAAAGTGCAGGAGTCCCGCTATATCAGCTCCAGGTTTCTGACATATGTGTGGTCCAGGGCCAGTCTGGAACAGGCCTCAGCCCCAAGTGTCAATCCTGCACTCATTACTGGGCCATAAAAGTCTACAGAACCTGCACGGGGCCACACGGTGGCTCAGTGGTTAGCACTGCAGCCTTGCAGCGCTGGAGTCCTGGTGTTCAAATCCCACCAAGGGCAAAAAACCATCTGCAAGGAGTTTGTATGCTCTCCCCGTGTTCGCATGGATTTCCATCCCATGTTCCAAAGACATACTGATAGGGAAAAATGTACATTGTGAGCTCTATGTGGGGTTCACAATCTACATTTAAAAAAAAAAAAAAATCTACAGAACATGCATTTGAGGGTGTGAGAGGAAGCGTCTGGGTCTGTCCTGTAACCCTGAGTCTGATGAGACTGCATCTTGCTTATGGGTTCGTGTGGCTGTTAGTAAGTCATACGTATAGTTAGTTTATTATTACTGTTTAGTTAAGAGCTCGGACGAGCAGGATTTTGTTTCACATTGTTTTGCTTATTATTATTATTGTTTATTAATATAGCACCATTAATTCCATAGTGCTTTACATTTGGGGGTTTACATACAGTACACAAAATATACAAACAGATATAATACTAACAATTACTGACTGGTACAGCGGGGTAGAGGGCCCTACCGCGAGGGCTTACCATCTATGAGGGGAGAGGGATAGAGACAGAAGGTGAGGGGGAGACTGTTCAGGTGGCGGTAGCGTTATTGGGGGTTGTAGGCCTTCCAGAATAGGTGAGTCTTCAGGGCCTTCTTGAAGCCTGTGATTGTGGGGGTCAGTCTTATATGTCTTGGTAAGGAGTTCCAGAGTATGGGGGATACATGGGAGAAATCTTGGAGACGGTTATGTGAGGAGTGGATGAAAGTAGAGCGGAGTAGGAGGTCATTGGAGGATCTGAAGTTATGTGTGATTAAAGTTAAGGCTGTATTTTATTTTGCTATTTTCCATATTTTTGCTATTTTCCTATTTACCACCGCCTACTTTTGACGTCAACGTTAAATAACCAATGGCAGAAGGCACGTGTCATCAGCCATCTGGGTGCACTCATCATTGTGGAAGGCACGATGGATCCACACAAGTATGCATCTATACTTGCGGACCATGTTCACCCCTACATGTGAATTATTTTTCCTCAGGATGATGGCATCTACCAGAAGGACAATGTGATGTGTCATAAAGCTCGGAGTATACGTGTGTGGTTGGAGGAGCACCAGGATGAGTTTACTGTACTCCCTTGGCCAGCAAATTCCCCGGACTTGGACACAATTGAGAATGTTTAGGACCACCTCGATCGGGTTGTTCGTGCCATGGATGATCAACCACGTAACCTAGGGCAGCTGGACACGGCACTGGAGTCGGCATGGCTCAACATCCCAGTGACATCATCACAACATCCCTTCTCTTCCTGCACCTCTCGCAGTGGTCCGCTCTGCCAAAGGTGGTTATTCTGGATTTTGACAGGTGGTCACATTAATGTGACTGGACTGTGTAAGTCCTGGGTGGCTTATGATAGAACCGCTCAGTTAGCATATTGTCATTGTACAGTATACAATTATTATTTGTAGTATTGTTTATCTTGATGGTCATGACAAACTTAGGCTTCCAATGCAACTTAGTGAAATTCAGTGGGGGGTAAATTAATTTTCTATGCAACGAGATCTCCATAAATCGGGTTAAAAACTAATAAAGAGACATCATCTGCAGTGTGCATAGTTTATTAGCAGCCGAACATCACAGACTTCATAGTCTATAGTAGCATTAGATACCGCATTGTCCTTAAAACACCCACCATTTCCAATTTAATACAAATAAGAGTAGTCATCCGCAAAAGTAAAATAGCTTCTTATCATAGGGACATTAAAAGTACTTTCAAACTGTTTTGTAGCTGAAATATAATAATCTGCTTCACTTCACTGCCAAGGTTTTAGTGCAGACCGAACGAGCCGCCTTTTCCCCCCGCATTCCTGCACGCACTACTATGCCCCATAGTGGCCCCTGTACACAGTGTGATGCCCCATAGTGGCCCCTGCACACAGTATTATCCCCCATAGTGGCCCCTGCACACAGTATGATGCCCCATAGTGGCCCATGTACACAGTATTATGCCCCATGGTGGCCCTTACACACAGTATTATGCCCCATAGTGGCCCCTGCACACAGTGTGATGTCCCATAGTGGCCCGTGTACACAGTATTATGCTCCATAGTGGCCCCTGCACACAGTATGATGCCCCATAGTGGCCCGTGTACACACAGTATTATGCCCCATAGTGGCGCCTTCACACAGTATTATGCCCCATTGTGGGCCACCCATGAACAATTATTATACTCTGGGGTGTTTTCAGGCCCCAGAGTAGAATAATCGGAGACACAGGGGAAGATACAAACATAAAAAACACAGTTACTTACCTCTCCCTGGCTCTGGCACACTCCCTGCTGATGTTGGCCATCTCCAATGATGGGGGAAACGTCACTTGAGCCGGGGCTTGAGTGACATCTGTGAAGTCACCAAGTAGGCCCAAAGCCTTCTGGAGCCAGGAAGGGTAAGTAGTGTTTTTTATGTTCCATCAACTTCCTAGGCCTCCGCTCGTTATACTTGTGGGTCTGAAAAAACCCCTCCGCAGAAGGGGAAGTGTCAGCGGCAGTGGGCAGGAGCCAGGATAGGTAAGTAAATAGGGCCCTTTACCCGTTGGAGTTACTCCAGCAGGTAACAGCCTATTTAAAAAAATAAATAAATCTGCAGCGGTAGCAGCTGCCACCAGGCCCCCTAATATTCCAGACCCTGTGGCCTGGTAGTTACGCCCCTGCAAATGAGCAATCCGGAGCATTGGGAGTGGTTTTCTTGCTCAAAACTGCTATGCCCTGCAATGCCCAGGAGAGGCCTCCTTCTCCCTCCTTGGAGGAGGACATATTAGAGCAATATGGGGTGTAGCAACAGGCTGGGTGACCAATGATAGGATGCTGTGTTCTTCTCTATCTTCCATAAGACATTCACTATTCTATATGCCGTAACTTCAGGGGATTTCTTTAAAAACTTTGCAAATGAACGATCCAGGGAATACAACAAAGGCATTTCTACTGGTATAAGGACGGCTCCCGGAGGCTTTTATTAGATTGTAAGTGCAGAAAGAGGCCGCCACAAAAAAATCCTTCATACTGACAAGAACATTTTACATTTAATTTATTTAATCACTTGGTTTCATTATTTACAGTGACTGTTTTTCTGCATAACTTTTATTCCAGCCAAATAACTCCAACTAGATCCAAGCAGGTGCCTGACAACAGCCTGGCCTTAGACAATCTGAGCTCACCTAGTCTCATCAGGACAGTACAGGTGGTATAGCAGTCCTGGCAAAATAAGGGGTCTGCGTGGCCACCTGCCACCTACCCCTGCTGAATATAATGTAAAAAGTCTGTCTGCCTATACAGTGTTGAATGCTAATGTGAAGGCATTAGCTGCATATACAGTGAACTGGAAAATGATGGAAATTTCAATCCCATTTTCCCGTATAAGTGATTCAAGCTTCATGAAAATGGACATTTTGATTTTGAATACTGGCCAAAAAAATACTTATTGTATGGACAGTCTATATCAGGGGTAGGCAGCCTTTGGCTCTCCAGCTGTTGTAAAACTACAACTCCCAGCATGCATACTTGTTCTGCTGTTCTTGGAACTTCCATGGAAGCGAATGGACCGTATTGGGAGTTTCACAGCAGCTGGAGAGCCAAAAGTTGCTGATCCCCGATCTATATTTTCAGAATTAGTGGTCTTGTCTACTCATACTCTTTATCTTTGATTTCATAACCCATGTGGATGGTAGATAGACCCACAAAATGTTGTGACAAAAGAATAAAACCTTGTACATATATAAAGCATACTTACCAACTCTCACTGGATTTCTGGGAGGCTCTTGAAATAGGGGTAACCTCCAAAGTCCTGGAAGTGCAGGCAAATCTCACAGGCTGCTGGGTAAGCAGTCACATTAAAGAGGACCTTTCACATCCTCGGGCACATGCAGTGTAATACACCTCTAGAAAGCCGACAGTGCACTGAATTCAGCACTCTGTTGGCTTTCTCGTTAAGTGCCCCTGCTGAAGAGCTATCGGTGCCGTTACCATAGCACTTCAGTGTCAGGAGGGCGTTTCTGATAGTCTAGCAGGGAACGCCCCTCCTGACAGTACTGTGTGTAGAGCTATACTGTGAGGGGGCGTTCCTTACCGCCCAGCCATGACGCTGTACAAGTACTGTCAGGAGAGGGAGGGGGCGTTCCTCACCGATCGGCGTCATGGCTGGGCGATAAGGAACACCCCCTCTCACAGTACACCGCTATGGACACTACTGTCAGGAGGGGCGTTCCTGATAGACTGTCAGAAATGCCCTCCTGACACTGAAGTGCTACAGTAACGGCACCAATAGCTCTTCATTAGAGGCACATAATGGGAATGCCAACAAAGAGCTGAATTCAGCGCACTGTCGGCTTTCTAGCATTTTATAATACTGCATGTGCCTAAGGACATGAAAGGTCCTCTTTAAATATGATTTATGTGCCAGTCCTATCCGAAAAAGGGGTGTAGCTAGCACATTAAGTGCCTATGGGGGAACGTGATAACATAAAAGGGATATGGTGAAGGCCTAATGAAAGTGTGGCTTTGCTCATGAGTGCAGTTTTCCAGGCACATGGTTTCCTTAAACAGGTTGTCCAACCTGGACTTTTTTTTAATGCAAACTACTTAGAATATAATGAAATAATAAAATCAGACATACATTATCAATCCCCTGCCCCTACAGTTCTGCCATTTTTTGGTTGACTATTTCTATGTACTTCTCCATCCACCAATCATATCTCAACATGGCCACATGACCACTGCCACCAATTTACAGGTGGGACATAGTGGTCAGGCAGATGTTATGTTATCGTCTCTGACCAGATAGTGCAGAAAGCGACAGGATAAGTTAAGTATGACTTTGTTTATTTTTCCAGATCGGATATCCCCCATCTAGTGGGGCCTATGACTAGATGACTAAAGTCCTTTCCTTCCAATAATTGTTTCCCAGAAAGACTAATATTTGGGGTTGAGCGATCGGGATCAGAAAAGATCTGATTCCGATCGGCGATCTTTTCCAGCGGGATCTTTTCCAGCGGGATCGAGGTCGGAGGTTATCTCAAGATCGGCTCAACCCCAAAAGTAACTTTTCCCATAGAGAAGCATTGACTAGGGTTGAGTATCGGGATCGGAAAAGATCGGATTCCGATCGGCGTTTGAGCAAATTTCACGATCGGGATCGGCTGGAAAATGATCGGAAATTGGATTTTAAAATCGATCCTGACATCTCAAGATCGCTCATCCCTACTAATATTTAATAAAGAAACAAATGAATAAAAAGCAAAAAAATTCGACCTGCTCAGCTTTACAATTTTATTTTCCAGTTTACATCATGTTCTGCTTATCACAATGATATTTACGGCCAGCACAATAAGAAACTATTCTCAGTTTTCTCTTAACCAATGTTCTCAGGCTATTCCGCTAGAATTGTAAATATTAATCCATTATTCCAGATAATTTAGTATACTGAATCAGAATTATTATGCGGCTCTGACAATCTCTGACATTGGCATTTAAATAGGACACAAGACCTGACACCATTATAAGCACGTCCTCCTCATTGAAGGTCAAATCCTAGAATTACAGAACTAGTAGAATTGTTCCTTATTACATGTCTATATTCACTTACATTAATCCTGTCAACAGCAGCAAATTTACTGTAGTCGCATACACGATAATGGATGGTAGCTAAGTCTGGCATGGAAACCACTGTCTGTGTTTTTTATGGGCGTCTATTCGACTTAAGAAAATGAGCACGCTTTGATGTGCGTGATGTGAGCTGTGTAATGTTGCCGTCATTTTCAGGTCTGCATTTTTCCAGCTCATTTAGTCTGTTTGTGTGCAGTTGTTTATACGGAGGTTTACGAGAATTGCGGCTCTTAAACAGTCCTCTGATAACGCCATTTACTGCTCATGTACATAGGATATCTGCAGCGAGGTTTTATTGTGTACTTCTGGAGACAGCCATTTCTCATCTATGGGAATCCTGTATTACCGGTAGAGAGGGGCGAACTGACTCATACCAAGCTGAAATCGACCTAAAAATTCCAAATTATCTGTTTGTTTTACAAAACTGAACAAATGGAGATTCATCGCAAGCAAACTACTCAGGGATCTCTTCAGATACCAGAGTATAATAGGTGGAGGCCCAGGGGATGTGACCAAAATTTTTTTAAAAATTGTTCATATTCACCTTAAGTTACATCTTTAGGGCTTCCTTGTGGGATCTTGCACTGTCATGCGCCTGTGGTTACTACTTAGGCCTGTGACTGGGCCTCAGCAGTGAAATGGGCAGTCCGAGCACCATGACATCATGGGTGTGCCTATATGGCTACAGCTGTAACTGGTGCATGACATCGCCAAGGAGGCGTAGAGAGAGTGTTGGACGCCACAAGAAGTCCCGGAAGATGTCCCGAAAAGACGTAACGGAAGATGAGTATGAATATTTCTCTATTTTTGTCACATCCCCTGGGCCTATACATATTATACTTTGGGGTCTGAAGAGCTTTAACTTCAGCTGTATTTGCATTAGAAAGTTAGAAATTGGATAGATAGGTTCCTAGGAGCCCTAAGAGCGTTCTACACTATAGAGAGTTCTCTCGCAGCATTGGGGATGCCCCCAGTGCTGTTTGAGCACTTGCACCCGCCCCCAGTGCTGCGAGAGATCTCATTTGCATACCGAAGAAAAACAGGATTTATACTGAACGGCGGTGCGGAGAAGACATCTAAAGGTAGGAGAAGAATAGCCTTTCTTAAGGCTATTCCTATGTGTTAGTCACAAAAAATTGAGTTTTAATGATAGGATTCCTTTAAGGTGTGGTTTATACTAAGCTTGTTTGACCCAAAATTAATCTTTGACTTGAGCCACCCAAATCCGAAACAAATCATGAGAGGTTCTCCCATCTCTACCAAGTCTGGGGCATGAAAATAATCCTAGTACTGTATGTCACATCAGAAAAGAATGTGTATCATTTTCCCAAATTCCAAAGCAATTGACAATTTAGTATATGCTGAAGGTAAATCTGATGTGTCAATTACTTAAGAATCTGTGGCAGAAATCTGAAGCTGGCACTCAAATTTCTGCTGCCAATGTGCCATAGATCTGACATGACAGCAAGCAGAGATCTAAAAACCTATGAGAAAGTATATTGTAAAATTGTCTAACTTTTCATTATGCAAACAGTAACATATATTTGAGGAAACTGGACAACCCCTTTAAGGTTATGCTTATAGAGAACCTGTTATGTCTGATCTCCAGATAGCAAAATTCTCATGCCATGCAGGATACTAGATACCGGCTGCATTTCAGGGAGCATTCCCCTTAGTTAAAGCCAGGCTAAGACTAATGCTCCCCGAAAATTCAAGGATGCTATGAAAATTTTAAGAAAATTCAAGGCTTACCATAGAAAGAGCAGGGATTTAGATGATTGAAATACAAGTTGTATTGAATCTTTTCCCACCAAACTATACATCAATCTGCTCAGCCCCTCCTGCTCTATAACATGTTGGCCACAAATAGGACTGCATGTACAACATGACAGATTCCTTTTCATTTCTACGAGATTTGCAGTGACAAACAATCATATCTACTTACCAGCAGAAATTCCTTGAGATGGGTCTCAATGTTCTTGTGGTAGCTGGTAAAAAAGGCAGCTGATACTTGAATGATAGCCTTGGCCACACAATGAATATTGTTATTAAATCCTGCAAAAGTAAGCACAGACTTAGCTATGACAGCGACTACTATACCGCACTGTACTGTATGTCATCTTGGTAGCTTTACAATACTGTATACAGCTAATTCCTTCAGACACATATTGATCCAACAGACTTGAGACTTGGACACATAGATAACTTAGAACACTTTTATTACTGTAAGTTAGATATAGCCCCAACACATCAAACTCATGCCATGCTTAGCCATTATATTGGAAATATATCCTTACCATCCATATGAATGCTGTACACAGAAAGGGGATCAGCGGCTAGGAGTGGGAGGGAGACGGCTGTAAACACTTGAAGAAGGCAGGCCAGCTTGTATTCTTCCTCTAGCGATGAGCTGTCTGTCAAATAGAGAAGGTATATGGAAATGATGGGGTATGTTATATCAACAAAACCGACAGAAAGGTGGAGAAGCAGGTCATCCATGTCGTCATTTTTATCCTCATCAAGTATTTGTTCTGTTTTACATCCCTACATTCTGGAACTCATAGCTTTTTTAAATTTTCCTGTGGCAATACGATACATGAGCTTGTTTTTTGTGGAATTAGTTGCATTTTTTAAGGGCTAACTTTTATTATTTTTGGGAGGGAGGGAGAATAGAGATCCCATCTCTGTTTATTATTTTTATGCCATACACCACATGATTTAAAGAGGACCTTTCACTACCTTGGGCATATGCAGTGTAATATACCGCTAGAAAGCCGACAAAGCGCTAAATTGAGCACACTGTCGTCTTCCACGTTCTGTGCCCCCGGTGAGTTGTTATCGGTGCCGGTACTGTAGCTCTTCACTGTCAGAAGGGCGTTTCCTTACTGCCCAGCGATGACGGGGGGCGTACCACACCACTCTCACAGTACAGCACTATAGACGCTGCTGTGAGGAAGGGCGTTCCTGACTGACTGTTACTAATGCCCTTCTGACAGTGAAGAGCTACAGTACCGGCACCGATAGCTCTTCACTGAGGGCACAGAAAGGGTGCACTGTCGGCTTTCTAGTGGTATATAAAACCGCATGTGCCCCAGGTGGTGAAAGGTCCTCTTTAAATAATTTGGGGTTGTGATAGTCATTTGTTATGTTCTACTACCTTCTATTAAACTACCTTTGCCCAATAAAATCATTTATAAAAGTAAATCTGCCAAGGAAAGGTCCTCCTTTTGATGCACGGCAGATGCACCACGTGATAGCTGCACTTTAATCCTATTTTAACTCTGGCTTTTATTTATTGTTTAAATCAATGAATTCTGCATTGTATTCTGAATGTTCTTCTAAAATATCTGTAACTTTCGGGGGAAGATTTCCTATGTGCTCTTCCTGGTGATCATTGCTCACATTGTAATTTTCAGTATCTAATAAGATGTCTATTCATCAGTGAAGTAAAATACTGATAAGAAAATATAGGAAGCTTTAGGTTCCAGCATCGAAATGGCACAGGTAGTCCAACCAGTTTCTAAAGTCTATATGTATACTTTTATCAAGAAAAAAAATGTGTGTGTATATTCAGAGATTTACGTTTTTGGCTTATTATCCAGATTTCTTTTCTCTTGCAAGTTGACTTGTAAACCTGAAGAATAAGATCCCAGTGCGTGTTCCCTCTCTCCTCCCACATTTCTTAAAGGCATATCTCCTGCGTACCTTTGTCTTCTACCTCTACATATACCATTCTGTATTTATAATGATATAGCACAGATAATTAAGTACCTGTGAGATCAGGGATGAGGAAGGGGTGGATAGACCTGGGGGTCAGGGGCTGGCCTTTGAGATCATGGGATGAGGAAGGGGGTGGAGAGACCCGGAGGTCAAAGAGAGGCCTTCAAGATCATGGGATAAGGAAGGGGGTGGAGAGACCCAGGAGTCAGGGGCTGGTCTTTGAAATCATGGGATGAGGAAGGGGGTGGAGAGACCCGGGGGTCAAAGAGAGGCCTTCAAGATCATGGGATAAGGAAGGGGGTGGAGAGACCCAGGAGTCAGGGGCTGGTCTTTGAAATCATGGGATGAGGAAGGGGGTGGAGAGACCCGGGGGTCAAAGAGAGGCCTTCAAGATCATGGGATAAGGAAGGGGGTGGAGAGACCCAGGAGTCAGGGGCTGGTCTTTGAAATCATGGGATGAGGAAGGGGGTGGAGAGACCCAGGAGTCAGTGGCTATCCTTCAAGATAATGAGATGAAGAAGGGGGTGGAGAGACTCAGGGGTCAAGGGGTATCCTTCAAGATCATGGGATGAGGAAGGGGGTGGAGAGACCCAGGAGTTAGGGGCCAAGGGGTCAAGGGGTATCCTTCAAGATCATGGGATGAGGAAGGGGGTGGAGAGACCCAGGAGTTAGGGGCCGGCCTTCAAGATCATGGGATGAGGAAGGGGGTGGAGAGACCCAGGGGTCAAGGGCTGGCCTTTGAGATCATGAGATGAGGAAGGGGGAGGAGCAATCCAGGGATCAGGGGCTGATTCCAATCATGTGACTCCGGGGTTGAAATCAGGAATTCAGGAAATTTTAACTCCCCAAAAATTCCCTTTAAATCTCATTCACAGCGTGTTTACTGTAGATCACTTCCCATGTGGTCTTTGCCAAACTATAGGGGGCTTTTGACCAGTGTGTGCAATAAAAAATAGATGCACCCATTATTTTTATTTTTATAGGATTCTGTGACTGTAAATCTCATCACTTCATAGGCCACAGTAAATGTTTGCTACCTTCTATCACTATTACTACCTGTAGATGCACAGTATATCACTAAATATCATAGTTCATTTTACTTTTTCATTTTGTTCATAACATGTTGACTAAGTTATCCAGAAACAACTGGTAATGGACCGGTATATACACAAAACACTGATTTCTCCATATAACGTATACTCCATAATAACATGATATAATCACTGTTTATAGACACAGTTTCTTGTTACCTGTTTTCATGTTTGACAGAGCTGCTACCAGGCTGGGGTCAACATCACACTGGATACCGGCTGAGGTTGCCAACTCAAATATACTGAGGGTGACCTGGGAGATGAAGTGCACCATTTTACTAACACATAAGTGACATTTTACGCTTCAATGCCCGAGAGTTTAATAAAGCAGGAATAATAATTCCAAAGGCGAAAACAAATAAATAAAGCACAAATTGCAAAACTACCCTGCCCCGGGAGGCCGCCGGATAATTGGCGAGTGGTAACTGCCGCAGTCAGCTGGGGATGGAAAGTCATACTGTGCTATTGTTTTTGCTCGAACATATAAGAGGTTGGAATAACATGAGACTCAGTGAAACAGGTCAGCCTTAATGTGCCACATGGGGTTATTTTTTTCCTCCTGCCTAGTGGAAAATTAGTTCATTACTATTAACTGCCAACCCACATTCAATTACCCATTAATTCCTTATGACTGTGCATTTGTACTTAGTCCCTGAAGCAGCGATGCTGCAGAATTATGCCCATAAAAGACAATATCATGGAAAATAAGTGGGATTTTGTAAGCAAGGACTTATTTTCTGTTGTGCAGAACAGCTTTTGCCTTTTTTTACATATAATATAAGAGATAAGATAAGATAATCCTTTAATAGTCCCACAGTGGGAAAATTTCAGTATGTTACAGCAGCATAGTAATACAGATACAGGATAATATACAGTAATATATTATGGAAGCAGACACACATATACTGAGTAGAATATCTAAGTAGAAGGACTAATGCATACAAAAATGGACATTGGAATACAATGGACAGTGACAGATCTCACAAGACATAATCTGAATACATCACTGACACTCCACTATATGTCATATATCACCTTATACTGATACGTTATATGTTTATCAGGAAGATTTGGTTATTCAGAAAACAGTAAGCAGTTAAGGCCTGGTTCACATCTGCGTTTGGTTTTCCGCACAGTGTCCACACGAGTCATGCGGAGAGAAAAGTACTTCATGAACTACTATCCTCTCTGCATGACTTGTGCGGACACCGCGTGGAAAACACACGGACCCCATTATAGTCTATGGGGTCCGTGTGCTTTCATAAGCTCACCACTTGTCAATGTGTTCGGTATTCCATTCAGGGTATCTCCAAGTGGACTCCCCAAACGGAATACCAAACTCAGATGTGGTCCAAGTCTAATCTGACCAGGGACTTCCTATTTTTTCATGGGCAGACACATACTGGGTGGAATTTAGTAAATAGGTTATGCCAGTATTATGGTACTATACAACACTTTGTCCATTTTCTGACCGGCTCAAAGCTTTTTAGAAATGTTAATATGGTGAGGATCATGTTGGTACGACAAATTTACAATAATTCACACCAGAAAGCTGATGTGAATCATAGAAGAAATCTGTTACTGATGTAGATTTAGATTTGTATTGTGGTGCACAGGACCTTCTCTGGAGAGCCAGAATTATCACATAGCCAGAGCCTAATAATTCTGGCACATCTGCTGCCATAACTCACAATATTAAGACCAGCACATAATGTCCCAATCGTAATAAATCCCCCCACTGTGTATAGTAAAGTTCTAGCTCAGGTTGACCCGTCATCTTCCACATGGACAGTATGTATTATGGGCTTCTCATTTCCAAGGCACCACCACATTAATAAACAGTGGATGCTGCAAATGGACCTGTAACTGGATGGGATGAACAAGTACCAGCTCTGTTCATCTATATTCTATTTATTCATCTGTTATCTATATATCCATCAATTATCTATCTAAAAAAGGGGCAACACGGTGGCTCAGTGGTGAGCACTGTAGTCTTGCAGTGCTGGAGCCCTGGGTTCGAATCCCACCAGGAACAACATCTGCAAGGAGTTTATATGTTTTCTCTGTGTTTGTGTGGATTTCCTCCTATTCTACAAAGACATACTGATAAGAAAAAAAAATGAACATTGTGATCCCTATATGGGGCTCACTATCTACATTTAAAAAAAATAATAATAATAATAAACTATCTAAAAACAAAAAGAAAAATCAGCTCTATGTAGGTGGATAAGCGCAAGCCTTCAGACACTGACCACACAAAAAGCCAAACATCAGCACCACTCCAGATGTATACACATGTATATCTGATGCAGCATATGCTTGTGCACACAGGTTACAGTCTCCCTCTAGTGTTCGGTCATGTGGACTTCTTTTACTCACTGCTTTACTTGCCAGTATTGTACCTGGTGAAATGCTGAACTCTCATTTTACATTCTGGGCCTTGACTTGGAAGTCTTTTATTATTAATGTATTCTTGGATATTTTATTAAACCTAATACATGTTTTATATTGCACATGTTGATATAATATGCATTCCATGGACATTGTATAATATGCACCAACGTTTGTCTTATCATTGTATGTAAAACTTATTTTATTGTATATATATATATATATATATATATATATATATTATATTCAGAGTACAGCCTCAGTCCTGAGTTGCCAATGGCCGCTTGATGTAAAGAGTAAACTGAGGCTTTGCCTACAACATTGTGTGGCCATTAGTCACTGCAGATAGTGGCCTCAGACATAGTGCTGACCGCAACGTGTGTATGCTCTACTTTTCTTAGATTGTATTTCAATGAGTACTACATACTATATATACCCACCCTATACATTATGAGTAGAGATGAGAAAACACTGTTCAATCGAATATCAGGCTGTTCGGGGTATTCGATTGGAATCAAATACCACGAGGCAAATGCAGTAAAAATTTGGATCCCCTCCCACCTTCCCTGGCGCTTTTTTGCACCAATAACTGCGCAGGGGAGATGGGACAGGAATTACGACAACGGAGGCATCGAAAAAAAATCGGAAAAAGTAATTGGCTGGCTAAATCAGGTGACCTCCAATTTATACGAATGGTGGATTTAACATTCGATTAATTTGAGACTGTGAACTAGACAGGGATAGATTTTCAGGCAGGGTTAGCTAGGGATTAACTTTATTTAGGTGGGAATGTTACTCACCCAGCTCTTTGGGGCTCTATCTGGTTGGAATCCCTGTCAGCTTGCGATATGCGCAAGCTGACTTTTCCCATAGGAATGCATTGACCAGCGTTGATTGGCAGAATGCCATACAGAGTACAGCATTCGGCCAATCAACGCTGGTTCTGCTGGAGGCTCGTCTCCAGGTGGAAGTTCTCTGTTGGGCTGGAATCCCACTTTGACTGGTCTGGGTAGGTGGCTGGGCCCCAAACCTCACTGCCATAGAGAAGGATCGGGGAGATGACTGCGTCAAATATCTTCAGCCAAACCCTCACCGGTGGTTTGAGGTGGTACAGTTGTCTTCTGATGGCGTAGAAGGTTCTGCAGGCTTTTGCTTTCAGGGTTTCTATTGCTGCTTTGAAGCTTCCTGATTGGCTGAGCTCCAGCCCCAGGTAGGTGTAGCTGCTGGTTTTCTCCAGTGTGGAGCCGTTCAGTGTGAATTGTGGGGTGGTGGAGGTTTTATTGTGGCCCTTCTTCTGAAATACCATGACTTTGGTCTTCTTCTGGTTGATGGGTAGGGCCCATGTGGTGCTGAATTTTTCCAGCACTGACAGGCTTTCTTGGAGGTCTTTCTCGGTGGGGGCCAGGAGTAGGAGGTCGTCGGCGTATAGCAGGAACTTCACCTCTCGATTGTTCAGGGTGAGGCCTGGGGTTGGTGAGGCCTCCAGGGCTGTAGCCAGTTCATTGCTATAGATGTTGAAGAGCGTTGGGCTCAGGCTACAGCCTTGTCTCACCCCTCGGGCCTGTTGGAAGTATGCTGTCCTTTTCCCATTCACCTTCACACTGCACTGGTTTCCGTTTTTTCCTATGGGAAAAAGTCAGCTTCCGCATATCGCAAGCTGACAGGGATCCCGACATAATACAGTGACTTGGGCATGTTAGATGCATTCCAGGGTGTTGGCATCATTTCCTGGGGTGTCATAGTGGACTTGGTGACTCTCCTGAGTTGAATGGTGCGATCCCTGAAACGAAGCATTTTTCCCCATAGACTATAATGGGGTTCGATATTTGTTTGAATAGTTGAATATTTTACTATTCGCTCATCTCTAATTATGAGTAGAGATGAGCGAACACTAAAATGTTCGAGGTTCGAAATTCGATTCGAACAGCCGCTCAATGTTCGTGTGTTCGAATGGGTTTCGAACCCCATTATAGTCTATGGGGAACAGATACTCGTTAAGGGGGAAACCCAAATCCGTGTCTGGAGGGTCACCAAGTCCACTATGACACCCCAGGAAATGATGCCAACACCTCTGGAATGACACTGGGACAGCAGGGGAAGCATGTCTGGGGGCATCTAACACACCAAAGACCCTCTATTACCCCAACATCACAGCCTAACAACTACACACTTTACACACTCAATACCACCTCTCTGACAGTAGGAAAACACCTTGAAACATGTGTATTTGGCACTTGCAGTGAGGAGAGCTTGTCACCAGCAGTGAATTTGGCCCTTGTAGTAAGTTGAGGTTGGCACCAACATTTGTTTTGAAAATCAGGGTGGATTGAGCCTCTAACCAGCAGAGTTTGGGCAAATTCATGGTGGAGGGAGCCTCTAAACACCCCAGTTTGGGCAAATTCATGGTGGAGGGAGCCTCTAAAAACCCCAGTTTGGACCAATTCATGGTGGAGGGAGCCTCTAACCAGCCCAGTTTGGGCAAATTCATGGTGGAGGGAGCCTCTAAAAAACCCAGTTTGGACCAATTCATGGTGGAGGGAGCCTCTAACCAGCCCAGTTTGGGCAAATTCATGGTGGAGGGAGCCTCTAAACAGCCCAGTTTGGGCAAATTCATGGTGGAGGGAGCCTCTAAACAGCCCAGTTTGGACCAATTCATGGTGGAGGGAGCCTCTAAAAAACCCAGTTTGGACCAATTCATGGTGGAGGGAGCCTCTAAACAGCCCAGTTTGGGCACATTCATGGTGGAGGGAGCCTCTAACCAGCCCAGTTTGGACCAATTAATGGTGGAGGGAGCCTCTAAACAGCCAAGTTTTGGGAAATTCATGGTGGAGGGAGCCTCTAACCAGCCCAGTTTGGGCAAATTCATGGTGGAGGGAGCCTCTAAACAGCCCAGTTTGGACCAATTAATGGTGGAGGGAGCCTCTAACCAGCCCAGTTTGGACCAATTCATGGTGGAGGGAGCCTCTAACCAGCCCAGTTTGGGCAAATTCATGGTGGAGGGAGCCTCTAAAAAACCCAGTTTGGACCAATTCATGGTGGAGGGAGCCTCTAACCAGCCCAGTTTGGGCAAATTCATGGTGGAGGGAGCCTCTAAAAAACCCAGTTTGGACCAATTCATGGTGGAGGGAGCCTCTAACCAGCCCAGTTTGGACCAATTAATGGTGGAGGGAGCCGCTAAACAGCCAGTTTGGACCAATTCATGGTGGAGGGAGCCTCTAACCAGCAGAGTTGGTGGAAATCAGGGTGGAGGGAGCCTCTAACCAGCAGAGTTGGGGGAAATCAGGGTGGAGGGAGCCTAGTATTAGCAGAATTGTGCAACGCTTATGGTGGATGAGTATGAGGATGCGGAGGAATTGGAGAGGTTGAGTACAGACATGGAGTTTCATGTTGGGGTGCTTTACACAGGTGGGCACAAAAATGACGGCTCTACCCAGTGGTGGTTCATTTTTATCAAAGTGAGCCGGTCGGCACTCTCAGCTGACAGACGGGTGCGCTTGTCAGTGATGATGCCACCGGCTGCACTGAACACCCTCTCAGATAGGACGCTGGCGGCAGGACAGGACAGCACCTCCAAGGCATATAGGGCAAGTTCAAGCCACAGGTCCAACTTCGACACCCAATACGTGTAGGGCGCAGAGGGGTCGGAGAGGACAGGGCTGTGGTCGGAAAGGTATTCCCGCAACATGCGCCTATACTTCTCACGCCTGGTGACACTAGGACCCTCCGTGGCGGCACTTTGGCGAGGGGGTGCCATCAAGGTGTCCCAGACCTTAGACAGTGTGCCCCTCGTTTGTGTGGACCGGTGAGAACTTGGTTGCCTACTGGAGGAACTGCCCTCCCTGCCGCCAACGTCACATGCTGGAAACATCTCCATCATATTCTGCACCAATTGCCTGTGGCAAGCATTGATGCGATTGGCCCTCCCCTCTACCGGAATAAAAGACGAGATGTTGTTTTTATACCGGGGGTCAAGGATAGCAAAGATCCAGTACTGGTTGTCCTCCATGATTTTGACAATACGCTTGTCGGTTGTAAAGCACCCCAACATGAACTCAGCCATGTCTGCCACAGTGTTAGTTGGCATGACTCCTCTGGCCCCACCGGAAAGTTCAATCTCCATTTCCTCCTCATCCTCCATGTCTACCCATCCGCGCTGCAACAATGGGACGATTCGAAGTTGCCCGGAAGCCTCCTGTATCACCATCACATCATCGGACAACTCTTCTTCCTCCTCCTCCTCCTCCTCCTCCTCCTCCTCCTCCATTAAACGCAGTGAAGCGGACAGATGTGTGGACCTACTCTCCAGCTGTGACGGCTCGGATGCTATCCCTAACTCCTCTGTGTGATCTGAGTTATCCCTGATGTCAATCAGGGATTCTCTCAGAACACACAAGAGCGGGATTGTAAGGCTCACCATCGCATCCTCAGAGCTCACCCTCCTTGTGGACTCCTCAAAGACCCGTAGGATGTCACAAAGGTCTCTCATCCATGGCCACTCATGGATGTGAAACTGAGGCAGCTGACTTTGTGGCACCCTAGGGTTTTGTAGCTGGTATTCCATCAAAGGTCTCTGCTGCTCAACCACTCTATTCAACATCTGAAACGTTGAGTTCCAGCGTGTGGGGACGTCGCACAAAAGCCGGTGTTGTGGCACATGCAGGCGTTGCTGGAGAGATTTTAAGCTAGCAGCGGCTACTGTCGACTTGCGAAAGTGGGCGCACATGCGCCGCACTTTCACCAGTAGCTCTGGAACATTGGGGTAGCTCTTTAGGAAACGTTGCACCACTAGGTTGAAGACGTGGGCCAGGCATGGAACATGTTGGAGTCCGGCAAGCTCCAGAGCTGCTACCAGGTTCCGGCCGTTATCACAAACGACCATGCCTGGGCCCAGGTGCAGCGGCTCAAACCATATTGCCGTCTCATCGAGGAGGGCATCCCTCACCTCGGAGGCAGTGTGCTGTCTGTCCCCCAAGCTGATCAGCTTCAGCACAGCCTGCTGACGTCTACCAACGCCAGTGCTGCAACGTTTCCAACTCATAGCTGGGGTCAATCTAACAGCGGAGGAGGAGGCGGTGGCGGAGGAGGAGGCGGTGGCGGAGGAGGAGGCGGTAGAGGAGGAGGAGGAGGGGGGTGTTCTTCTCGTGTCCCTGCCAGGAATGTTAGGCGGGGAGACGAGGTACACCGGGCCAGTTTGGGAAGCAGTCCCAGCCTCAACTACATTCACCCAGTGTGCCGTCAGTGAAATGTAGCGTCCCTGTCCGCATGCACTTGTCCACGCGTTGGTGGTCAAGTGGACCTTTGTGCAAAGCGCGGAACTAAGGGCCCGCCTGATGTTGAGTGACACGTGCTGGTGCAAGGCGGGGACGGCACACCGGGAGAAGTAGTGACGGCTAGGGACGGCATAGCGAGGTGCCGCAGTTGCCATCAGGTCCAGGAAGGCGGGAGTTTCAACAAGCCGGAACGCCAACATCTCCTGGGCCAGCAGTTTAGCGATGTTGGCGTTCAAGGCTTGCGCGTGTGGATGGTTAGCAGTGTATTTCTGCCGCCGCTCCAATGTCTGAGAGATGGTGGGTTGTTGTAAAGAAGCGCCTGATGGTGCCTTTGATGGTGCAGGAGAAGGAGATAAGACAGGAACAGGGGAGGATGAGGGAGAAGTCAACAAAGTGGCGGAGGCAGATGAAGTGGTGTCCTGGCTCGTCCTCTGGAGTGCATCGCCAGCACAGTCAGCAGTGGCAGTGGCAGAGGCAGAGGCAGTGGCAGAGGCAGTGGCAGTGGCGTGAACGGCAGGCGGCCTTTGTCCTGCCGTTGCTGCCTGCCACTGATTCCAGTGCTTGGATTCCAAATGACGGCGCATTGAAGTGGTGGACAGGTTGCTCTTCTCAGAGCCCCTAATCAATTTCGAGAGGCAAATTGTGCAGACAACACTATATCTGTCCTCGGCGCATTCCTTGAAAAAACTCCACACCTTCGAGAAACGTGCCCTCGAGGTGGGAGTTTTTCGGGGCTGGGTACGAACTGGAACATCTTGGGAGATTCCGGGTGTGGCCTGGCTTCGCCTAAGCTGCTGACCTCTGCCTCTGCCTCTAGCTACCCTTTTTGGTGCTGCACCTGCCTCAACATCCACACTACTTTCCCCGCTTGACATCCCCCCTGTCCAGGTCGGGTCAGTGTCCTCATCATCCACCACTTCCTCTTCCAACTCCTGTCTCATCTCCTCCTCCCGCACAATGCGCCGGTCAACTGGATGCCCTGACGGCAACTGCGTCACATCATCGTCGATGAGGGTGGGTTGCTGGTCATCCACCACCAAATCGAATGGAGATGGAGGAGACTCTAGTGTTTGAGCATCTGGACACAGATGCTCCTCTGTTAGGTTCGTGGAATCGTGACGTGGAGAGGCAGGTTGAGGGACAATGAAAGGAGCGGAGAACAGCTCTGGGGAGCAGGGACAGTTTGGGTTATTGTTCTGTAAAGCTTCGGAATTTTGGGAGGAAGGAAGACAAGACTGTTGGGTAATAGGAGGAGAGGAGGCAGAGTCTGACTGGCTGCTGGACAATGTGCTGTAAGCGTTCTCTGACAGCTATTGCAAGACCTGTTCCTGGTTCTCGGGCCTACTAAGGTTTGTACCCTGCAGTTTAGTTAATGTGGCAAGCAACCCTGGCACTGTGGAGTGGCGCAATGCTTGCTGCCCCACAGGAGTAGGCACGGGACGCCCTGTGGCTTCACTGCTACCTTGCTCCCCAGAACCATTCCCCCGACCTCGCCCACGGCCTCGTCCACGTCCCTTTCCGGGAGCCTTGCGCATTTTGAATTCCTAGTTAGAAATTGGCACTGTATACCAGTAGTAAAAATTGTGGGTGCACGTAACCCCAATATATTCTTTGAATTACCAGTCAGAAACTGGCACTATATGGCAGTAGCAAGAAATGAGGGTATTTATAACCCCAATATATTCTTTGAATTCCCAGTCAGACAATGGCACTGTATACCAGTAGTAAAAATTGTGGGTGCACGTAACCCCAATATATTCTTTGAATTACCAGTCAGAAACTGGCACTATATGGCAGTAGCAAGAAATGAGGGTATTTGTATTCCCAATATATTCTTTGAATTCCCAGTCAGACAATGGCACTGTATACCAGTAGTAAAAATTGTGGGTGCACGTAACCCCAATATATTCTTTGAATTACCAGTCAGAAACTGGCACTATATGGCAGTAGCAAGAAATGAGGGTATTTATAACCCCAATATATTCTTTGAATTCCCAGTCAGACAATGGCACTGTATACCAGTAGTAAAAATTGTGGGTGCACGTAACCCCAATATATTCTTTGAATTACCAGTCAGAAACTGGCACTATATGGCAGTAGCAAGAAATGAGGGTATTTATAACCCCAATATATTCTTTGAATTCCCAGTCAGACAATGGCACTGTATACCAGTAGTAAAAATTGTGGGTGTATATAGCCCCAATTCTATTGCTAGGGGACTTGCAGGGTATTTCTGGGGTGAAGGTGGGGGGGCACACCGTTGGAACGGGTATCGGGGGTATATATCGGGTATACGGGAATACACTGACAGTGTATTCCATTCAGGATCCTGGGAAAGCTGGGTTGCGGTGATTGAGCCCGTCAGTGCCACGTTACACTGACAAGCTTCTCCCTGGAATTGAAGTTATATGTAAGCCCAATATATTCTTTGAATTCCCAGTGAGACATTGGCACTATATGGCAGTAGCAAAAATAGTGGGTGTATATAGCCCCAATTCTATTGCTAGGGGACTTGCAGGGTATTTCTGGGGTGAAGGTGGGGGGGCACACCGTTGGAACGGGTATCGGGGGTATATATCGGGTATACGGGAATACACTGACAGTGTATTCCATTCAGGATCCTGGGAAAGCTGGGTTGCGGCGATTGAGCCCGTCAGTGCCACGTTACACTGACAAGCTTCTCCCTGGAATTTAGCTCTTACAAGAGCTGTTGTGGTTGTCTTCTCCTTCCTATCCTAGCCTGTCCCTGCCTACCCAGAATCTAAGCCCTAGCTAACTGGACGGAAACCTCCGTCCTCGGTGAATTGCAAGCTCAGAATGACGCGAACCTGGGCGGCGCTGTTCTTTTAAATTAGAGGTCACATGTTTTCGGCAGCCAATGGGTTTTGCCTACTTTTCTCAACGTCACCGGTGTCGTAGTTCCTGTCCCACCTACCCTGCGCTGTTATTGGAGCAAAAAAGGCGCCAGGGAAGGTGGGAGGGGAATCGAGTAATGGCGCACTTTACCACGCGGTGTTCGATTCGATTCGAACATGCCGAACAGCCTAATATCCGATCGAACATGAGTTCGATAGAACACTGTTCGCTCATCTCTAATTATGAGTATTACATACTATATATACTCACCCTATACATTATGAGTATTACATACTATATATACTCACCCTATACATTATGAGTATTACATACTATATATACTCACCCTATACATTATGAGTACTACATACTATATATACTCACCCTATACCTTATGAGTACTACATACTATATATACCCATCCTATACATTATGAGTACTACATACTATATATACCCACCCTATACAATATGAGTACTACATACTATACATATCCACCCTATATACCACTGCTTTACAAACACCCCATGGAACAGGGCTGAAATATTGTACTTTGGGGTAAATAAAGTTTTAGGATCAGACCCCACATTGTGGAAACACAGCGTTTTTTACTGCAGTGGAAATGTGGCTAAAAAATAGGCTGCTTTAACTATACCAGCAATTTTGTTTAATCTCATTCGTACATTTCGGGGGGAAAAGCTACTGCAGCATGTTCATTTCAGCTGTGGGATCGCAAATATTTTCTCTCTATATTTAATAGGAGAGAAAAAACGCAAAGAAAAACCTAATAAAAACTCAATGAAGAATGATGCAGAAAAAGAAGGGAAAGCATTTTTGCTGTGATTTTGTTACAGCGTTATTTAGCTGTATTTCCCAATGTGGACCCCAGCCATAATTTCTTCACTTTATTCATTTTATTTAACATCTCTTCATTTTATTCATCTATCTTCCTCTGCCTATCTTTCAGTTAAACTTGCAGAACTGGGTTAGAAACCATAAGACATTTCAGATGTGGCTGCATCTGATCAAACTTCCAAGTTTGATCTATAGCGTACAAGTTACTTATGTCACGCTGGGATGTACCATAGGTTTGTCACCGGGTGACTGATGCACTATATAGTTCTATTGATTTGTGCAATAGTTACTACTCCATGTGTGACTTCACCAGGCTCCAGAAGGTAGCTTGTTGATATGTCTTGTCAGTTATTACTTAATACTCTCCCTATAAACTTAAGGAAAAAAAAGCTACCAGTGCACATCTTCACTGGGGAACCTCTCCTCAAAGAAGCTTAGCATAAGGCAAGACAAGCTGTTTAGTATTCCTTCAAACTCTAGCCCTTGACAAGACATGTCTGCTATCTCTTAGTCACGTCAAGTTCTCTCTCAGTGCAACGCATCGCCAGGCAGCACGCAGCATGGTATCACACAATGCAGACTCCACAGACACAATCCGGATGATTTTGCTGCCAAAAGACAGAGGTCCGGAACACTACAGCTGGACGTTCGGTTCTTTCCTCTCCGGACAGTGTAAAATGTAGTTTTAGCCACAAATTTGGCATGCACCACTACATGCCGGCTCTAAGTAAAGAATAAGGTATGCTATAAGGTCAAATGTGGGATCTGTCGGGACCTGCTGAATTTATACAAGTTCTACAGTGAATTTTATTAGACTGTACAAGGAGAAAAAGTTGTGTATACAATAATGTCAAGAAGAAATAAAAAGTCAAGTATAATTTCCCAAATTCTGTATTCTCGTGGTGTCTCGCTGTTTTTCCATTATCTCTTTTCATCTTTAGATTACTCACTGGAATAATTTTGCATGACATTATTTTTAAGACATTTCAGAGTCATTTTGCAACTATTTGTACATGTTTTCCAGCCTTGGTAAAGATAAGTTGTTTCTGGGCTAATACCCCTCATCCAGATAACGCCGGTGACTGTATTGTATAATATATTATAAAACAAAAACAACTTGAGAAATCAAACAAAATTAAAAATATATAAATAATTTTATTAATGAATATCAAAAGTATAACAAGGCTATACATAAAAAGGAAGGGAAGACAAACAGGGGAAAGAATCCCCCACTATGTGGCAGTTGAATATCGCAACCCTCCCACAGGTGGAAACTGAAAACAATTCCCAAATAATTTAAATATGCCAAAATAGAGGAGATATCTAAAGAAAGTACAAGGATATGGTCAGAACAAATTCACTTTTTTCATAATACTTTGTGCAGGGGCCACTGGGGGAGTGCGGTCGGTCAGTCAGGGTCTTCAGGACCATGTCAAATGCTCGCCTTGGGGCCCCACCACTCCTAGTTAAGCCACTGCCACATTCAATACCTGAAGTGGTCACCATGAACATTTGGTCCTGCCCTCTAGTCTATCAAAGCCCCAGCTGTGTTACATCAATGTGTTAGTGAAATTTTACAAGATGTTCTACACAAATATCTAGTGCTATACCTCAATTATACCTTAATTTTTTGCAGGGCCTTAATAATTATCAGCTTTATGTTTCCTTTTCTTTCTATCTTCAACATCATTGTTTGTACTGTATGCCAAGTTGGAGAAGTGTCAGTCTGAGCAGCAGGAACTACCTTTCCTGGGTTAAACCATTACAGCTTGAGGTCTTCTTGCCATGTATCTGAATTTTCGGAGGTACTGAATTGGCTGGAACTGTTACTCAAGACCTTGCACAGATTTTTTGATTTTGCAAATTACTACCACCTCTCTCTGCCTGTTACCCCATCTGAATATACTGTAGTGACAGGTTGAGCATGCACGGTGCCGCTTCATTGATTCTCTATGCAACTCTCAGAGATAGCTGTACACATACTTGACCTGCCACTCTATTTAGATGGGGCAATGGGATCCCCATTCTCTGAATCAACAAGATTCTCAATGGACTCAGACCCCTGCTGATCAGCCAAATATTCCCTATCCTGTGGATAGTGGATAACTTGCAGCAACT
This sequence comes from Leptodactylus fuscus, assembly GCF_031893055.1. Classification (NCBI taxonomy): domain Eukaryota; kingdom Metazoa; phylum Chordata; class Amphibia; order Anura; family Leptodactylidae; genus Leptodactylus; species Leptodactylus fuscus. The sequence goes on along the minus strand of NC_134266.1, from coordinate 233,996,425 downwards.
AGAATACCTCTTTAAGCAAGCTGACAGTCTGTCTAGAGGGACCAAGACAGATTCAGCAGAGACTGAGAAGAGGGGGAGAAGTGATGGATCCTTACAAGGGAAGAAAGAAACTGTTTGTTACAGATTTTAAAAGTTTTTCTCTTTGTGGTGACAGGTTTTTGTCTTAATAAGTTGCCAATGAATACAACCATGATTACAGGGTCAAAAATCCTTTCATGATTTCCTTATTGTGTTCCTGCATTTATGGTCATTTTCTTTGGCAACCTCTGAAGTCTGATAAAAGACTGTCACAATTAAGAAAAATCTTTAAAATTGATAATTTTTTAATAATTTTTATTTGCAAAAATGTTTCAAAATTTTTATTGTGGAAAACCCCTTTAATGATCATTTAATTTCATAATATATCTTTGGTCGTTGCAGCTCATTTTTGTTTCTGAAATAGACCTCGGAATTCTTTACGCAAACAGTGCTCCGTGAACTTCTAAGTTCCCTTTACTGATAATATACTGCCTATCTCTTATTTCACTCCATGTCTTCGTAGGTGAATTACAGCAAATGGAGCTATAAGGATATTTTCCAGCAGCTATACAAGAAATGTGTAAGAAATTTATCGGCACAGAAACTTGAAACTATTTAATTAAAGAAATGATATTCAAGGGTGAACATTCACTTTAAGGAAATGTCACGACAACTGTACTGTTAGACCACTTAAAGTACAAGACTAATGTCTAAGATAGTCAACGCAATACATCCTTTTAATACTGACATAATGAAGTCCTATATTTAGCCAGTGGCAAAAGGCATTACCATAACTTTGCAGCAGTAGTACAATGTAAATGCACAATTCATATTATTTAGCAAAATCGTGATTCAACTAGCAACAAAGTAGAATGTAATACATGAAGAAAGCTGGAAGGAAAGATTTGGGTTTATTCCTATTTTATCCATTCCACCCTCAGTCCTTGGTTCATTTATGTGCACTCTATTACTATGTTAATTAGATAATCCATTCTTTGGAGATATAACTATCACATATCTATTCTGTGAATCTCTCCTAGACCTCACTGATCCTTAAGTCTACTTGCTCGGCAACAGGTTAATAAATTAAAGCCTAAGTAATCCCTTGTCAATCTCATAGCTAATGTACTTTCTATAATATTCCCATATTAACTACTAGAAAAAGGGAAGACATGGAGAGATGGCTCTGCATTATAACATTGTGGTTGCTTCAATAACAGAATGTGCTCATGAATTCAGGAAAGCATTGATCATTGATCACAGCTCTGTTCTATGGCATTCAAGAAAATACATTATAATGGAATTTCTGAAATTGTGTCATCTGGGTTGAAGCTAGGAATAAGGTTGGTGCTATTTAGACAAACTTGATACTACTGCAGTGGCTCCATGTACTACCAGATTGACAGTCATAGTCCTAGTCTAAAATTTAGAATACTGCATATAAGGAAGCTCTGCAGTATAAAAATGCCTCCTGTTTGAAAATGAACTTGTGTGCACTCAAAGCATTATTGTTATGTTATGTGCTCCCGTCCGGAGCAAGGACTTCCTCTGATGCACACAGTGTTTCCTGCAAGGACAGCAGTCCAAACTCAGAGCCTCAATTTCACCTTAGTAGATTTGCATTGTAAGTTTAACTCTCTCTTCATACAGGAAGCACTGGAGAAAATTTATCAACTCCCATAGATGGGTGTAATAGTGGCACATCTCTTCTTGTGCCAAAGATGCACCACTTCATCAGCTCTGCACTTCACTTGCAGTTTCTGTGGACGGAGTAGCATGGAAAGTGGGGCGGGGTAGGTAACAATGTCTCGGTCTGACATTATAACATAAATCTTACCGGTTCTAGACTGCTGTAGATCTCCATTTTTGCACAAAGACATGTGCCTAATTTATTAAAAGACTGGAACCTCAAATCAAGCGTGCTTTCTGCCAGTCAGGGCTTTTATTAAGAATGGCTTAGGAAACACCAATCTTAATAAATTCCCCCTATTGTTTGCAACACAGGAGCAGAGAGGAGGTCATCGCTCCAGAGGGGAACATATAACTTCATAATAAAGCAGCAAGTAAGTTATTCAATAACTTTACACCACACACAGGCTCATTTTTAAATCGGGGGACATAAAATTTTTATTATGTATAGTAGTCCAAAAAGGACTACATAACTGCCACTGAAAGTTGACATTAATCCACAGTAGTTGGTCATATATATATATATATATATATATATATATATATATATATATATATATATATATATATACGATCATTGGGTGTTCAGCTCCTGAGATATGTCCCTGACTGTCCTGTGTAAATAGAGCATGACCACTACTCCATTCACTGGCTACAGTGCTGATGGAGATAACCAAGTACAGCTCCAATACATGCATCAATTCTAAAGATTGATGGATGTATTCTCCATTCACAAATTGGACTCTGGGACTCCCATTCTTAGGATTGGTAGGGATCACAGTAGTCAGTCCTTCAACAATTATACATATCAGATAAAGAGTCCAATGTTGCTCATATGTTAACAAAGCCTTGAAATGATGCAATACAACGGCATATTCAGGTTATGATGCATTTTTGTAATAAGAAAAAAAATGGATACATATAATCTGTCCATTATAGATTCTCCCACTTTATGATTCATATCTGGTTTTGGATTTAGGAACTCCCTCCATCACCTAAATGTGAACCTCTTTAATGGTATATTAGATATTCGTGTCTTCTTGTGTAACTACTACAGACTTTAGTGAAGAGAGCTATAGGTTCATCTTCAAATTCCTTCTCCAGTTGGATGTAGTGACTAGGGACCTTGTCTGCCAGACCAGAAGTCATGACATCCATATTCTCTTCATAGGTGGGATGCCAACCTATCAGTCATTTATAGATCATCCTCTTTAAGTAAGTGGACGCTCACCTTCTGATTTAGTCTATCCATCCCAGGAACTGCAGGGTGTTCATAGAGCTTGATATGGTCCTATACGTGAGTTTGGCATAGCATGAGGTCAGTAGTAACAATTCTTCATTTCCAATGACCAAATAATTGTTTCCAGAATACATAGTATTCTCCCAAAGAAACCAGACATTGGGGCCACACTGATAAGCTCAATTACGGTTGTTATTTCTGCATATAATGACTTAAGTGAATACAGAGAGAACATAATGATCATTCTTGCTTTACATTACATTAGAGGCTTTAATTGAGCTTGATGAATCTGGGCATTAAGTGGGCAGAGGTATGCTTTACTCCATTTCACTGGATATATAAGAGTGTGATGCTCTCTTGTGGTTGAACGACAGATTACATTGCTGATACTAGAAGTATAGAGGGGAGGGGCGGGGATTTTAATGGAAAGTTACAAATCTGTTGCAGCATTGTACAATGGGAAACATAAGAGCCAATTGGTTTGGTCTGAGAAACATAGTCCATGTGACAGATGCATTTCTCTGCCTGACTGTGGCTCATCTGGGCTAAGCTCGCAACAAGACAGTGATTTCTGCTGTGAGTTGTCAAATGACCATCGGTCTACTGTTCAGTACTCAAAGCATCATAAACACTTTGAGGAATGGTAAAGGAAGCAAATGTGCATACCGAGTGATATTACTGGTAAAGATGTGGGTCCATTCTAAGAGTTGATATTTGGTACTTGGTTCTGTGTTGAGTATAGAGATATATAGAATTTTCTTCTATGTTGCAGTTGGACAGCTCATCAGTCACAGAGACCACATGGTAAGGTATGAGACTGACCCATTCACAGAAGCAAAGTCTTAAGTGCCTCATTCTTATTCAAATAACTGAATTCAGTTCTGTATTTTAATGGCAATACTAACACCTACCATGGTATAAAGTGACTAAGATGTAAGATGTAAAAGCCACTTCTGTCCCCTTACAATGTTTTTAAAGGGTTGTTATTATTCCATAAAATGTTTGATAAGTCATGCATTTCATTCACTGGGGTTCTTGGTGTTGAAAGCCCACTGATCACTACTAGAGATGAGCGAGTGCTGTTCGGATCAGCCGATCCGAACAGCACGCTCGCATAGAAATGAATGGACGTAGCCGGCACGCGGGGGGTTAAGCGGCCGGCCGCCGTCAAAGTGGAAGTACCAGGTGGATCCATTCATTTCTATGGAGCGTGCTGTTCGGATCGGCTGATCCCAACAGTACTCGCTCATCTCTAATCACTACCACAGAGGAGCAGAAATGCTCCGTTTTGGTCATTTCTTCTTCTTCTGTTCTTCACCAGAAGACAAGGTTTGTAGTCTATCAGCAGTAGCTTTCATTTGCATCCTTCATTATGCAGACCCATCAAGATAGTCCTTGGTTGTTGTCTTAAAGGAACACTCCAGATCCTTAGAGGGAAGAGCATAAGAAAGGGACCTGACCACAGGGTCACTCTGCCAACCCTAACCCAGTAAGTAGAGGTGAAAATGGATGAGGAGGGAGGAGGCGGAGGGCCAGTTTCTAGCTCCAATCACGTGACCCGGTGTCAGAACCAGCCTGGAACGTCTATGCAGGGGTGAACCTGCTCCTTTCGCCGCCCGAGGCGAAGTACAGAAAGCCGCCCCCCCCTCCTTGCCGGGAGGAGAGGGCGGAGCGGGGCGTGGCTTAGCGGAGGGGCGTAGCGACTCGAAGGGGCGGGGCTTAGCGCCATTCGCCGGCAGAGAGCAGGCCCAGAGACTGCCTGCGCTCTGCCTCAGCGTGAGGGGAGGCTGCTGGAGCAGCGCTGCTCCAGTGGCCTCCCCAAACCACCACTCCGTGCTAAGCCAGTCCAGGACAGCTTGTCCTGGACTGGCCTAGGTTAGCAAAAATGCCGCCCTCCCTGAGGCCCTGGCATAGCGCCGCCTGAAGCGCTCGCTTCAGGTCGCCTCATGGGAGGTGCGGCACTGCGTCTATGTATTGCATCTAAAAACCTCTGGGGGAAGAAACTAAAAGAAGACTTTGTGAACAACCCCTTTAACATCCCGTGACAACCCAATAATAAGTTTTTGGTGTTCAACTTCCCCTCACTGCTCCTTCAGATCACTCCACATTAACTCTTTCCTAACATCCACTTTGTCCTTGTCTTTTCATCATTCCCATGACCCCAATATTATACAACGATTCAATGTTCAGATTTGTACTGTTCTGCTACATGAGTGGAGACTATTTCTAAACATATGGCAATTTCCAATAACTGTCGGGTATTCTACAAACCTTTGAGACCAAGTAGTCCATGGTATTGTGCAGAATGTCAGTGCCGGCTGCGGGCGCAGAGCTCAGTATGGAAGACATATTTATGCAGCCCATTTGGAAGCTCTTATTATGTACAACAGCAGGTGGCTCAGTGCATAAAACTAAACTAAAATCCCTATTATAAATAAATAGTCTGGAAGAGGTAAGAGGCAGCGTATGATGTTCTAATATGCATTTCTGTGGTGACCAGATTGTTAGCGGCATCAAAGTACAGCAGTTTTGCTGCAAATGTTCTATTACGCCTGTCACCACAGTAAACACTGTTTGATTCATGGTATAAATATTCCCATCCTATTACCAGGCAATAGATGGTGAGCAATGAATAATGGGAAAGTCAATATTCATTGGTTAATTGGTCATCACAACTAGTCCAATTCTTCACAAGAGCTTGGATGTTCAGGCTGGGTTTTAATGAACGTGTCACATAGTTGTGTATCATAAGACACAATGATTGTACATCGATGTAGTTATTATTTTCTCTACATCATATACAGGAAGATCATGCTATCTATAACATATGCAGAAGATGTTCCTTTCTGCATCTCATTGCCGCCAACTTCTCTGTTCTGTCCCGCTGCTAAGACCCCCACTAATCCAGAGAATGAGGGTGTTTTACTGCCTTTAGAATATAGAGGTGGATATAGAGGCATCAATTTCACTAGGACCAGTAGACATTACCCAAATACAGCCGTTGGCATTAGAGATGAGCAAACACTGTTCGGATCAGCCGTTCCGAACAGCACGCTCCCATAGAAATGAATGGAAGCACCTGGCACGGCGACCTGCCGCCAGCAAAGTGTACGTGCCAGGTGCTTCCATTCATTTCTATGGGAGCGTGCTGTTCGGAACGGCTAATCCGAACAGTGTTCGCTCATCTCTAGTTGGCATCTCTAGTGCTCCCATTGAATTGAATGGGGAAGGGGAACATCTGTGTGGTGTAACCCCTTCCAAGGGACAGATCCATGCCAGATGTTTCCATAGGGTTCTACAGCACATACATTATGCGTAGAGATGAGCGAACAGTGTTCTATCGAACACATGTTCGATCGGATATCAGGGTGTTCGCCATGTTCGAATCGAATCGAACACCGCGTGGTAAAGTGCGCCAAAATTCGATTCCCCTCCCACCTTCCCTGGCGCCTTTTTTGCACCAATAACAGCGCAGGGGAGGTGGGACAGGAACTACGACACTGGGGGCATTGAAAAAAATTGGAAAAAGTCATTGGCTGCCGAAATCAGGTGACCTCCATTTTAGACGAATAGTGGATTTCAAATCCGGGTCATATGAGAATGTGAACTTTGTGACTATGAGACAGGGATAGCTGTACAGGCAGGGATAGCTAGGGATAACCTTTATTTAGGGGGGAATGTTATTAAAAATAACTTTTTGGGGCTCTATCGGGTGTGTAATTGTGATTTTTGTGAGATAAACTTTTTCCCATAGGGATGCATTGGCCAGCGCTGATTGGCCGAATTCCGTACTCTGGCCAATCAGTGCTGGCCAATGCATTCTATTAGCTTGATGAAGCAGAGTGTGCACAAGGGTTCAAGCGCACCCTCGGCTCTGATGTAGCAGAGCTGAGGCTGCACAAGGGTTCAAGCGCACCCTCGGCTCTGATGTAGGAGAGCCGAGGGTGCACTTGAACCCTTGTGCACCCTCGGCTCTGCTACATCAGAGCCGAGGGTGCGCTTGAACCCTTGTGCACACTCTGCTTCATCAAGCTAATAGAATGCATTGGCCAGCGCTGATTGGCCAATGCATTCTATTAGCCCGATGAAGTAGAGCTGAATGTGTGTGCTAAGCACACACATTCAGCTCTACTTCATCGGGCTAATAGAATGCATTGGCCAGCGCTGATTGGCCAGAGTACGGAATTCGGCCAATCAGCGCTGGCCCTGCGGAGGAGGCGGAGTCTAAGATCGCTCCACACCAGTCTCCATTCAGGTCCGACCTTAGACTCCGCCTCCTCCAGCAGAGCCAGCGCTGATTGGCCGAATTCCGTACTCTGGCCAATCAGCACTGGCTAATGCATTGTATTGGCGTGATGAAGCAGTGCTGAATGTGTGTGCTTAACACACACATTCAGCTCTACTTCATCGGGCTAATAGAATGCATTGGCCAGTGCTGATTGGCCAGAGTACGGAATTCGGCCAATCAGCGCTGGCCCTGCGGAGGAGGCGGAGTCTAAGATCGCTCCACACCAGTCTCCATTCAGGTCCGACCTTAGACTCCGCCTCCTCCAGCAGAGCCAGCGCTGATTGGCCGAATTCCGTACTCTGGCCAATCAGCACTGGCTAATGCATTGTATTGGCGTGATGAAGCAGTGCTGAATGTGTGTGCTTAGCACACACATTCAGCTCTACTTCATCGGGCTAATAGAATGCATTGGCCAGCGCTGATTGGCCAGAGTACGGAATTCGGCCAATCAGCGCTGGCTCTGCTGGAGGAGGCGGAGTCTAAGATCGCTCCACACCAGTCTCCATTCAGGTCCGACCTTAGACTCCGCCTCCTCCAGCAGAGCCAGCGCTGATTGGCCGAATTCCGTACTCTGGCCAATCAGCACTGGCTAATGCATTGTATTGGCGTGATGAAGCAGTGCTGAATGTGTGTGCTTAACACACACATTCAGCTCTACTTCATCGGGCTAATAGAATGCATTGGCCAATCAGCGCTGGCCAATGCATTCTATTAGCGTGAACTGAGTTTGCACAGGGGTTCTAGTGCACCCTCGGCTCTGCTACATCAGATTGCTACATCTGATGTAGCAGTGCCGAGTGTGCATCAGATGTGTAGTTGAGCAAAACTGACTCAGCACTGCTAAGTCTCTGCATTCGCATAGGAATGCATTGGCCAGCCTTCGGCCAATCAGCGCTGGCTCTGCCGGAGGAGGCGGAGTCTAAGGTCAGACCTGAATGGAGACTGGTGTGGAGCGATCTTAGACTCCGCCTCCTCCAGCAGAGCCAGAGCTGATTGGTCGAGTTCCGTACTCTGGCCAATCAGCACTGGCCAATGCATTTCTATGGGGAAAAGTTAGCTTGCGAAAATCGCAAACTGACAGGGATTTCCATGAAATAAAGTGACTTTTATGCCCCCAGACATGCTTCCCCTGCTGTCCCAGTGTCATTCCAGGGTGTTGGTATCATTTCCTGGGGTGTCATAGTGGACTTGGTGACCCTCCAGACACGAATTTGGGTTTCCCCCTTAACGAGTTTATGTTCCCCATAGACTATAATGGGGTTCGAAACCCATTCGAACACTCGAACAGTGAGCGGCTGTTCGAATCGAATTTCGAACCTCGAACATTTTAGTGTTCGCTCATCTCTAATTATGCGTTGTTTCACCGTGTACCATTTCTGTAATTGTACTGTAAACTGTAGTCAACTACATAGGATTCCAAAAAGAAAAGTATACCACACAGTATATGTCATGTTACAATGAGAGTAAATAGGATTATATAACGTATGCTCGATGTACATTAGAAACATGGTGTGAGCAGAGCCATACATAATACATATCCGTACTCCTTCTAGACTGTATACCTTGTACACTTACCAATGACTTACATGTTACATTCAGCACTGGAATTAGATTATTAGCACTATTTATATACAGGATTATATTATTTCTAGTGTTATGTAATGCTTTAGTCATAGTAGGTTAAATATACAGGTGAGATGTTGGACACTGGTAAAGCAACAAGAAAATGTAGAGCATTTATTAAATTGCTTATTAAACTATTAGTGTTACTATAGAAACTAAATGCTCTGAAGCATAATACAATATGAGTTACAGTCGCATGACAATATATAACGCTTTTAGTTTGGTTAACCGTAATTTTCAGTTTAATACCGTCACCACCACACACAATGATAAAGCTATTATCGGTCTCATGGCGAGCGCACATTATGTGGCCATTAACCACTGCAAAGTATATGTGGTGCTGGCTGGATTATGTGTGCACGTCCTGAGAAAAGAGGGATCATTGACATTTTTGATACATGGATTCTGTCCTAAGTTCATAATATCCAGATGTAGGTAAAGGTATGCCGATTAACTGAGCATTTCCTATGCAATGTGTTGTGTTGCACCATTGCTGGCTACCATACTTGGAAGCAGTTAGCTCTTAGGCCTGGTTCACATCTATGTTTGTTATTCCATTTAGGGAACAAACAAACTAAATACCGAACACAATGACAAGCGGTGAGCACTGAAAGCACACTGATCCCATAGACTATAATGGGGTCCATGTGTTTTCCATTCAGTGTCCGCACAAGTCATGCGGAGAGGAAAGTAGTTAATGAACTACTTTCCTCTCGGCATGTTCCGTGCGGACACTGCGCGGCAAACACATGGACCCCATTATAGTCTATGGGGTTCGTGTACTTTCAGTGCTCAGTGTTTGTCAATGTGTTCGGTATTCTGTTTGAGGGGTCACCACGCGGACTCCTGACAGAATACTGAACTCAGATGAGGCCTTTAGATAACAGACATAGCCCAACTCTCTACATAGCTGCAATGTATTCTGGGAACTGTAGATAGATGTACTTCTTTCTATATCAGACTACTATATTAAGTAATGGAGTGTCAGAGTATACCTTGCAGACGTGGTGAAATAGTGGTGGTGAATGGAAACTTGTAGAAGACTGGATGCATCACTTGGCTATATCACAGGGTGTAAATGATAATGAGCAAAAATAATTTTTGCTGTGGGGTCCACCACTTTGGAGCCTACAGATACCCAGCTCCCCATCATCATCATCATCACTTTGAAGGTTAGGAGGAGTTGTGTGGAGTGACAATGAAGCAAGTACAACACCGCCCCCTGTATAACTGAATGGGCATTCTCAGCTCTCTCCATATCCATATAGAGTTGTATTAAGTGTTTTTCCAGACTTTTATTTGTCCAGGACAATAGAGCTGTTCACTTGCAAAGATTTTCATTTACAGACCGATGTAAATGGCATTCAGTAGAAAGCTGTATACACTACCAATGCTTTGTACCTCCTTGTCTCCTTACTACATGGTTCATCGTACTTGTCAATCTCAGTCAGACTATAACAAGTAAAAACAATGGGGGAAATTTATTAAGACTGGCGTATCCTATGCTACGTCACAGTGGAGATGCATCTAATTTATTAAGAATCAGATGCCTCTGAATAAATCAAGCACATCTCTGTCTCTATGTGTACCAGAAAGTGTAATGTATATCATCTAGAAGTGCAGAGCTACAACTTATACCATGAATGATAATAAATCTGCTTGACCCAGGGACACCTGAGTCCTACCCTGACACAGCCTCTTTTCAGAAATCGGTGGCGTACAAAAAAAAATAAATCTCAATTCGTGGTGCAAAATTGCTCATTCAACAAACATTGCAACCTTTTATGTTATGTTGTGGCGTAAAACCAGTGGTAAATATCCATAAAGTGGTTACTATTCTGTTATCAAAGGGGAGGGATGTCTATCAGATGTCATTTTTAAAGGGATTCTCCGGGAAAGTTTTTAAAACTTACTTCCTCCAGGTTCTATTGCAAATAAACCATGGGTTTCTGGGTGACCGTGGGTTATGTGATTGGAACCAGAACCTAGCCCCCAAATCTGTTAGGAGTAGGGCCGGAGCCTCCACAACCACTGCCGGTCCTCTCCTTGTGGCTGCTCCCGGTCCTCTCCTTCCCGATCTCGGGTGGTGGGCTGGAAACTCCGCGGTGGTGTGTGGGGGTTGATGGTCCCCGCCTGAGCAGGACATGGAACTTGTGGAGCTAGAAGTCAGACTGCGGGCCGGGGCCTATTTAATAATGGCTCTGGCTCGCCACTGGCTATACAGTTTTCTATCTGGAAATTAGCACTTCCCTGCCTATATCCTGTTGACTCCATTTTTGACCTCCTGATTTTCCTTCTGGCTCTTCTCTTGCCTCCTGATTGTGTACCCTGCTTTCTCCTGTTGATGACCCCGGCTTGCCTTTAGACCTCTGCTCCTTGAACTTGAATTTGTACCGCTCTGCTCTCCTATTACCGACCTGGCTTGCTTGACCTTTTTTCTGGATTTTCCTCTGTACTGCGCTGACCTCTCATTGATGAACCAGACTGGACGACTATGCTTTGGTGCTTTGCTACTACCTTCTGACTACCACCAACCAGTGCCTCCTGGCCTATCGGATATTCTCTACTCCAAGGACCTGCTGGTGAGTGATCCCATTTTACTGAGATTTGTGGTGCAGAGTGTGTCCGGGTTTCTCTGACCTGTGCCGCCCTGCCCAGCAGTAGCCTTCAAGTACATCTCCACCATCAGGGGCTCTGGTGAACATGTCTGCGGGGTTGGGGTTGGTGCGGCTCTGGGTTAGCTGAACGTTCTGTGCTGTATTAGCCTTTTTAATATTGACTGGTATTTACCATTTGCTATATACTGCATTGTCAGTCCTAACAGAATCACTCTGTTTCCTACCTCTACTCACATGTTTACTGCTAGTTATCTGTACTATAGGAACTGGCTGAATAAATGATTATAATAGTAAAGCCCCCACAATATAGGTAATGAACATGGACATGAAGGAGGAGCAGCACTGAACATGGAGGAGTGGAAACTTTGGGATCATGTGACCCGAGGTAAGTACTAAAACTCTCCCTGGAAAAGCCCTTTAAGAATAGAATCTGATATAAATCATTGATGCCCAATTGGTCAGAAATGGAGTTGCATGTAGCCCTTATGTGTCTGGTGTTCATCCTCTGGGGGCAAATTTGAAGTGTTGAGCTGTCTGGGCATGTGAGCTGTATGTATTGTATACTGAGTGCTCTACCCATCTGATGAACAGAAGAGCTGCTCTTTTCTGTCATGGGGTGCTATGGCATGTTTCATGTATATGGATCACTTTATATATTCTTTATATGCTGGTGGTACATGTTGCTAAAAAGTAGAACCAATCTCAGTAAAACTGTTTTGCCATTTTTTTCATCGTTTTAAATTCTGTGGCGCCCAATCCTATTATTAACTAAACATAATATATGGAGAAAACGTCATCCACGAATACAGATGTGCAAAAATGTCATATGTATTCCTGTATATATCTGTATATGTCTACCCTTTGACCTTAACCAGGCTGAACAGGAACATTTTTCATAGTGTCAGGACTAGACTTGCACAATATGCTGTGTTGACCACGACTGGTACAAGTTATGGAGACGGACACCACAGTGTCAGGAGCTTCAGCACTGGTGTATTCTGGACAGCTCCCGAGTGCCTTCATTGTACCGCACTATGGCAGACCATAATTTAACAGCACTTATAAAATTCCATTACTGTATGTAAAGGCAGAGGCTCAGCCTACCTGAATGTCAAGATCAGGAGTGACACAATCCTTAAGGAATTCAATGGGACCCATCACAAAAGGGCAGTGGTTTGTGAAAACCTGCAATAATAACACAAAGCAAAGTGGTGCTGTTATATTTGTAGAAAAACTGTTAAGTAGGTCAATCACAACAATAAAAATAAAACAGAAGGGTCTTTGGAACTGTGAAATCATAGCTTATCCTACCACAAGGTGACATAAAAAACATTTAGATTTCATCTTGGAGCTCTGCAGTATATGGTATATATTTACAGGCCATTCATAGCCATATTAGCAGAGATGGGGTTTAGAGATGAGCGAATAGTATGAGGGAAGCAGCCGCGCATAACCTCTTGCAGTTCGCCCAGTATTCGCGGTTAGCACAAAGTCTTGCTGGATACAGAATCTTTGTATATAAACTCACTGCAAATTCAGAAATAATGGTCAAAACATGTAAAATATATTTTTTTTAGATTGTATATTTTTTTACCATTATTTCTTTATTATGAGTGAATCTGCATAGATAAAGCCTGGTTCACACCTGCGTTCAGGTTTCCATTCAGGGAGTCCGCTTGGGGAGCCCCCAAATGGAAACTTGTATGCATAGAAAAGCAGTTACCTGGCAAAGCACGCAGACCCTATAGACAATGATGGGGTTTGCATGATTTCCGCTCATGGTTTCCGCAAGCAGCACTTCTCTCTCCACATGTTTTATGCGGAAACCACCCAGACCTAATTATAGTCTATGGGGTCCGTGTGTTTTCCCAGGCAACCACTTTTCTATGCATATAAGTTTCCATTTGTGTCCAAGCGGACTCCCAGAACAGAATCCCAAACGCAGATGTGAACCAAGCCTAAGTCTTATATCCACATACCTTTTGGAAGGGCTGTTCTTTCACATTGGGTATAGGACTTGTATACTCATACTTACTAGCAATGCCATAAAATGAATTAGTAGGGAAAGGTGCAAGATCTGCAATCCTAGGTATAGCTATGGTTAGTGGTAAGGGTTAGTGCAAAGTACAAGGGCCAAAATCATTGGTGAACTTTGATATTGGGAAGCAATGCTGCTGCATCTGGAATGTGCTATCATACCCCTCACTCAGTATGCAGCCGGGGTCAGCTGGAACTAGTGACGGTGAATCCTGCAGTGTATATGCATACATTATACAGTATAATCCTGTAGTACCCTATACCCTACTATGTGTGTTTGTATGTTTGGATGTTTGTTCCTCAATCACGCAAAAACGGCTGAACTGATTTGCGTGAAATTGGGCACAAACATAGATTGTAACCTGGAATGAAACATAGGCTACTTTTTAGCCGTGTAAAACACATGGCTTTGCGACCGCTATGAATGATTTAATGTTCACACTACGCTGAAGAACCTTGATGACGTCAGCACAGATCCTTGAGCTGTTCTCGGATAGGATCACGCTACTGTGTGGGCGGAGCTATATAGCATTGCAGAGGACACTGTGAAAGCCACTCACAAGGGAGTCTCATGGAAGGTCAGGAGAGTGCAGAACATGCAGGTTGTGTGTGGGCACAAGGAGTATATGTGGGGTTCAGTTTGTGTGCGTAAGACAGGGGAATGTGGTGTTCGGACTCTGATGTAGGGGGAGACCTGTGGCAAATTTCAGCAACAGCTGTTCAGCCATTTCTAGCACAGAAGCTGCTCACACACTGACAGAAGACAACCCCTGTAATCCAAATTGCTTGATGTAGCAGAGCTGAGGCAGTGCTGCAGCACAGTGTGCTCTTCTTTCCACACCGCTGGGTCTGCTGCGCATATGCACAGATGTAACAGAGCAGACACACGGACGCAGGCGGATCATCGCCAAGCGCATTTCGCTAAATATAGGCGGATCACCAACAACAACAACCCGCAGACGAAGTCGCGGGAAGAAGCTAGTACATAAATACATTATATCATGTAAGATCCTGCAGTAATTACCACCTTTCCTATCTTCTACAATACATGTGTGACAATGAATGCATAAGCAGAGCTACAGTGTAACGAATTGTTGGGATATCACTAACATAACAGAAGGTAGTATTCAGACTACATATAAGGTGTACTCACTAACATCATGTCAAAATCATCACTTTGCAGCTGCTAATACATGCAAGATGACATACATGTACGTAAATAAGGAAGTTATTATATTTAGCAGCTGAACCCATCCATTAACCTCCTAATTTTTGGTGCAGACAATGGTACACATTGATGCTTCCTTTGATGTGCCCTGGCATTGTGATCACAGGTAATAATATAATCATATAGAAAGAAACTTGACATTATGTTATAGACAAAAGCCATGTACAGCAGAGCGGCAAGATGTTATTTCAGTATTAATAGTACCTGTATTTCAGTACTATGCTGAATATTCTTATGCTCCATTACCATTCTCTATCTATACTACTTGAATATTTGTTTGCTTGTATTCATTCTGCACCTGTGCTCTTGTGTTACATAACTTGTGTGCATGTTCCAATATTCTTATGACTGCATCTGCTATGCTCCCTTCATTTTCATTATATTATCTACATCTGTGTTCCAGTACTTTATTGCATCTAATTTTACTCAAGCATTACATTATTATTCTGTCTGCACCACATGCAACTGATATATTTTGCATATATTCATAGCTACTTGCTGTTCTGTCTTCGCATATGCTTTTTTTTCTTGCAGAGACACTATTGTATACCATAGCAAAAGTAATGGAGAATATCATATATTGTATAAATATATCATGGCTATTAATTTCTATGATCAGAGACATTATTGAGATAGCAGTCACATTTGCTATAGGCACTGGTATCTTAAATGTCTCAGGTTATTAATGGTACGTGGTAGATAAACAGGTCTGGTACAGGGTTTGGAGACCCTTTAGGCTGAGTTCACATGGGGTATTTTGGCCAGGATTTTGAGGCCGTATCCGCCTCAAAATCCTGACCAAAAAGACGCCTCCCATTGAAATCAATGGGAGCCGGTCAGTTCTTTTTTCCAGGAGCTGTTTGTTCCGGCTCCTGTAAAAATGAACGGACATGCTCATTCTTCAGGTGGATTCGCCTCACGACATCAGCCTGAAGACACTCCCTCCTCCCGACTAGGCCCATTCATTTGGACCTAATCTGCAGTGGAGTACGCGAGTGGATGCCGGATTCAGTCACGGCTACCCGTATTTTAGACCGGAACCTGAGGCAGCCTCCGCCTCAGGTTCCAGAGCAAAAAACCCCATGTGAACACGGCCTTAGATATAAATTGATATAATAAAATTTTTTTAAAAAAACAGATAAAGGGTTAAATAGACAATACTATGCAAGGTTGAGAATTTGGTTTTCGTGCTCACCTCTCTAAGTCCTTCCAAAGCCAAAGAGCGGAAAGACAAGATCACTCCGATAATGGTCATTCGTTTCAGTAAGCTTTCTGGAGCTAAGTAGATAGGAAGCAAAATGGTTACTCCATAGGATAATATACACATGTACAGGTGTGTCTGAGGTTCAGGTTTCTCTAGTGGGAAAATAATAGAAATAAGATCATGAGGTTGGGATTCTATTATTTACAACTGTTACAGAAAGTAATTCCCCTTTATCTTTTAGTTTCTTCCCATACAGAATGAGACTGGGCAGCATAGCCTTTGATCTATGGCGACTGATCTTGGTCTGCTTACTGTACTATGATATACTGTTCAGTGATCTATCATAATGTTATGAACCACATCAGCATTTCATGATTCTGGCCTAAGGAACCCTTCACACTATGCGGACACATAGATAATAAATGGACAAAATAATAGACATTCCCCAAATCTTGCATAAATATAACAAATCTGGACCTGAAAAAAAAGAGATCCCTTATGTAGCCTGTACATGTAAATATAATAAACTATGAGAGTCAGAATATGCAAAGTTTTTGCAAAGTTTAGGAATTTTTTTAAGGGATTGAAATGTTAAAAAAACTATATAAATTTGGTGTCGCCATAATAATACCGACCCATAGAATACAGATGACATGTTCTTTTGACTGCATAGTCAACATCATATAAATCAAGACCGTAAGAAAGTCATTCAAATGCAGTTTTTCCTTAGTTCCACCCCATTCAGATTTTTTTTCAGCTTCCCAGTACATCATATATAATATTAAATGGTACCATAACATAGTACAATTTGTCCCATAAAAATTGAGCCCTCATATAGATTTGTGAATGGAAAAATAAAAATGTTATGGCTTCTGGAATGTGGGAAGTAAAACACAAAAATCAAAAAATGGCTTGTCTATTGGGTACAACAATGGTGGACACTTGCCTATTGGTTACAACTAAGTCACTAGCACTGTCTGTTCTATGGCTACACTATTGCATCACTAAACTCTATTTAGATTATGGGGATAATGTCTATCCTTAAGGAGAGACCACCTATTAGGTGTGTGGAGACTTATACAGCCATAGTCGCTCCACTGTAAGGGATCATGGGAGGAATATGCAAATGTGTCTCCCAAGATGTAAACAGGGAGACAGTGCCTCTGTTATGCTGCCCTCTATAGGAAGCACCCTGAACATCATGCCCGACTTTCCCAGAAGCCTTTACTGCATAATGTGGGATTTTTACCAAGTCAGTTTCTCAGCTATGGACAGCCGTTTTGGTCTGGTTGGACCTCATCAGCGCAGCCTAGAGAGAACTGACTTGGTAGAAGTGAGATGCTGAGAGACCAGATTATGGGGATAATGTCCATCCTTATGAAGAGACCACCTATTAGGTGTATGGAGACTTATACAGCCATAGTCGCTCCACTGTAAGGATTAACAGCATAACAAAGGCACTGTTTCCCTATTTACATCTTGGGAGACAGATTTGCATATTCCTCCCATAAACTCTATTTATTGACACTTTATAGCAAATTAACTTTGTTTAGTACAAAAACATTGATAAAAGATGCAAAGTACATATAGTGACATCTGCTGCAATGAGTCCCCTGTTACCAGGGACATCCAAGGATAATAGTGACTTACAACTGAGCTTGGCTAGCAGAGATGGCATCAGTTCCGTATTGCTAAAGTTGGATCTGATTTGTACCAACACATCCATGTTCTCCACAACAAGTTTCTAGGAGTGAAAGAAAAGATTTACTCTTTATTACAATGTATTATCATAGATATAAGGTTTACACCACATGCATAAGGGATTATGCCGCCATACAACATCTATAAAACCTTGTACAGACCTATATTTTATTCGTCTAAGCTGTACCCCTGTATGTTATGGCATGAGATGGCTTTGCTTCTAGGTGAGAATTTATCATGTAGAGCTGTAGAGGTACAGCTCTATACAGTGCCATATATACAGTACAAACTGAACAGTTGAGGTTCTATGAGTCCGATCTTCTTGTTGTTCTCAGAATTGGCAGAGGAAGTATGTCAGAGATGAGCTGAACACATTTAATTGGGATTTTTAGTATTGAGCATAGCTTGTCCATGCTTTCATTAAATGATATGCTGCTTACTATATATATTTTGTGTGTCAGTCCCTTACATTTTTAGCATCTCGGAGGGCTTTTACTTAATGGAATCCTGAAAATGTGCCTAATACACAAATGCGCAGTTTAGGTGGCCAACAGTACTTCTGACCCATCCCCCTACTATCTATTATCTAATGAATGTGGCCACCAACTTTTACTAGCGTTGTGTCCATGCTAGATGGAAATGACCACAACATGTTTCACTTACTGGATATAAATAACAGTGTCAATGACTTACATCAAACTGATCACTACTTCAAAAAATACCTGAAAAGGTGGAATTTGGCTAATAAGGATACCTTCCCATGATGTAGATTTGTTACAGACATGTCTCTGGTTGTGTTATTTATCTATTAGTTATGCTATGTCTACATGTGTTTTATGAGCCCAGTATAACAGCTTTCATGAACTGGAAAAAGACCTGCACAGTAACTACTGTGGGGAACCGCTCAGGTAGATGCTTGGTGGCAGTGCAGGAAACAGGGACACAGACACTGGGTGGCACACAAGTTCAGCGTTTATTTCACTTGTACTGCATAAACTGCCTTTGCAAAGGCACAAGCAAACAAAACAAAAGCCTTCTTGGCTGAGAACTAACTAAACATAAGAAACTGTTCCCTGACTATACAGGAGCCTGGCTGCCAGATTCTCACTCTGTATACATCAAACAGTAGCACAGTACCTGGTTTGTAGGTTCAGTTCACACAGTAAGGGCCTGTTCACACGGAGTAAACGCGTGTGTATTTTGGCAAAATACACGTGTACAGAATACACGTGTAAAAATATGTATTTTGCCATAATCAGTTCGCGTTTGCTCAATGTGAACGGCCCCTAAACGCGCGCTCATTTTGGCATAATACACATGTAAACAATACATGTGTAAAAATAAGACTCCCATTGACTTCAATGACATTTTACACATGTATTTTGACGTGCATTTTGCTTTTTTACACATGTAAAAAATGTCATTGAAGTCAATGGGAGTCTTATTTTTACACGTGTATTTTTTACACGTGTATCTTGCCAAAATGAGCATGTGTTTAGGAGCCATTCACACGGAGTAAACGCGAACTGATTATGGCAAAATACACGTGTAAAAAATACATTTGTAAAAATAAGACTCCCATTGACTTCAATGACATTTTTTACACGTTTTTTGGTTTTTACACGTGTAAAAAAATGGCATTGAAGTCAATGGGAGTCTGATTTTTACACGTGGATTTTGCCATAATTAGCTCGCGTTTACGCCGTGTGAACGGCCCCTTAGTCTGTGTGAATGGACCCTAAACGTGTAAAAAATACACGTGTAAAAATAAGACTCCCATTGACTTCAATGACATTTTACACATGTATTTTGACGTGTATTTTGATTTTTCTTTTTTTTCACATGTAAAAAAATGTCATTGAAGTCAATAGGAGTCTTATTTTTACACGTGTATTTTGCCAAAATAAACGCACGTTTACTCAGTGTGAACGGGCCCTAATTCTCAGCTTTGTCAGTATGGTGCCACAGCTTCTAGCACTTACACACAACCCAATATCAGGCCTAAATTAGTCAGCTGACCTCCCTGGTGTGGGCCTTACCATAAACCCTTTAGCTGCCTGGCTGGAACATACCTGTCCTCCCAGACCACACCCTTCACTCTCTCAACCCCTTTTAAGAAATAGTATTAGACCTCATAGATCTATTTGTAGCTGGGATCCATCAACATCGGCCCACTAGAAGATCCCCTTGTCTACTAATGGTCCAGTTCACCCTGAGATTTGCAGGTTGCAGGTTCTTACATTCATTATATGGTCAGGATACTTTTGTGCGAAACCTAATTTTATGTATCACTATCCTTGGTGTAAGCTGCAACCCCTGCAGAAACTGTAAGGCCATTGATATTAGTTGTCCCTCAGTTTACATAGATATGGAAGAATGACACAAAAATGTCTCAATTTCACAGGAATTTTTTTTTATTATAAAGCAAAATGCTGTTTACACAAAGGCTTGTACATACAAAGCTCACTTTATTCAATCAATATACAGTATGTAGGAATACCTGGGAACCTTAGCAGAATTGACTTTAATGCTCTGAATTGCTGCTGGCTAGGTTTTACAAGCCAATCCTTTATATCAACTATTAAAGAAGTATAACTTCTAAATAAACCGGAGGAACATTTACCTGCAGTATAGAGCTTTTATGTTCAGCAAAGTGTGTAACAAGCTCACTTCACCCATGTGTTTGTACTTTTATGGAGCTGAATTGAAGCTTCCAGCTCTGATGCCGACTGAGAGTGGGAAGTCTTCCAAAGAGCTGCAATTACTTCTGTATATTTATCAAAACCTACACATGTAGTTGTCTTCAGTTCTGTATTATAAAGCTATAACTGCGCTGTACGGTGTAGATTATCAGGTAACTGCTTCCTGCCTGGTATGAATTAGCATTAGGAAGATTTTGATGAAAACATTACATACACCATAGACATGCACAGTGCGCAACTACACAGCAAGGTACAATATTTTAGACACTAACCTAAAATCAGCAGATCAAGTGGCTTGGAAGAAAATCTATAGAGCTAAAAAAAAAACATGTTCTAAGGCTGCCTTCACACGGAGTAACGCCGGCTGCCATTTCCAGGGCTCCCCTTCCAAAGGGCGGTCACAACAAATATTGCTGTGATTTAGATTTCTGTCTTGTTCATTCATTTTGCATTTTGTTACTTGACAAATATAAATACTTTGAAAGCATTCTTACTTTGTAGCATTTTTCTCACACCTACCTAAAACATTTGCACAACACTGTACTAGTGGCACCAGTTCAGCTGACTGGCCGAGATGGATCACATACTAGATCCATAGCACCATAGTAAGTAGGGAGCAGTGGATACAACCATGTGGTCACTCTGTACCAACAGACCAAAAGGGCGGCAACATTAGCATTGACTTGAGGATCATTCAGCTTTGGATTGTCTTCTGTCACATGGATTCATTTTAGGAAAGTCTATTACCTCCCCAAAGTATATTCAAATGTCACCACTATGTTACAGAGCATGTAGTGGTGACAGTGTAACCAAAACTATAACTAAGATACCTTTGTAATGTATGTTACTAGAGATGAGCGAACAGTGTTCTATCGAACTCATGTTCGATCGGATATTAGGCTGTTCGGCATGTTCGAATCGAATCGAACACCGCGTGGTAAAGTGCGCCATTACTCGATTCCCCTCCCACCTTCCCTGGCGCCTTTTTTGCTCCAATAACAGCGCAGGGTAGGTGGGACAGGAACTACGACACCGGTGACGTTGAGAAAAGTAGGCAAAACCCATTGGCTGCCGAAAACATGTGACCTCTAATTTAAAAGAACAGCGCCGCCCAGGTTCGCGTCATTCTGAGCTTGCAATTCACCGAGGACGGAGGTTTCCGTCCAGCTAGCTAGGGCTTAGATTCTGGGTAGGCAGGGACAGGCTAGGATAGGAAGGAGAAGACAACCACAACAGCTCTTGTAAGAGCTAAATTCCAGGGAGAAGCTTGTCAGTGTAACGTGGCACTGACGGGCTCAATCGCCGCAACCCAGCTTTCCCAGGATCCTGAATGGAATACACTGTCAGTGTATTCCCGTATACCCGATATATACCCCGATACCCGTTCCAACGGTGTGCCCCCCCACCTTCACCCCAGAAATACCCTGCAAGTCCCCTAGCAATAGAATTGGGGCTATATACACCCACAATTTTTACTACTGGTATACAGTGCCATTGTCTGACTGGGAATTCAAAGAATATATTGGGAATACAAATACCCTCATTTCTTGCTACTGCCATATAGTGCCAGTGTCTGACTGGGAATTCAAAGAATATATTGGGGTTACGTGCACCCACAATTTTTACTACTGGTATACAGTGCCATTGTCTGACTGGGAATTCAAAGAATATATTGGGAATACAAATACCCTCATTTCTTGCTACTGCCATATAGTGCCAGTGTCTGACTGGGAATTCAAAGAATATATTGGGGTTACGTGCACCCACAATTTTTACTACTGGTATACAGTGCCATTGTCTGACTGGGAATTCAAAGAATATATTGGGAATACAAATACCCTCATTTCTTGCTACTGCCATATAGTGCCAGTGTCTGACTGGGAATTCAAAGAATATATTGGGGTTACGTGCACCCACAATTTTTACTACTGGTATACAGTGCCATTGTCTGACTGGGAATTCAAAGAATATATTGGGAATACAAATACCCTCATTTCTTGCTACTGCCATATAGTGCCAGTGTCTGACTGGGAATTCAAAGAATATATTGGGGTTACGTGCACCCACAATTTTTACTACTGGTATACAGTGCCATTGTCTGACTGGGAATTCAAAGAATATATTGGGAATACAAATACCCTCATTTCTTGCTACTGCCATATAGTGCCAGTGTCTGACTGGGAATTCAAAGAATATATTGGGGTTACGTGCACCCACAATTTTTACTACTGGTATACAGTGCCATTGTCTGACTGGGAATTCAAAGAATATATTGGGAATACAAAGACCCTCATTTCTTGCTACTGCCATATAGTGCCAGTGTCTGACTGGGAATTCAAAGAATATATTGGGGTTACGTGCACCCACAATTTTTACTACTGGTATACAGTGCCATTGTCTGACTGGGAATTCAAAGAATATATTGGGAATACAAATACCCTCATTTCTTGCTACTGCCATATAGTGCCAGTGTCTGACTGGGAATTCAAAGAATATATTGGGGTTACGTGCACCCACAATTTTTACTACTGGTATACAGTGCCATTGTCTGACTGGGAATTCAAAGAATATATTGGGAATACAAATACCCTCATTTCTTGCTACTGCCATATAGTGCCAGTGTCTGACTGGGAATTCAAAGAATATATTGGGGTTACGTGCACCCACAATTTTTACTACTGGTATACAGTGCCATTGTCTGACTGGGAATTCAAAGAATATATTGGGAATACAAATACCCTCATTTCTTGCTACTGCCATATAGTGCCAGTGTCTGACTGGGAATTCAAAGAATATATTGGGGTTACGTGCACCCACAATTTTTACTACTGGTATACAGTGCCATTGTCTGACTGGGAATTCAAAGAGTATATTGGGAATACAAATACCCTCATTTCTTGCTACTGCCATATAGTGCCAGTTTCTGACTGGTAATTCAAAGAATATATTGGGGTTACGTGCACCCACAATTTTTACTACTGGTATACAGTGCCATTGTCTGACTGGGAATTCAAAGAGTATATTGGGAATACAAATACCCTCATTTCTTGCTACTGCCATATAGTGCCAGTGTCTGACTGGGAATTCAAAGAATATATTGGGGTTACGTGCACCCACAATTTTTACTACTGGTATACAGTGCCATTGTCTGACTGGGAATTCAAAGAATATATTGGGGTTATAAATACCCTCATTTCTTGCTACTGCCATATAGTGCCAGTTTCTGACTGGTAATTCAAAGAATATATTGGGGTTACGTGCACCCACAATTTTTACTACTGGTATACAGTGCCATTGTCTGACTGGGAATTCAAAGAATATATTGGGAATACAAATACCCTCATTTCTTGCTACTGCCATATAGTGCCAGTGTCTGACTGGGAATTCAAAGAATATATTGGGGTTACGTGCACCCACAATTTTTACTACTGGTATACAGTGCCATTGTCTGACTGGGAATTCAAAGAATATATTGGGAATACAAATACCCTCATTTCTTGCTACTGCCATATAGTGCCAGTGTCTGACTGGGAATTCAAAGAATATATTGGGGTTACGTGCACCCACAATTTTTACTACTGGTATACAGTGCCATTGTCTGACTGGGAATTCAAAGAATATATTGGGAATACAAATACCCTCATTTCTTGCTACTGCCATATAGTGCCAGTGTCTGACTGGGAATTCAAAGAATATATTGGGGTTACGTGCACCCACAATTTTTACTACTGGTATACAGTGCCATTGTCTGACTGGGAATTCAAAGAATATATTGGGAATACAAATACCCTCATTTCTTGCTACTGCCATATAGTGCCAGTGTCTGACTGGGAATTCAAAGAATATATTGGGGTTACGTGCACCCACAATTTTTACTACTGGTATACAGTGCCATTGTCTGACTGGGAATTCAAAGAATATATTGGGAATACAAATACCCTCATTTCTTGCTACTGCCATATAGTGCCAGTTTCTGACTGGTAATTCAAAGAATATATTGGGGTTACGTGCACCCACAATTTTTACTACTGGTATACAGTGCCATTGTCTGACTGGGAATTCAAAGAGTATATTGGGAATACAAATACCCTCATTTCTTGCTACTGCCATATAGTGCCAGTGTCTGACTGGGAATTCAAAGAATATATTGGGGTTACGTGCACCCACAATTTTTACTACTGGTATACAGTGCCATTGTCTGACTGGGAATTCAAAGAATATATTGGGGTTATAAATACCCTCATTTCTTGCTACTGCCATATAGTGCCAGTTTCTGACTGGTAATTCAAAGAATATATTGGGGTTACGTGCACCCACAATTTTTACTACTGGTATACAGTGCCATTGTCTGACTGGGAATTCAAAGAATATATTGGGAATACAAATACCCTCATTTCTTGCTACTGCCATATAGTGCCAGTGTCTGACTGGGAATTCAAAGAATATATTGGGGTTACGTGCACCCACAATTTTTACTACTGGTATACAGTGCCATTGTCTGACTGGGAATTCAAAGAATATATTGGGAATACAAATACCCTCATTTCTTGCTACTGCCATATAGTGCCAGTTTCTGACTGGTAATTCAAAGAATATATTGGGGTTACGTGCACCCACAATTTTTACTACTGGTATACAGTGCCATTGTCTGACTGGGAATTCAAAGAGTATATTGGGAATACAAATACCCTCATTTCTTGCTACTGCCATATAGTGCCAGTGTCTGACTGGGAATTCAAAGAATATATTGGGGTTACGTGCACCCACAATTTTTACTACTGGTATACAGTGCCATTGTCTGACTGGGAATTCAAAGAATATATTGGGGTTATAAATACCCTCATTTCTTGCTACTGCCATATAGTGCCAGTTTCTGACTGGTAATTCAAAGAATATATTGGGGTTACGTGCACCCACAATTTTTACTACTGGTATACAGTGCCATTGTCTGACTGGGAATTCAAAGAATATATTGGGAATACAAATACCCTCATTTCTTGCTACTGCCATATAGTGCCAGTGTCTGACTGGGAATTCAAAGAATATATTGGGGTTACGTGCACCCACAATTTTTACTACTGGTATACAGTGCCATTGTCTGACTGGGAATTCAAAGAATATATTGGGAATACAAATACCCTCATTTCTTGCTACTGCCATATAGTGCCAGTGTCTGACTGGGAATTCAAAGAATATATTGGGGTTACGTGCACCCACAATTTTTACTACTGGTATACAGTGCCATTGTCTGACTGGGAATTCAAAGAATATATTGGGGTTATAAATACCCTCATTTCTTGCTACTGCCATATAGTGCCAGTTTCTGACTGGTAATTCAAAGAATATATTGGGGTTACGTGCACCCACAATTTTTACTACTGGTATACAGTGCCATTGTCTGACTGGGAATTCAAAGAATATATTGGGAATACAAATACCCTCATTTCTTGCTACTGCCATATAGTGCCAGTGTCTGACTGGGAATTCAAAGAATATATTGGGGTTACGTGCACCCACAATTTTTACTACTGGTATACAGTGCCATTGTCTGACTGGGAATTCAAAGAATATATTGGGAATACAAATACCCTCATTTCTTGCTACTGCCATATAGTGCCAGTGTCTGACTGGTAATTCAAAGAATATATTGGGGTTACGTGCACCCACAATTTTTACTACTGGTATACAGTGCCATTGTCTGACTGGGAATTCAAAGAATATATTGGGAATACAAATACCCTCATTTCTTGCTACTGCCATATAGTGCCAGTGTCTGACTGGGAATTCAAAGAATATATTGGGGTTACGTGCACCCACAATTTTTACTACTGGTATACAGTGCCATTGTCTGACTGGGAATTCAAAGAATATATTGGGAATACAAATACCCTCATTTCTTGCTACTGCCATATAGTGCCAGTTTCTGACTGGTAATTCAAAGAATATATTGGGGTTACGTGCACCCACAATTTTTACTACTGGTATACAGTGCCATTGTCTGACTGGGAATTCAAAGAGTATATTGGGAATACAAATACCCTCATTTCTTGCTACTGCCATATAGTGCCAGTGTCTGACTGGGAATTCAAAGAATATATTGGGGTTACGTGCACCCACAATTTTTACTACTGGTATACAGTGCCATTGTCTGACTGGGAATTCAAAGAATATATTGGGAATACAAATACCCTCATTTCTTGCTACTGCCATATAGTGCCAGTGTCTGACTGGGAATTCAAAGAATATATTGGGGTTACGTGCACCCACAATTTTTACTACTGGTATACAGTGCCATTGTCTGACTGGGAATTCAAAGAATATATTGGGAATACAAATACCCTCATTTCTTGCTACTGCCATATAGTGCCAGTGTCTGACTGGGAATTCAAAGAATATATTGTGGTTACGTGCACCCACAATTTTTACTACTGGTATACAGTGCCATTGTCTGACTGGGAATTCAAAGAATATATTGGGAATACAAATACCCTCATTTCTTGCTACTGCCATATAGTGCCAGTTTCTGACTGGTAATTCAAAGAATATATTGGGGTTACGTGCACCCACAATTTTTACTACTGGTATACAGTGCCATTGTCTGACTGGGAATTCAAAGAATATATTGGGGTTATAAATACCCTCATTTCTTGCTACTGCCATATAGTGCCAGTTTCTGACTGGTAATTCAAAGAATATATTGGGGTTACGTGCACCCACAATTTTTACTACTGGTATACAGTGCCAATTTCTAACTAGGAATTCAAAATGCGCAAGGCTCCCGGAAAGGGACGTGGACGAGGCCGTGGGCGAGGTCGGGGGAATGGTTCTGGGGAGCAAGGTAGCAGTGAAGCCACAGGGCGTCCCGTGCCTACTCCTGTGGGGCAGCAAGCATTGCGCCACTCCACAGTGCCAGGGTTGCTTGCCACATTAACTAAACTGCAGGGTACAAACCTTAGTAGGCCCGAGAACCAGGAACAGGTCTTGCAATGGCTGTCAGAGAACGCTTACAGCACATTGTCCAGCAGCCAGTCAGACTCTGCCTCCTCTCCTCCTATTACCCAACAGTCTTGTCTTCCTTCCTCCCAAAATTCCGAAGCTTTACAGAACAATAACCCAAACTGTCCCTGCTCCCCAGAGCTGTTCTCCGCTCCTTTCATTGTCCCTCAACCTGCCTCTCCACGTCACGATTCCACGAACCTAACAGAGGAGCATCTGTGTCCAGATGCTCAAACACTAGAGTCTCCTCCATCTCCGTTCGATTTGGTGGTGGATGACCAGCAACCCACCCTCATCGACGATGATGTGACGCAGTTGCCGTCAGGGCATCCAGTTGACCGGCGCATTGTGCGGGAGGAGGAGATGAGACAGGAGTTGGAAGAGGAAGTGGTGGATGATGAGGACACTGACCCGACCTGGACAGGGGGGATGTCAAGCGGGGAAAGTAGTGTGGATGTTGAGGCAGGTGCAGCACCAAAAAGGGTAGCTAGAGGCAGAGGCAGAGGTCAGCAGCTTAGGCGAAGCCAGGCCACACCCGGAATCTCCCAAGATGTTCCAGTTCGTACCCAGCCCCGAAAAACTCCCACCTCGAGGGCACGTTTCTCGAAGGTGTGGAGTTTTTTCAAGGAATGCGCCGAGGACAGATATAGTGTTGTCTGCACAATTTGCCTCTCGAAATTGATTAGGGGCTCTGAGAAGAGCAACCTGTCCACCACTTCAATGCGCCGTCATTTGGAATCCAAGCACTGGAATCAGTGGCAGGCAGCAACGGCAGGACAAAGGCCGCCTGCCGTTCACGCCACTGCCACTGCCTCTGCCACTGCCTCTGCCTCTGCCACTGCCACTGCTGACTGTGCTGGCGATGCACTCCAGAGGACGAGCCAGGACACCACTTCATCTGCCTCCGCCACTTTGTTGACTTCTACCTCATCCTCCCCTGGTCCTGTCTTATCTCCTTCTCCTGCACCATCAAAGGCACCATCAGGCGTTTCTTTACAACAACCCACCATCTCTCAGACATTGGAGCGGCGGCAGAAATACACTGCTAACCACCCACACGCGCAAGCCTTGAACGCCAACATCGCTAAACTGCTGGCCCAGGAGATGTTGGCGTTCCGGCTTGTTGAAACTCCCGCCTTCCTGGACCTGATGGCAACTGCGGCACCTCGCTATGCCGTCCCTAGCCGTCACTACTTCTCCCGGTGTGCCGTCCCCGCCTTGCACCAGCACGTGTCACTCAACATCAGGCGGGCCCTTAGTTCCGCGCTTTGCACAAAGGTCCACTTGACCACCGACGCGTGGACAAGTGCATGCGGACAGGGACGCTACATTTCACTGACGGCACACTGGGTGAATGTAGTTGAGGCTGGGACTGCTTCCCAAACTGGCCCGGTGTACCTCGTCTCCCCGCCTAACATTCCTGGCAGGGACACGAGAAGAACACCCCCCTCCTCCTCCTCCTCTACCGCCTCCTCCTCCGCCACCGCCTCCTCCTCCGCCACCGCCTCCTCCTCCGCTGTTAGATTGACCCCAGCTACGAGTTGGAAACGTTGCAGCACTGGCGTTGGTAGACGTCAGCAGGCTGTGCTGAAGCTGATCAGCTTGGGGGACAGACAGCACACTGCCTCCGAGGTGAGGGATGCCCTCCTCGATGAGACGGCAATATGGTTTGAGCCGCTGCACCTGGGCCCAGGCATGGTCGTTTGTGATAACGGCCGGAACCTGGTAGCAGCTCTGGAGCTTGCCGGACTCCAACATGTTCCATGCCTGGCCCACGTCTTCAACCTAGTGGTGCAACGTTTCCTAAAGAGCTACCCCAATGTTCCAGAGCTACTGGTGAAAGTGCGGCGCATGTGCGCCCACTTTCGCAAGTCGACAGTAGCCGCTTCTAGCTTAAAATCTCTCCAGCAACGCCTGCATGTGCCACAACACCGGCTTTTGTGCGACGTCCCCACACGCTGGAACTCAACGTTTCAGATGTTGAATAGAGTGGTTGAGCAGCAGAGACCTTTGATGGAATACCAGCTACAAAACCCTAGGGTGCCACAAAGTCAGCTGCCTCAGTTTCACATCCATGAGTGGCCATGGATGAGAGACCTTTGTGACATCCTACGGGTCTTTGAGGAGTCCACAAGGAGGGTGAGCTCTGAGGATGCGATGGTGAGCCTTACAATCCCGCTCTTGTGTGTTCTGAGAGAATCCCTGATTGACATCAGGGATAACTCAGATCACACAGAGGAGTTAGGGATAGCATCCGATCCGTCACAGCTGGAGAGTAGGTCCACACATCTGTCCGCTTCACTGCGTTTAATGGAGGAGGAGGAGGAGGAGGAGGAAGAAGAGTTGTCCGATGATGTGATGGTGATACAGGAGGCTTCCGGGCAACTTCGAATCGTCCCATTGTTGCAGCGCGGATGGGTAGACATGGAGGATGAGGAGGAAATGGAGATTGAACTTTCCGGTGGGGCCAGAGGAGTCATGCCAACTAACACTGTGGCAGACATGGCTGAGTTCATGTTGGGGTGCTTTACAACCGACAAGCGTATTGTCAAAATCATGGAGGACAACCAGTACTGGATCTTTGCTATCCTTGACCCCCGGTATAAAAACAACATCTCGTCTTTTATTCCGGTAGAGGGGAGGGCCAATCGCATCAATGCTTGCCACAGGCAATTGGTGCAGAATATGATGGAGATGTTTCCAGCATGTGACGTTGGCGGCAGGGAGGGCAGTTCCTCCAGTAGGCAACCAAGTTCTCACCGGTCCACACAAACGAGGGGCACACTGTCTAAGGTCTGGGACACCTTGATGGCACCCCCTCGCCAAAGTGCCGCCACGGAGGGTCCTAGTGTCACCAGGCGTGAGAAGTATAGGCGCATGTTGCGGGAATACCTTTCCGACCACAGCCCTGTCCTCTCCGACCCCTCTGCGCCCTACACGTATTGGGTGTCGAAGTTGGACCTGTGGCTTGAACTTGCCCTATATGCCTTGGAGGTGCTGTCCTGTCCTGCCGCCAGCGTCCTATCTGAGAGGGTGTTCAGTGCAGCCGGTGGCATCATCACTGACAAGCGCACCCGTCTGTCAGCTGAGAGTGCCGACCGGCTCACTTTGATAAAAATGAACCACCACTGGATAGAGCCTTCATTTTTGTGCCCACCTGTGTAAAGCACCCCAACATGAAACTCCATGTCTGTACTCAACCTCTCCAATTCCTCCGCATCCTCATACTCATCCACCATAAGCGTTGCACAATTCTGCTAATACTAGGCTCCCGCCAACATGATTTCCCCCAACTCTGCTGGTTAGAGGCTCCCTCCACCCTGATTTCCACCAACTCTGCTGGTTAGAGGCTCCCTCCACCCTGCTTTCCCACAACTCTGCTGGTTAGAGGCTCCCTCCACCATGAATTTGCCCAAACTGGGCTGGTTAGAGGCTCCCTCCACCATGAATTGGTCCAAACTGGGTTTTTTAGAGGCTCCCTCCACCATGAATTGGTCCAAACTGGGGTTTTTAGAGGCTCCCTCCACCATGAATTGGTCCAAACTGGGCTGTTTAGCGGCTCCCTCCACCATTAATTGGTCCAAACTGGGCTGGTTAGAGGCTCCCTCCACCATGAATTTGCCCAAACTGGGCTGGTTAGAGGCTCCCTCCACCATGAATTTGCCCAAACTGGGCTGGTTAGAGGCTCCCTCCACCATGAATTGGTCCAAACTGGGTTTTTTAGAGGCTCCCTCCACCATGAATTTGCCCAAACTGGGCTGTTTAGAGGCTCCCTCCACCATGAATTGGTCCAAACTGGGCTGTTTAGAGGCTCCCTCCACCATTAATTGGTCCAAACTGGGCTGGTTAGAGGCTCCCTCCACCATGAATTTCCCAAAACTTGGCTGTTTAGAGGCTCCCTCCACCATTAATTGGTCCAAACTGGGCTGGTTAGAGGCTCCCTCCACCATGAATTTGCCCAAACTGGGCTGTTTAGAGGCTCCCTCCACCATGAATTGGTCCAAACTGGGTTTTTTAGAGGCTCCCTCCACCATGAATTGGTCCAAACTGGGCTGTTTAGAGGCTCCCTCCACCATGAATTTGCCCAAACTGGGCTGTTTAGCGGCTCCCTCCACCATTAATTGGTCCAAACTGGGCTGGTTAGAGGCTCCCTCCACCATGAATTTGCCCAAACTGGGCTGTTTAGAGGCTCCCTCCACCATGAATTTGCCCAAACTGGGCTGGTTAGAGGCTCCCTCCACCATGAATTGGTCTAAACTGGGGTTTTTAGAGGCTCCCTCCACCATGAATTGGTCCAAACTTGGCTGTTTAGAGGCTCCCTCCACCATGAATTGGTCCAAACTGGGGTGGTTAGAGGCTCCCTCCACCATTAATTGGTCCAAACTGGGCTGGTTAGAGGCTCCCTCCACCATTAATTGGTCCAAACTGGGCTGGTTAGAGGCTCCCTCCACCATGAATTGGTCCAAACTGGGGTTTTTAGAGGCTCCCTCCACCATGAATTGGTCCAAACATGGCTGTTTAGAGGCTCCCTCCACCATTAATTGGTCCAAACTGGGCTGGTTAGAGGCTCCCTCCACCATGAATTGGTCCAAACTGGGTTTTTTAGAGGCTCCCTCCACCATGAATTGGTCCAAACTGGGGTTTTTAGAGGCTCCCTCCACCATGAATTGGTCCAAACTGGGCTGTTTAGCGGCTCCCTCCACCATTAATTGGTCCAAACTGGGCTGGTTAGAGGCTCCCTCCACCATGAATTTGCCCAAACTGGGCTGTTTAGAGGCTCCCTCCACCATGAATTTGCCCAAACTGGGCTGGTTAGAGGCTCCCTCCACCATGAATTGGTCCAAACTGGGGTTTTTAGAGGCTCCCTCCACCATGAATTGGTCCAAACTTGGCTGTTTAGAGGCTCCCTCCACCATTAATTGGTCTAAACTGGGCTGGTTAGAGGCTCCCTCCACCATGAATTTGCCCAAACTGGGCTGTTTAGAGGCTCCCTCCACCATTAATTGGTCCAAACTGGGCTGGTTAGAGGCTCCCTCCACCATGAATTTCCCAAAACTTGGCTGTTTAGAGGCTCCCTCCACCATTAATTGGTCCAAACTGGGCTGGTTAGAGGCTCCCTCCACCATGAATTTGCCCAAACTGGGCTGTTTAGAGGCTCCCTCCACCATGAATTTGCCCAAACTGGGCTGTTTAGAGGCTCCCTCCACCATGAATTGGTCCAAACTGGGTTTTTTAGAGGCTCCCTCCACCATGAATTGGTCCAAACTGGGCTGTTTAGAGGCTCCCTCCACCATGAATTTGCCCAAACTGGGCTGTTTAGCGGCTCCCTCCACCATTAATTGGTCCAAACTGGGCTGGTTAGAGGCTCCCTCCACCATGAATTTGCCCAAACTGGGCTGTTTAGAGGCTCCCTCCACCATGAATTTGCCCAAACTGGGCTGGTTAGAGGCTCCCTCCACCATGAATTGGTCCAAACTGGGGTTTTTAGAGGCTCCCTCCACCATGAATTGGTCCAAACTTGGCTGTTTAGAGGCTCCCTCCACCATGAATTGGTCCAAACTGGGCTGGTTAGAGGCTCCCTCCACCATTAATTGGTCCAAACTGGGCTGGTTAGAGGCTCCCTCCACCATTAATTGGTCCAAACTGGGCTGGTTAGAGGCTCCCTCCACCATGAATTTGCCCAAACTGGGCTGGTTAGAGGCTCCCTCCACCATGAATTGGTCCAAACTGGGTTTTTTAGAGGCTCCCTCCACCATGAATTTGCCCAAACTGGGCTGGTTAGAGGCTCCCTCCACCATGAATTTGCCCAAACTGGGCTGGTTAGAGGCTCCCTCCACCATGAATTGGTCCAAACTGGGTTTTTTAGAGGCTCCCTCCACCATGAATTTGCCCAAACTGGGGTGTTTAGAGGCTCCCTCCACCATGAATTTGCCCAAACTTTGCTGGTTAGAGGCTCAATCCACCCTGATTTTCAAAACAAATGTTGGTGCCAACCTCAACTTACTACAAGGGCCAAATTCACTGCTGGTGACAAGCTCTCCTCACTGCAAGTGCAAAATACACATGTTTCAAGGTGTTTTCCTACTGTCAGAGAGGTGGTATTGAGTGTGTAAAGTGTGTAGTTGTTAGGCTGTGATGTTGGGGTAATAGAGGGTCTTTGGTGTGTTAGATGCCCCCAGACATGCTTCCCCTGCTGTCCCAGTGTCATTCCAGAGGTGTTGGCATCATTTCCTGGGGTGTCATAGTGGACTTGGTGACCCTCCAGACATGGATTTGGGTTTCCCCCTTAACGAGTATCTGTTCCCCATAGACTATAATGGGGTTCGAAACCCATTCGAACACACGAACATTGAGCGGCTGTTCGAATCGAATTTCGAACCTCGAACATTTTAGTGTTCGCTCATCTCTATATGTTACTTTTGTAGATTTGAAGAAAAACTACTTTGACAATTTATGCAAATGAAGGCAATTTTTGCACTGGGGCGGGGCTTCTGCTCCATGGAGCGCTGATCTTGCCACTCAGACCCCAACCATCTACCATCTGTGCCAACTTATGCAGTAAAAGTTGATCCTCCCACTGCTACACCATCACACGTTCTACTTGAAAAGCAATAGCAGTGCTCCCAAGCCTAAAGGCTCGCCCTGGTACACCAACTACAAAAGTGGGGTCCGTAATGTGCAAAAGACTTTACCGTAATAGTACGGCATTAGTGGTGTCTTTAAGTATGACTGCCACTCAGGAGCCTAGGCAGCCCGTCATAGAACTGAAGACATTGCAATGAATTGCAATGTATTGTATGAGTGAACGGATCCTTGGAGAAAAAATAAATACATAAAAAAAAAGAAATATTTTTAAAAAAATAAAAAGAACTACATGGTCATGTGATATACAGTACATGGCTGTGTGATATACAGTCTATCATATACGGTCCATGGTCATGTGATGGACACACAGGTGCACAGCTTGTTACCAGGCAGATATCTGATTACTGTGATGTGACTGTAACAAGCCATGCACCTGTGTGTCCATCAGATGACCATGGACCGTATATCACATCACCGTGGATAGATTTTTATCCTCTAAGAAATTTAGAAAATGAATTGATACAGAAAGTATATCGGAAAATTGTACAAATACTTATTATACAAACAATAACCTTGTTCTCTCAATATTGGTCAAAAACCTTTATCAAAAAGCTAAATGTTGAGGTTCGCTTTAAAAATAGAAAAAAACACCATTTTCTCACATAAAGTAACAAATGGTAAAGCCCTGCAAATAACACTGTCAAATCTTATAGATTTTTCCTTTTTTTCTCCTCATAGTATATTGAAACCTTTTATGGATCTGCCATTTGTGATCAGAAGAAATTGCAGCCGCCTATTGATGTTTCATTGTGGTCCCTGGAATGTTTACAGTCTATTGATCTGCTGTTTGTGCTATGAAGACATTGAAACGTCCAGCTGCAACAAAGCTTTGACTTTTGTATCACGTTTATTATTCTCTCTGTTCTACAGAAGAGAATGAGCGTGTCACATGAAAGACAGATAATCAGTGTAAAAAAAAGGAAAATGTGCAGTTTGTTACACCGCTTTATTTGTTACATGCTGACAATTCCACAGTTCTAATAAGTTGTCATGTAATAATATAGAGGGATGGCATTCTTCAAAGGGGGAACATAAAACAAATATACTTAAAATAAGATTGATACTTTATATGATTGATGTATCTGGTAGTGGTAGAAGAAGGCTGAGACACATTGCGGAAATGCAGCTTTTTTTTGCTATGATTTTTTAAACCAAAGCCGAGAGAGGCTACAAAAGAATGGGAAAGACATAGGAAGTTCTTATACGTCTACCTTCTGCTCAATCTACCAATGACTTTGACAGCAAAATTTCCCCCCCCCCAAAAAAAAAAAAAAAAAAAAAAAGATGCATGTCTGCATCTGTGTAAGCAGCCACAAAAAAATGGCCACTTACACAAGTTTACCGTGTACGCGGCCCCAGGAAAATTGCCGTGGGCATACGCAGTCAGCTCTGCCCAAGGCCCAATGGCAGAGCCGACTGTGCATGCTTAGAAGTTTAAAGTCAACGATGGAAGAAGACACAGTGAGGGACCGTTCCAGGCGAAGAAAGAGGCAGCGCTGGAGATTTTGCTTGCAGCACTGGAGACGCCCCCAGTGCTGTTTGAGCGCTGGGGACCAACCCCAGTGCTGCGAGAGCACTCATTTGCATAAAAAGAAATCCGGGATTTCTCCCGAACGGCGGCGCAGAGAAGACATCTAAAGGTAGGAGAAAAGTAGCCTTTCTTAAGGCTATTCCTACTTGTTAGGGATAAAAAAAAATGTAATTTTAATGATCAAATTCCTTTAATTTCAGCCTAATTATGGTAGTGTCTACTTTCAGGTGGGCGGTCCTTGGCTGGAGCAGAATGACTAACAGCAATCGCTCAAAAAAATGTGCCTAGAGTTGGAGATGCAAAGAGTTGTAGTCCATGGAGGTTCTGGAAGGTCCTTTTTAAATAGTTATAGGCATGAATACATCATATTATTTTCTGTATCTCTTTTTCACAGCATTTTTTATTGACCTAATCTAACATGGCTCCTATAAAGTGGACACTAATAAATGATTGCTGTGTATGTGATGTCTTATCAAGTGGCTCAGCTAGTCAATCTGTATTCCTACAATGTAATATATATCCATAATGCATTATTCAGAAATTTTGACACATTCAAATATATTTACCTTTAACTCTGCAATTTGAGATGTCACATGCCACATAAGGTTCTCACTCAGAAATTTCATCCCATAGGGACCAATCATCTCCGCTAAAGATTTTATCTCTAGAATAGATTTAAATAAAATCAATGGCAAGCAATACATATACTAACATAGCAGAAGAGAAGATATACTGAAAGCGATATTGGCAATACTGAACTGACTATGTAAAAGAGTTTACTCATCACAGGCATTGGTGGCATATTGCTAGGTCCAAGTGTTTGGGTTTTGACTAGAGATGAGCGAACACTATTCGATCGAATATCAGGCCATTCAAGGTATTCAATTCCAATCGAATATAACAAGGTAAACGCACTAAAAATTTGTATCCCCTCCCACCTTCCCTGGCGCTTTTTTTGCAACAATAACTGTGCAGGGAAGGTGGGACAGGAACTCCGACAACGGAGGCATCGGAAAAAGTAATTGGCTGGCTAAATCAGGTGACCTCCAATTTATATGAATGGTGGATTTAACATTTGGTTAATTTGAGACTGTGAACTAGACAGGGATAGATGTACAAGCAGCAGGGTTCACATCTCCGGTGTAGCAGTGCTGGCCATGCGCTCACTTCGGCTGCATCTCCGGTGTAGACGAGCTGAGCGCACGGCCAGCACTGCTACATCTCACCATAGGAATGCATTGACCAGCATTGATTGGCCGAATGCCATACAGAGTACAGCATTCGGCCAATCAACGTTGGTTCTGCCGGAGGAGGCGGAGTCTAAGATCGGTCCACAGCAGTCTCCGTTCTGGTCAGATCTTAGACTCCGCCTCCTCACAGATGAGCCTCCGGCAGAACCAGCGTTGGTCAATGCATTCCTAAGGGAAAAAGTCAGCTCCCGCATATCGCAAGCTGACAGTGATCCCATCGTAATACAGTGACTTGGGCATGTTCGATGCCCCCAGACATGCTTCCCCTGCTGTCCCAGTGGCATTCCAGGGTGTTGGCATCATTTCCTGGGGTGTCATAGTGGACTTGGTGACTCTTCTAGTTGGGAAGTGTGTTGCCACCTTAAAAGGATTCTACTACCTTCCTCAAGCATATTCAACTGTCCCCACTGTGTTACAGAATGTGACAATGATACATAACATACCTTTGTGTTTAAAGAAGGTATAGCTAGACCAGAGAAAACTAGGGGAGACCAGACCATAATAGACCACTTCATGACATTGATTATTGAGGGCCTACATCCAGGACATTGCTGAAAAGCTATGAGGTGGTCTAGATAAGACGAAGTTAAGACTATGGCCATTACCATTATAACATCTATTGCTCTCCTCCTTCATAGCGTAGGAGTAGTAGAGTGATGGACACAGACACAGATCCCTCCATGTCCATACCTATTGATGCTAAAAACCATGATGAAGCTTCTGTATGTTTGTTTACTTTTGTAACGTGTTCCTATCTTGCCACTCTTTCCATTCCATTTAGGGGGCATTCACACGGAGTAACGCGGAGCTGATCCTGGCACGATAACTCAGCACTGCAAAACAGAATCCCATTGAGTTCAATGGGTTCCGTTTAACGCGTAACAATGGGTTAAAAAGCCTCCCATTGATTTCAAAGTGTTACGTGCGTTAAACGGAACCCATTGAACTCAATGGAATTCTGTTTTGCAGCGCTGATTCTTATGCAAGTTATCGTGCCAGAATCAGTGCCGCTTGCTCCGTGTGAATGCCCCCTTAGACTACAAACTCTTATGGGCAAGGACCCTAGTTTTGATGACTTTATTGATCACACATGTCTGTCACTTTTCTAGCAGTAAGCGGAATATGTTAAAGCCATGTTAGGTTTTGACCAATGTGCCACATGCACATATATTTTGAAGCACTTAGTTATAAACAATCTACAATACTTCATAAGGTTTAGAGGAAATGCAGCTGATCAAATGTATGTTTCTGTACTGAGGATAGGCTATTCCTTGCATAAGGCCTGATACTTTATTCTGGTCTTGTGCTCTGTATAATGGGTTATACAGAAGATTTAGATTAGAACGGAGAGACACAGCAAAAAAGACAATTAAATCAAAGCAAATGCATTTCCCGTCAGGACTTGCTATATACATGTGGTTACAATGTGACAGCTGTAATAAGTATTTGTACGCAAGGTCAGTATTGAGCCGCATTGTTCTCAGTAAAGAAGGCTACAGTATTTGCTTAAATTTCAGAAGCAATGACATTGAAGGACATTGTCACAAGGGTTTTTTTGTGCTCATGTCAACACATTTAGAGCTATAATGCTTCTTCACAATTTAATGCATACATGATGCCAGAGCTCATTCAGTGAACCAAAAGAGATTTCAGATTCATAGAAAGTTATTTTAGTTATTTTGTGGACAGCACATGCAGGGGTGAGTGAGCTGAGTTGTCATGTTCAAGGTTAACAGCAGATTAACAGGGCAGAAATACAGTGGGGAAAATCTACAAAAAAAACTATTTTAACAGGCTGTGAACCAAATTTATCAAGTGATTTAGCCACTTTTAGGATTTGTATGAAAGGAGGTGTGCTCCCATGCACCAACATTTTTTAACTCAACTAATAAGCGCAGTGTAAACTAGACACCAAAGTTATGAAACAGCATGGGGTACTTTGATAAATCTGACACAGAATCACCGCAGTAAAAATCGCTGCGTTTTACAGTACTTGCAAAGTGGATGGGATTCATGCAAACCCCATGCCCACTTTGCGGAAAAAAATTGCAGTGTGCACAGCACGCTGCTCCGGATTAGGCCCAATGAATGGGCCTAGTCTGGAGGAGGGAGTGTCTTCAGGCCAAATCACGAGACGAAACGGCCTGAACAATCAGCATCTTCCGTCTTTTTTCTGGGAGCCAGAAGAAACCTGAGAGGCTCCCATTGATTTCAAAAATCTCTGTGTGAACTTACCCTAAAGCCTCTTTGTGAATGGAGTGCCAGTGTGCTTGTTTAACAAGAGCTCCATTCACTTTTATGGAGCCGAGGGCGATGCTGGAGATTATATTCCCAGTAGCCCCATAGAAGTGAATGGAGTACCGATCATGCAAGCACACTGGCGCTCCATTTACAAGGATACTCCTGATCACTGGGGGACTCAGCGTTTGCACCCTCAGCAATCGGACACTTATCCCCTGTCTATAACATAAGTGTCCATAACAGCACAACCCCTTTAACAGATATGCTCTATTTTGATGATGTAACAATAGTACCAGGCAGTGCATTACTATGATAATACATTTTTTGTGTATTTATAGACTTTTGATGTTTTTTTTACCATTCCCTCTCTCGGTCTCTGTTCCCTGACTGCTTTTGTTACAGTTTTGGGTTGTAAATAAGGAAATTTGTTATTACCTTTTCTGAGCATACAAGAAAATGCAGAGAATTTCCAGTTGTATACAGAAATCATGCGGCACACAAACCATTTTTCTGTACTTGCTTTTTTTTATGATTGAATTCTGATGTTTGATCATATATTTTATTATAACTACCGACATTTCTGATTCTGCTAGAGCATGAGAAAATGACCTGTTTAATATGGGTAATGTGCATGTCAACTGAAATGCAGGATGCTATAAATTCTAATTTACGATCTATAAATGTGAAAACTATTGATCTATATTATAGGCATATGCCATTCAGAATACATTGTAAATCATCCCAGGGTCACGGTGTTTACAACAGTTCTAAATTGGTTATTACAAGATCATGTTTGTGGTCTATGGCAAATCTGTCAATTCTTTGATCGGAAAAATAAAAATTAACTCTTGATATGTGAAGGAAACCAATGCATTGCACATGGCACATCATCTGTAAAATGAGGAGTTAGTGTTCCCATTTCATAATGCGATGGCGATATATACAGCTGCAGTATGCCTGAACAGGTAATGTAATTCGTCTGCACCTCAGTTTTGCTTCCTTCCACTTTATTGTTCTGGATTTCTCTTTGGTGTACTTTTCCACCACATATTGCAAAAGATTCACTGAGAGAAAAGGCTTTCTAGAATATAACAGAAAAATGTCAAACTCAGACTTTATTCAGGCAAAGTACAGGACTGCACTCAGTGGCGTAACTAGGAATGGCGGGGCCCCGTGGCGAACTTTTGACATGCCCCCCCCCCTCCCCGACCGACACCGAAGACCTCGACCGACTCCCTCCTCCGCATTCCTGCACGCTGTCCCTTAGTGGCCCCTGCACACAGTATTATGTCCATTAGTGGCCCCTGCACACAGTATTATGTCAATTAGTGGCCCCTGCACACAGTATTACAGTGGGGCAAAAAAGTATTTAGTCAGTCACCAATAGTGCAAGTTCCACCACTTAAAAAGATGAGAGGCATCTGTAATTTACATCATAGGTAGACCTCAACTATGAGAGACAAAATGAGAAAACAAATCCAGAAAATCACATTGTCTGATTTTGTAAGAAATTATTTGCAAATTATGGTGGAAAATAAGTATTTGGTCAGTAACAAAATTTCATGTCAATACTTTGTTATATATCCTTTGTTGGCAATGACAGAGGTCAAACGTTTTCTGTAAGTCTTCACAAGGTTGGCACACACTGTTGTTGGTATGTTGGCCCATTCCTCCATGCAGATCTCCTCTAGAGCAGTGATGTTTTGGGGCTGCACGGACTTTCAACTCCCTCCAAAGGTTTTCTATAGGGTTGAGATCTGGAGACTGGCTAGGCCACTGCAGGACTTTGAAATGCTTCTTACAAAGCCACTCCTTCGTTGCCCTGGCGGTGTGCTTTGGATCATTGTCATGTTGAAAGACCCAGCCACATTTCATCTTCAATGCCCTTGCTGATGGAAGGAGGTTTGCACTCAAAATCTCACGATACATGGCCCCATTCATTCTTTCTTGTACCCGGATCAGTCGTCCTGGCCCCTTTGCAGAGAAACAGCCCCAAAGCATGATGTTTCCACCCCCATGCTTTACAGTAGGTATGGTGTTTGATGGATGCAACTCAGTATTCTTTTTCCTCCAAACACGAAAAGTTGTGTTTCTACCAAACAGTTCCAGTTTGGTTTCATCAGACCATAGGACATTCTCCCAATACTCTTCTGGATCATCCAAATGCTCTCTAGCAAACTTCAGACGGGCCCGGACATGTACTGGCTTAAGCAGCGGGACACGTCTGGCACTGCTGGATCTGAGCCCCTGGCGGCGTAGTGTGTTACTGATGGTAGGCTTTGTTACATTGGTCCCAGCTCTCTGCAGTTCATTCACTAGGTCCCCCCGCGTGGTTCTGGGATTTTTGCTCACCGTTCTTGTGATTATTTTGACCCCACGGGGTGAGAGTTTGCGTGGAGCCCCAGATCGAGGGAGATTATCAGTGGTCTTGTATGTCTTCCATTTTCTAATTATTGCTCCCACAGTTGATTTCTTCAATCCAAGCTGGTTGCCTATTGCAGATTCAGTCTTCCCAGCCTGGTGCAGGGCTACAATTTTGTTTCTGGTCTCCTTTGACAGCTCTTTGGTCTTCACCATAGTGGAGTTTGGAGTCTGACTGTTTGAGGGTGTGCACAGGTGTCTTTTTATACTGATAACAAGTTTAAAAAGGTGCCATTACTACAGGTAATGAGTGGAGGAAAGAGGAGACTCTTAAAGAAGAAGTTACAGGTCTGTGAGAGCCAGAAATCTTGATTGTTTGTAGGTGACCAAATACTTATTTTCCACCATAATTTGAAAATAAATTCTTACAAAATCAGACAATGTGATTTTCTGGATTTGTTTTCTCATTTTGTCTCTCATAGTTGAGGTCTACCTATGATGTAAATTACAGACGCCTCTCATCTTTTTAAGTGGTGGAACTTGCACTATTGGTGACTGACTAAATACTTTTTTGCCCCACTGTATATCCCTTAGTGGCCCCTGCACACAGTATTATGTCCCTTAGTGGCCCCTGCACACAGTATTATGTCCCTTAGTGGCCCCTGCACTCAGTATTATGTCCCTTAGTGGCCCCTGCACACAGTATTATGTCCCTTAGTGGCCCGATAACTGAAAAGTTAGTATATTTATTTTATTTTTTAAAAACTCCCCCCCAGGGACTTGAACCTGCAATCATTTGATTGCAAGTCCCATAGATGGCAATACAAGTGTATTGTCGTCTATGGGAGATTCTATACATTACTATTGCGGATGGTCATAGAGACCAGCCACAATAGTAACATAGCGATGACAGGGCTGGGAGCCTTCATTAGGCTCCCGGCTGTCATCTGAACAGGTCGGCTCCTGCAAGCTCGTCACGCAGGAGCCGGCCTGCAACTTCAAAGGTATGGGGCCGGTGGGATAACTTGACCCTTTTTTTCTGGAGGGGGAGGGGGGAAGAGGACATCTCCTGAGGCCAGGGCATCTCCGCTGTTAACTCTTATAGCGGAGATGCCGAAGCTCGCTATTACATACTCTGCATCCGGACCCTCCGATGCAGCATACAGACACCGGGGCAGGTCATGCTCGTCACACTCCTGGCAGAGTACTGGAAAGCGAACACCCCGCAAAGACGGTCTTACAGGCTATACTGTGGTGAATAGGTCATTAGCCTTTGCGGCGTGTTCGCTTTCCAGTACTCTGCCTCTGACTCGGAGGATCCGGAAGCCGGGTATGTAATAGCGAGCTTCGGCATCTCCGCTGTAAGAGTTAACAGCGGAGATGCCCTGGCCTTAGGAGATGTCCTCTCCCCCCCCCAAAAAAAGTTTCAAGTTAGCCCCCGGCCCCCCGGGGCCGGTCCCATTCTTGGCAGAAGTTAAAAAAAAATTTTCAAATTGACACGTCGGGGGCCCGGGCCCCCTGACGGGTCGGGCCCTGTGGCAGCTGCCTCTGCTGCCTCAGTGGTAGTTACGCCACTGACTGCACTGAATGGAGCTGCCTTGTTGTTCTCACAGGCAATAGCTGGGAACCCCATTGTTTGGGGAGAACTTTGGAGGTGCACTGCCGGCCCTTCATTTTCAGGATCAGAAATATAGCATATTTTAGTATGAAGCCATTACTTTATGAGAAGGAACACCTCCATTACAGATGACCTATTGACTTTCCTAACATAGTTGCTTTTGTATACAAATACCTGTATACTATCTATTCTAGAGTACTGCTTTTTTAGAATGCCACGTTGTACCATTTTTCAATTATTCCACCTGGAAATCTATGAACAAACTGTTACCATTCCCCTTATAACTGTCCAGAGTATGGACTTCCTACTGGTAAGGGTAAAGGTAGCACTCACATTAGGTTTACACTAGCTCAGTGGTCTCCATTGTTTGGGTCTGACAGTGACCTGCCCGGCGGATAGCCGGATTGTTAAACAGTGGTCACACTCAGACATTGGCGGACCCCATTGACTATAATGAGGTCCGTTCTGTGTCCGCCAGATAAAAACTGAACCTGGTGGAGAAAAAGGTCCTCCATGCA
The DNA here is from genome assembly GCF_031893055.1 of Leptodactylus fuscus. Lineage (NCBI taxonomy): Eukaryota > Metazoa > Chordata > Amphibia > Anura > Leptodactylidae > Leptodactylus > Leptodactylus fuscus. Next base: position 233,952,917 of record NC_134266.1, on the reverse strand, counting down.
GGACTTTTGTCTCCATTGATTTTCAGCAGTTTCTTCAACAGAGTCTCTGATGGTAAACTTTGGGGAAGATTTATTAAAGGGTCGATCCAGTTCTTTTTTTTAACCCCTAAGGAGGCTTAAAATAAACACACATGAACAGATTTATGAAGACTGGCATTACTAGCAACAGTCTTTATAGCCTGAATCTGGCAAAAGGCAATCCTCGTCATATAGGATGAGGCAGACACCTTCTCATAAATGATGCGCACCTTCTGCTGGGTTGTGTGCCTGTTGGGGGGGGGGGGGAGTATGCTAGGTCGTAGCTGGTGTACCTTTCCTGCATCTTCATTTTCTTGTGTTAAAGAGATTAAATTTTACAGGGCCGATGGCCCATCCCCTGGTCACCTTTACTATGCCTCCTATTCAGGAATGTGGCAAAGGAGGTGCAGGGTTAAAGAAAAAGGCACTATTTTTTAGCACATAAAAAATGCCATTTTTTATGCCTATATATTCATCTGTCCATTTGGTCAGTGGAAAATCTCTGCACTGGTCACTGATTTTTATTTACCTTCTGCCTGTGTTAGAGCACATCAGCTTATCTACAAGCTCAGCTCCAGTCTCAGTAAAAGTTCCTAAGACCTGTACCTGTAGTATCTGGAAGCTGTTTGCTTATAAGGGCTTGTTCACATCTGCTCCCGTACTCCGTTCTGCAGGTTTCCGTTTCCTGCACAAAACATTCATTTGAATGGGATTGAAAAGTGTCCGGCCGTGAGTGCCAGTGAGCGTTTTATGCACTCTGCGGTGAAACCATTTTTTTTAAAACCGGACACAGAGTTGGACATGCAGTACTCTGTGTCTGGTTTTTAAAAAAAATCGTTTCGCCGCGGAGTGCATAATACGCTCACCGGCGCTCAAGGCCGGACTCGGCATGACAGGTTTCCGTCTTTTGCATGCAGAAGATGGAAACCTGAAAACGGAGATCGAACACTGGTGTGAACCCAGCGTAAGTTACCTTGTTTGCAGTCCTGTCTTCTCATCCCTGCACCTACCATAATGCGCATTCCAACCACCATCAGGCTCAGTGAGTAGTGCGGCTTACCTGGGGGAAACTTTACTACTGCCATCAGACTCCCCACAGGTCCTCTAATGGTAAGTTCAGATGGGGGGTTTTGGACTGGAGCCAGAAGTGGAGGCCGCCTCAGGTTCCGGTCCAAAAGCCGGGTAGCCGCAACTGAAATCTGGTGCACTGCACCAGCATCCAGTCACACACTTCACTCCGGATAAGGCCCAATGAATGGGCCTAGTCCGGAGATGGGAGTGTCTTCAGGCCAAATTGCGAGGCAGCTCAGCCTGGAGAATGACATCTCGGCTCCCAGAAAAAACTTTTGAGCGGCTCCCATTAATTTCAATGGGAGCCGTCTTTTTGGTCAGGATTTTGAGTCGGATACGGCCTCAAAATCCTGACCAAAAATCTCCATCTGAACTTACCCTTAGGTTGCATTCACATGGAGGAAAACGGCGCTGAATTTGGTGTGGAATCCGCGTGTTCCTGGGATACCACAGCAAATTCAGTACCATTTTCTCTATGTGTGAATGCACCCTTAGCACTGCACCATCCTAGGAGGAGTGTCACAGGATCTGGTTGAGATCCTTGTGACTGTGACCACAGCGACTACAACACTCAGCCTTCTGCCCTTCCTCTCAGTGGGCTGCTGTATATGCACATAGTATTTGGGTCAGACACTCAGGGTCAGAGGGGATGGTGTATGTCACAAGGATTATATATTTGGTGCTCTTTGAATCCTTGTGCCATGTATCAAACATCTCAGCCTTGCCCTAGGTGTAAGATTCTGTACAAGTTTTGCCCAGAGTGTTCCTTAGACTGCAGGATCAGATTGACATATTACACTAGCACCGGTTCATTTGCATTCCCAGACGCTGCATACAAAGCACATTGCTCACGCTAAAGCCCATCATCAAGTCCTACTGCACAATAAGTATCCCCAGCCCAACCAATCGGAGCTCCTAACACAATCTCAAGTGTTGTCGGAGCTCTTAAAGGTGACAAATACTTGTTTTCTTCATTTTAAAAGCTTTGAAATAGCAAATTGATTTTGGAAAATCCATTAGACTGCATTTCTTGGAGGAAAAAAAAAACCTTCCTTACTGCTGATAACCTGCCAGTAATAAGGAAACCTAAACTTCTAATATATTCCAGTCATTCCATATAAATATATTCCTCAAATCAATAATTAAAATGGGTGTTGGGGGAACCCAGTGCTTGGTGATCCCTGAAATGCGAGTGTCTGCTGTGTGATAGATTAGGCGGAATTACTGCCCCCCCCCCCCCATCACATGTAAGAGTCTAATAACATTGACAAGAATTAAAACTCAGAAGAAGATGGGAGGGCCAAGTCGTTGCCACAGCAACATGCTTCAGGGGATGCGGCTCGGATACACGACTGCAGCAGCCCAAGTTTTTTTGCCTGTCTCTGCTTGTTTGTCAAAAGTGGGGGCAGGGAAAACGTCTGCGAGTGTTATCTTCTGGAACATTGTTATATGCGGTCCAAGAAGCTAATGGGTTAATATTGCCGGAGGAAGACACTTCATATTCCTTCTCAAAGATAAATGCTAAATGATTTTAAGTAGCAATTTTCTGCACTTGGCGTTCACCTATCGCCTGCCAGAAGTATCACTCAAGAGATGCAAAAAGTCAGCTTTAATGAGAGAGGACGAAACAGGAAAAATATAGTAATATAGGAATAATTATTACCAATAATCTATATAATACAGGATAGATAGATAGATAGATAGATAGATAGATAGATAGATAGGAGATAGATAGATAGATAGATAGATAGATAGATAGATAGATAGATAGATAGGAGATAGATAGATGGATAGATAGATAGATAGATAGATAGATAGATAGATAGATAGATAGATAGATAGGAGATAGATAGATAGATAGATAGATAGATAGATAGATAGGAGATGGATAGATAGATAGATAGATAGATAGATAGGAGATAGATAGATAGATAGATAGATAGATAGATAGATAGATAGATAGGAGATAGATAGATAGATAGATAGATAGATAGATAGATAGATAGATTACAGCGCCGCACCTCTAATGAGGCGACCTGAAGCGACCGCTTCAGGCGGCGCTATGCCGGGTCCCCGGGGGGGCAGCATTTTTACTGACCTAAGCCAGTCCAGGACAAGCTGTCCTAGACTGGCTTAGCGTCACCGTCTCGGCAGCCCGGCGGGGGAAGCGAGCGGTTGTTTGGGGCGGCCCTGTGGACGCAGCGCTGCTTTAACCTATTAGCAGCGCTGCTCTAGCGGCCACCCCTCATGTTTAGCAGAAAGCAGGTCATCTCCCTTCCTGCTCTCTGCATACTAACGCCGCCCCCTCCGCCCCGCACCCGACGTGTACCTGCGCTCCTACGCGGGCTCCAGTCACAAGACCACTGCGCAGGCTGAAGAGAAGAAGCAGGTAAGCTTCTGCACAATAAATACTAGATTTATGATGATGGGGGGGGTTGGGGTGCTGGGGGGGATATGCTGGGGAAGGGGGAGGGGGGCTTTTGAATGTCTGTCTGGCCATTCCTTGGACTTGAGGACTGTTTTTTTTCCCACCCACTTGTAATTCTTGCACTTGGGGGTTAATAGGAGCACTACAGTCTGTAGCAGGAAAAAAAAAAGTCAAAAGTGTCAAACTGACATTTTTTTTTTACTGTTTTGCCTCTAATAAAAATTTGAATAAAAAGAGATCAAGGCATTAGCAATTCCCCAAAATGGTAGAACTGTAAATTACTCTCGGCCCTGCAAAAAAAACCCGCCCTATACATCCCCATACAAGGAAGTATAAAAAAGTTACGTGTCAGAATATGGCGACTTTATATACGGACTATTAGGGGCATTATTAATAGAAGGGGGTATTATTAATAAGGGGCGCTACTTAAAGAGGACCTTTCATGAGTTGGGGCACATGCGGGTTTTATATACCGCTGGAAAGCCGACGTTGCGCTGAATTCAGTGCACTGTCTGCTTTCACGATCTGTGCCCCAGGTGAAGAGCTATCTGTGCCGGTACCGTAGCTCTTCACTGTCAGAAGGGCGTTCCTGACAGTCGGGAACGTCCTTCTTCACAGCAGCGCCTATAGCGCTGTACTGTGAGAGCGGGGAGGAATGCCCCTTCTGATAGTACTTGTCCATAGACAAGTACTGGGGGAGGCCTTCCTCCCCGGTCTCACAGTAACGCCCTTCTGACAGTGAAGAGCTACTGTATCGGCACAGATCGTGAAAGCCGACAGTGCGCTGAATTCAGCGCACTGTCGGCTTTCCAGCGGTATATAAATCCGCATGTTCCCCAACTCATGAAAGGTCCTCTTTAAGGGGTGTTGTGTAGGTGAGGACTGTATGGGTCGGGTGCCTGGAGAAGTGAGGAGTCAAAGATGTCTGTGTTGCAAACTTTACAGAGACAAATCACATGCTGGAAGAAGTGGTCATGGCGGTCCAGAGGGAAGAGACGGGAAATGTGAGCGATTAGTCAGGGACCTCTCCGGTAAGTCACCACAAAATGCTACTCACTGTATTCACTGTAATGTTACCACTAGCAAGGAGCCTTTCTGTCGCCTGCCTCAGGTAGCAGAAGTGCTAGGTTCACCACTGGATAGATAGATAGATAGATAGATAGATAGATAGATAGATAGATAGATAGATAGATGATAGATAGATAGATAGATAGATAGATAGGTGATAGGATAGATAGATAGATAGATAGATAGATAGATAGATAGATAGATAGAAAGAAAATAGGTAGGTGATAGGAGAGATAGATAGATAGATAGATAGATAGATAGATAGAAGATTAGATAGATAGATAGATAGATAGATAGATAGATAGATAGGAGATTAGATAGATAGATAGATAGATAGATAGATAGATAGATAGATAGATAGATAGATAATAGGATAGATAGATAGATAGATAGATAGATAGATAGATAGATAGATAGATGATAGATAGATAGATAGATAGATAGGTGATAGGATAGATAGATAGATAGATAGATAGATAGATAGATAGATAGAAAGAAAATAGGTAGGTGATAGGAGGGATAGATAGATAGAAGATTAGATAGATAGATAGATAGATAGATAGGAGATTAGATAGATAGATAGATAGATAGATAGATAGATAATAGGATAGATAGATAGATAGATAGATAGATAGATAGATAGATAGATAGATAGAAAATAGGTAGGTGATAGGATAGATAGATAGATAGATAGATAGATAGATAGATGATAGATAGATAGATAGGTGATAGGATAGATAGATAGATAGATAGATAGATAGATAGATAGATAGAAAGAAAGAAAGAAAATAGGTAGGTGATAGGAGAGATAGATAGATAGATAGATAGATAGATAGATAGATAGGAGATTAGATAGATAGATAGATAGATAGATAGATAGATAGATGATAGGATAGATAGATAGATAGATAGATAGATAGATAGATAGATAGATAGATAGATAGATAGATAGATAATAGGATAGATAGATAGATAGATAGATAGATAGATAGATAGATAGATAGATAGATAGAAAATAGGTAGGTGATAGGATAGATAGATAGATAGATAGATAGATAGATAGATAGATAGAAGATTAGATAGATAGATAGATAGATAGATAGATAGGTGATAGGATAGATAGATAGATAGATAGATAGATAGATAGATAGATAGATAGATAGAAGATTAGATAGATAGATAGATAGATAGATAGATAGGTGATAGATAGATAGATAGATAGATAGAAAGAAAGAAAGAAAGAAAGAAAGAAAGAAAGAAAGAAAGAAAGAAAGAAAAAAAGAAAATAGGTAGGTGATAGGATAGATAGATAGATAAATAGATAGATAGATAGATAGATAGATAGATAGATAGATAGATAGATAGAATCTCTCTGACTTGAAACAGCCTACGTTCACATCTGTACCAGACTCTCCAACTCTGTTACAGTGTCCGTCTGAAAGTCTGCATAGGAAAAAGTCCTGTACAATAGACTTTTTCCTCCACCAGGTTCAGTCAGGGGGTTTGTCAGACTCCATGAGTTTGCTGCTATTTTAGCAAACTGCATCTCCATTGTTTTGGACTAGAACAACGGAGATACAATGCTAGTGTGAACCTAGTGTCATTGGGGTATATTTATGAAGACTGGTATGTTGAACACCAGTCTTCATAACACTAGTCCAGGCGGGAGAGCTACCTCCTTTATGAGCACGCACATGCCTCTTCATAAACATGGCAGCTCCTCCGCCGGGCCATGCACCTGATCACAGCGTCGATTACAATAAATCTACTACAAATTCTACACCACTTTCACAAAAGCAGCTTTGCAGGTCCCAAAATAGCAGCTGCACCAATTATGGTTTCAACTGGTGGTTACAAACTTGAAAACCTGATGGAATGATAAATATGCTCCAATAACGCCAGACATAATTAGCCCATAATGTGCCCCATACTCAACCTAGTTCCACTACTGAATTAGTTACAGATTAAGAAGGATGATAGTCTTAAAAAATGCATGTCAAATGATTGAATCCCTATAATTGTACTTGGAAGGGCATATTCACATGACCAAGTGACCCGTGAAATACGGTTTATGTGTTGACCGGATTTACTGGCCTGCACCTTATGCTGGCAGAGAGTCTCCTATCAGTATAGTTATCTATGATACTAGAGGCTCCTGCTATACCTCCTATACTGTCCTATATCGATTACAGAATAGAACTATAAGAAACTCTGTCATGTGATTGCGTCCTATCAGTATATTAAGATGGAACTTTCCTCTGTAAGTCTGTCTGGATTTTACATTATAGTCATGTTGTGTCTTTGAAAACCCATAGCATGACAAATATTTTTTTGCTATGTGTGTATGGCATTTCTTCCCCAAATCCTGTACTCTGAATAAGGCCTAGCATTACTATGGGGTTTAATAAGGTTTTTCTTTAGGACTTTTCTTTAGACTATCTTGTAAGGAGCGGCCATCATTCTAAATACTTGTAGTATTCTTTAGAGAATATAATAAATGTGATAAATGAGCAACCTAGGATGGATTCGATAACACATACTTTACATGTTAGTTTCATTTCAGTAAATGTATTCTGCATTCATCACCTGTAATATCCGTGTATTCATCAGCATTGAGTCCATGTTCTCCACTCATTTCTGTGGGTAAATCGATGAAGCATTTCATTGTCGGAGAATACACTACTAGGCCCGCACTAGCCTGACGCAGGAGACATTCCAAGTACCTTGGTAAAAGACAAAAACTCATACAATTACTTCATTGTATAATGTTATTTGTGTAACTGTAAGGAGCATATAGAGAAGTAAATAATCTTAAAAGAACCCGTCAACTACTTTTCAGACCCCAAACCATCCTCAGGACCCCTCCAATCGACCTCTTCCATTGTGATTTATGTCTCAAAGACCTTCTAATGTCACTGCAACTATTGGACAAGGGCTGAGGGACATAAATCACGATGAATGGGTCAGTTTGGGCATGGAAATCTTGACTTCTTCCATTAATTCTCCACCCCCTAGACTTGAAGGACCTAATTTTGGTTTTATAAAGACACTGGAGGACTATGCATGAGAGGCACTATGAGGTGATGAGAATGGTTTTGGGGACTGAGAAGAAGCTGACAGGTTCTCTTTAAAACAGACATACACCTTACAACCAAATTCACTCTACTCAGTTGGACTGGACATCTATCTAGCATGTATAGAAGTGTCCCAACATTCACTCATGGCACATGTCAAAGGAACAAAACATTGGTGTGTCAATTTCAACATGACCAATACTTTGTTTCTGGAGCAGGATTTGGTTCAGGGAGAAAACATTATTTTTGAGATCCTGTTCAAGTGACCACCCAAAGCTTGTAAAATGGGGCTTACCAGTTGGTATAAAGTGCAGTAATGGTTTGCTCTCCATTTGCATCCATTGGCTGTGTTTGTTGTAGAAGGGTACTCCGGATACTACGAGTGACATCGGTATGTACAAGGTGGGCAATCGACTGCAATGTGCTGAGGAAAGACTTCACTGCACTCAGGACCTCAGAAGGACGCTGGATCTCCCGAGTATTTGGCTTCCAGTTCACCAATGAAACCAAAGCTCTAAAACAAGTATTTAAGATATTTAATGTATACTTATTAGAATTTCTTTTACTTAAATCAGGAGCATATGTGAAACATTTTTAACTTATAAGGGTAATGTGCCATTGGCGATCTTTCGGCAATCTGATGTCTCTCTGTCCATGTCTGTAGGTTATCTGTAAATGTTCAGAAACCTCCTTGATCACTAAAAGCAAAATGGTCACCAAAGACAAGAAGAGGAAAGCTGTACACTATAAAATGACACATTTTTTTTCCACGTCATTTACACCACGGCCTTAGGCTAAAGCCCCACGTGGGGGAAACACAGCATTTTTTGTAACAGATTCTGCTGCTTTTTTTGAGCCAAAGCCAGGAGTGGCTTGTGCAAAAGGTAGAAGTATAAGAACTTACTATATATTTCTCCATTCCTTTTGTAGCCATTTTTAGCTTTGGCTTAAAAAAAGACAGCAAAATCTGCTTTAAAAACCTGCATTTCCACAACGTGGGGCCTCAGTCTAAAGCAACTCAAAAATAAATCTCAAAGAAGTATGTTCCTTAGTGTCTAGGAGTTCTTATTACTTTTTAGTTATTGAAACAAGACCACTTCTCCCCTGGCAGTACTTCGGTACATCACGATCTCTAGAATCTATGTTGTCTCATTTCTGGTGAACAAAACTGCTATAACTAATCTATAGAAGATATTGGAAAACTGACATCTCTTTGTAAAGAATAGATGTTTATGGTGTATTTAATATCACAATCTGGGTTGCATTTACACCTGATCCTATTGTGTGGTAAGCAAATACTATGTAAGACCATTGCAGATGACCATGTGCTTCTGGCCCGCAGTGAATTAAAGGTATGGGCTGCACACAGGGGATATGTGGATGTCTCCCATGTGCTGTCCGTGCACCTGCCATGCTTCGGTGGCCCCTTTCATTAAATGAATGGGAGCCATGAAAGCAGGGCCTCAAAATAAGACAGGAATAGGACCCGTAAATGTCATGTGTACGGGCCCATAGAAATGAAGGAATCAGTATGCTCTCTGGGAAAAAATACAGCTAGCACACTGATCTTGGCCACAGTCGGCTGCTAGAGGCCTTAGGCTAATAAAGTAAAATGATAAGGAACATAAGGATTGGGCAATTGTATTTTAACCACCCAATCCTTTTGTCCATGGGGAGAAAAGTCACTGCCAGACATCGCTGACAGAGGTTTTATTCTTCCTCCTGTTCCATACACATGCACTGCTCGGCCGCGCATACAACTGTACACTAGTTAGTTGTCAGTTCGGTAATGGGCAAATTAGTTGTCAGCTGAACAAGTTCAACCAATAGCCATTTCACTATGGTTCCCTATTTCAGAGCTACGGGCACCCCAGGTATCATTACATAGTGCTCACTTATTCCTTTTACTAAATACTCTGTTATAAACATGGTTTTAGGAAAGAGTACTCATATGTCTTGAAATGCAGCAAATCTCTATTGCAGATTCTGTATGAATACATATCAAATCAGAGGCTTGAGCCCATAAGTATCTATGGGTACTGTATTACTGAAATTTCCCCACTATGGGACTATTAAAGGATTATCTTATGTTATCTTATCTTATCTTACAAATGTGTACAACACAGGAAGTCTGTCACCTGAACAGCCCCTAGTGAACTGTAAGCATAGTCTGAGATAGTCGGTGTTCACATGACGTTTGTCTACTTCCCGATCAGTGTCTTTGTTGCTGAGATATTAGCTGTTATTCAGATACGCTAATGATCTGTTTGGTCTAACAAGGGTGTCACTGTTGCTATCGTCACATAGAAGAGTTACCTCCGTGTTATGACTGCAGGGCCAAGGCTGTGTTATTCACAGGAGGGATGGAGTGTCTGAGCGCTAAAAGATCTTTGATGTGATGAGAGCAATAGTGATACAGCTCATTAGCTGTATCAAATATTTCAGCCACAATGGTACCAACTGAGAAGAAGAAAAAAGTTTTTATTCAGGTGAACCCTGGCTATCTGACTTTAAAATACGGTCTGTTCTGATGACAGACTTCCTTTAAGACTGAGGCCCCACATTGCAGAAATGCAGCATTTTTTTAAATGTAGATTGTGAGCCCCACATAGAGCTCACAATGTACATTTTTCCCTATCAGTATGTCTTTTTTTGGAGTATGGGATGGAAATCCATGCAAACACGGGGAGAACATACAAACTCCTTGCAGATGGTTTTTTGCCCTTGGCGGGATTTGAAGACCAGGACTCCAGCGCTGCAAGGCTGCAGTGCTAACCACTGAGCCACCGTGTGGCCCCTGAAATGCAGCATTTTTTGATGCAGATTTTTCTGCATTTTTTGGAGCCAAAGAAAGGAGTGTAGTTAGCAGAAGGGAAATGTCTAAGAGCTTCCTTTATATTTCCCATTCCTTTTCAAGCCACTCCTGACCTTGTCTAAAAAAAAACACAGCAAATTCTGCAACAAAAAAACGCTGTGTTTCCGCAATGTGGGGTCTTAGTTTAAAGGGATATTCCCATCTCAAGGATCCTATCTAAACTGCTAGCTTATGTAAATTTAAGAGTTTTACTAAATACATTGCTTTAAAACTGATGCTTTATATGTGAAATTATTCTCCCCATCATTTGCACTACTTTTCCTTGGTCCCCAGTTTGTTATCTGATCCAGGTTGGATGAAGTGACTCACTGCTCTCTGGAGGGGAGGGGGATGAGTTCTCTGGATCAAGCTTGCTTTCGGAGCTGTTATTTCCTGCTCTTACTGGTCAGCTAATTGCATTTTGCTGATAAAGGCTCACTAAAAGAGCTGAGAGAGACAAGGGTCTTGTTTAGTGCCTGTTATCTCACACAGATAAGTGTTGTCCTAGGTCCTGGCAGCATGAAAGATTTTTTTTTCTCTTCAAACTTGTGTAGTGTAATATACACTTGCTGTGCATATTATTTTATCTGCATTATTATAGATTTCTATCAATCATAATGAATGATTTTTCATGGTAAAGGCAAAGAATATATCTAGCAAAATACTTTATAGTGTCCTGTTTATCAAATAGTCAAAGCCCACCCACCAGCATGTAGAAGAATATGGGAAGTGAGAGGAAGAGACAGCAGGCAAATTGGTCAAATAGGGAGATGGGAAACCCCTTTAAGGCTGGTGACACACAACAGGGATATGCATTGATGGATTATGATCAGAATGGTCATTAGCGTATTTTCCTAAAACTTACTATGACAAAAAAAACATTAGAAATTGGGTGGTTTTTGCAGCACAATTGCAGCAATGGCGACAGGTCTCCTGCAGTTCTCAACCTTTGAATTGCATAAGTTAAAAGCCGCAGGGGGAACCCTACAGCAATTATTCATATGTTGCAGGATTAATACCCACAGAGCAGGTCATTTTGCACTGTAGGTTTTATTCACAGCATGTGTCTTGTAGAATGTAATTCATGATGCTGCTACTGTATATCACAGCAGTTTAAGTGTTGGCAGGTTTGCAGAGATTACTCATCGTATGTCAAAGGCCTAATACGTCATAACTATAAGCAAAAAGTATACAGCACTTATAAGCATATATCTCAGAATAATAATATCTGATAACAATCTATGACATTACCGGCTCAATTTCCTTTCTATGTGAGAGCTCAGATACTCGGCTGGAGTCACCACATGGTCAAATATCATGATTTTTTGCACATGATTTAAAGAAATGCAAAGCTCGCAAAGGGTTAGGTGAAGTTTGTCCATGCTGAAAAATGAAAAAAAGAATTATGTAAATAAACCATATAATGAAAGGGGAAAAACAGTCATAAGATACATTTACAATGTGCAATGGATTTTGCCAGTTTTTATAATCAGCCCGAGCCTCACAGCACAGAGCAGGAAGCTTCTTTTTGCAGCGTCCTCAAAAAATAAGTGTCCGTCTCTGAATCCTATTGAAAACTATAGGAGGCGGATTTCAGCCAGAATTTAGAGCTGAATTTGGAGCAGAAACCTTCTCAAAGTCAGCTTCAAATTCTGCTGTGTAAATGCCCCCTTGTAACAGTACTCGAAGTGTGATGTGAGTCCACCACAGTAATGATAGTAACTATTAAATGATAGCAAGCATAGATTTTGGAAAACATGAGGAATTGGGCATACAGTCCTATGAAAAAGTTTGGGCACCCCTATTAATCTTAATCATTTTTTGTTCTAAATATTTTGGTGTTTGCAACAGCCATTTCAGTTTGATATATCTAATAACTGATGGACACAGTAATATTTCAGGATTGAAATGAGGTTTATTGTACTAACAGAAAATGTGCAATATGCATTAAACCAAAATTTGACCGATGCAAAAGTATGGGCACCCTTATCATTTTATTGATTTGAATTCCCCTAACTACTTTTTACTGACTTACTGAAGCACAAAATTGGTTTTGTAACCTCAGTGAGCTTTGAACTTCATAGCCAGATGTATCCAATCATAAGAAAAGGTATTTAAGGTGGCCAATTGCAAGTTGATCTCCTATTTGAATCTCCTCTGAAGAGTGGCATCATGGGCTACTCAAAACAACTCTCAAATGATCTGAAAACAAAGATTGTTCAACATAGTTGTTCAGGGGAAGGATACAAAAAGTTGTCTCAGAGATTTAACCTGTCAGTTTCCACTGTGAGGAACATAGTAAGGAAATGGAAGACCACAGGGACAGTTCTTGTTAAGCCCAGAAGTGGCAGGCCAAGAAAAATATCAGAAAGGCAGAGAAGAAGAATGGTGAGAACAGTCAAGGACAATCCACAGACCACCTCCAAAGAGCTGCAGCATCATCTTGCTGCAGATGGTGTCACTGTGCATCGGTCAACTATACAGCGCACTTTGCACAAATAGAAGCTGTATGGGAGAGTGATGAGAAAGAAGCCGTTTCTGCACGTACGCCACAAATAGAGTTGCCTTAGGTGTGAAAAAGCACATTTGGACAAGGCAGCTTCATTTTGGAAACAAAAATTGAGTTGTTTGGTTATAAAAAAAGGCGTTATGCATGGCGTCCAAAAAGAAACAGCATTCCAAGAAAAACACATGCTACCCACTGTAAAATTTGGTGGAGGTTCCATCATGCTTTGGGGCTGTGTGGCCAATGCCGGCATCGGGAATCTTGTTAAAGTTGAGAGTCGCATGGATTCCACTCAGTATCAGCAGATTCTTGAGAATAATGTTCAAGAATCAGTGACGAAGTTGAAGTTACGCCGGGGATTGATATTTCAGCAAGACAATGATCCAAAACACCGCTCCAAATCCTCAGGCATTCATGCAGAGGAACAATTACAATGTTCTGGAATGGCCATCCCAGTCCCCAGACCTGAATATCATTGAACATCTGTGGGATGATTTGAAGCGGGCTGTCCATGCTCGGCGACCATCTAACTTAACTGAACTTGAATTGTTTGTCCAAAATACCTTTATCCAGGATCCAGGAACTGATTAAAAGCTACAGGAAGTGACTAGAGGCTGTTATCTTTGCAAAAGGAGGATCTACTAAATATTAATGTCACTTTTCTGTTGAGGTGCCCATACTTTTGGTCAAATTTTGGTTTAATGCATATTGCACATTTTCTGTTAGTACAATAAACCTCATTTCAATCCTGAAATATTACTGTGTCCATCAGTTATTAGATATATCAAACTGAAATGGCTGTTATAAACACCAAAATATTTAGAACTAAAAATGATTAAGATTAATAGGGGTGCCCAAACTTTTTCATAGGACTGTATGAAGCTATAAGAGAGACCATTTTTCTGGAGGGGAAATCATTGTAGTTTTTGCAACGCAAATACAGACATTTCCACTCACAGACAAAAGCAGAGATAATAAAAATAGTGAAACATTGCAACACAAAGTCGGAACCCTTGTCATTATGAAATTGATAGACTTTAGTACATACAAGCCCCAGTGATTTACATATGTTGGTTTCTGTGGGTAAAGCTAATGTGTTCTCACTTTGTGGTTATACTGCGGTCTTTACGTTGACTTTCAGTCCCTGGTTTTTCTCTTTCAGGCTCTAATTTCTTGGGTGGTGCTTTTTTCAGCTTTTTGTTCCTGGCTTTACTGATGGTTGCAGCACAATGTTTTGGTAACAGCTGGAAAAAAAAACACGTTGGATATTATTTTTTAGCATTTTATTGTCATATTTAAGATATATAGACATATCGACCTCTTATTTCCTGCCAACAGTAATAAAATGCATGATGGGTAATTAAAGGGGTTGTCCAGTTTCAGATAATAAATGTTATTGTTTGCAAAATATAATATAAAAACGAGACTAATGCTTGCTTCCATCTTGTATTTTTACTTTTTGATGTGAGAAAAATTTCTGCAGGTACAAATTTATTTATTTATTTATTTATTTATTTATTTATGGTATTGGTCACCTTAGTAAATAAAATCTATATAGTTTCCTCTAGGAATAAGTTTTATAGGAAGAGAATTATATTATGTGTTTTATAATGGAATTGCAAATTATTTCTGGTAAATCCACCAAACTGTGGTAGTTGTGGCAAGTGCTTAGTTTGGGGGACATTGGTATAGCGTATATACTGTACTCGAGTATAAGCCGACCCGAATATAAGCCGAGACCCCTAATTTTACACAAAAAACTGGGAAAACTTATTGACTCGAGTATAAGCCGAGGGGGGGAAATCCACCATTGCAGATAAAAAGTCTGGTCATGTGCATTGCAGCTTAGTAACTCCATGGGGATCATAGTAATAGCAGGTAACTCCATCATGTCCCTCACATTAACCCCCCTGTGTGCCTCACATAAGAGTTACTGATATGTGTAACATATGGAGGTAATAATTAGGTATCTTCATAAATAAGGTCCTTTATTAGTACCTTCATGTGTCTCACATATTAGTAACCCTTATATAGGGCACACAGGGGTTAATATGAGGGACATGATGGGGTTAACTGCTATTAATGTGAGGCACATGGAGCTGCTGAAAATAAATTAATAACCCCAAATGCCTGACATTAATAGGCAGAGTAACTAAAGAAAGGTCCCTGTGTGTGTCACGTTACTGTAGCTTCTAGAGATGAGCGAACACTAAAATGTTCGAGGTTCGAAATTCGATTCGAACAGCCGCTCACTGTTCGAGTGTTCGAATGGGTTTCGAACCCCATTATAGTCTATGGGGAACATATACTCGTTAAGGGGGAAACCCAAATTCGTGTCTGGAGGGTCACCAAGTCCACTATGACACCCCAGGAAATGATACCAACACCCTGGAATGACACTGGGACAGCAGGGGAAGCATGTCTGGGGGCATAAAAGTCACTTTATTTCATGGAAATCCCTGTCAGTTTGCGATTTTCGCAAGCTAACTTTTCCCCATA
This sequence comes from Leptodactylus fuscus, assembly GCF_031893055.1. NCBI lineage: Eukaryota > Metazoa > Chordata > Amphibia > Anura > Leptodactylidae > Leptodactylus > Leptodactylus fuscus. Next base: position 233,937,399 of record NC_134266.1, on the reverse strand, counting down.
GAAATGCATTGGCCAGTGCTGATTGGCCAGAGTACGGAACTCGACCAATCAGCGCTGGCTCTGCTGGAGGAGACGGAGTCTAAGATCGCTCCACACCAGTCTCCATTCAGGTCCGACCTTAGACTCCGCCTCCTCCGGCAGAGCCAGCGCTGATTGGCCGAAGGCTGGCCAATGCATTCCTATGCGAATGCAGAGACTTAGCAGTGCTGAGTCAGTTTTGCTCAACTACACATCTGATGCACACTCGGCACTGCTACATCAGATGTAGCAATCTGATGTAGCAGAGCCGAGGGTGCACTAGAACCCCTGTGCAAACTCAGTTCACGCTAATAGAATGCATTGGCCAGCGCTGATTGGCCAATGCATTCTATTAGCCCGATGAAGTAGAGCTGAATGTGTGTGCTAAGCACACATATTCAGCTCTACTTCATCGGGCTAATAGAATGCATTGGCCAGTGCTGATTGGCCAGAGTACGGAACTCGACCAATCAGCGCTGGCTCTGCTGGAGGAGACGGAGTCTAAGATCGCTCCACACCAGTCTCCATTCAGGTCCGACCTTAGACTCCGCCTCCTCCGGCAGAGCCAGCGCTGATTGGCCGAAGGCTGGCCAATGCATTCCTATGCGAATGCAGAGACTTAGCAGTGCTGAGTCAGTTTTGCTCAACTACACATCTGATGCACACTCGGCACTGCTACATCAGATGTAGCAATCTGATGTAGCAGAGCCGAGGGTGCACTAGAACCCCTGTGCAAACTCAGTTCACGCTAATAGAATGCATTGGCCAGCGCTGATTGGCCAATGCATTCTATTAGCCCGATGAAGTAGAGCTGAATGTGTGTGCTAAGCACACACATTCAGCTCTACTTCATCGGGCTAATAGAATGCATTGGCCAGCGCTGATTGGCCAGAGTACGGAACTCGACCAATCAGCGCTGGCTCTGCTGGAGGAGGCGGAGTCTAAGATCGCTCCACACCAGTCTCCATTCAGGTCCGACCTTAGACTCCGCCTCCTCCAGCAGAGCCAGCGCTGATTGGCCGAATTCCGTACTCTGGCCAATCAGCACTGGTTAATGCATTGTATTGGCGTGATGAAGCAGTGCTGAATGTGTGTGCTTAGCACACACATTCAGCTCTACTTCATCGGGCTAATAGAATGCATTGGCCAATCAGCGCTGGCCAATGCATTCTATTAGCTTGATGAAGCAGAGTGTGCACAAGGGTTCAAGCGCACCCTCGGCTCTGATGTAGCAGAGCCGAGGGTGCACAAGGGTTCAAGCGCACCCTCGGCTCTGATGTAGCAGAGCCGAGGCTGCACAAGGGTTCAAGTGCACCCTCGGCTCTGCTACATCAGAGCCGAGGGTGCACTTGAACCCTTGTGCAGCCTCGGCTCTGCTACATCAGAGCCGAGGGTGCGCTTGAACCCTTGTGCACACTCTGCTTCATCAAGCTAATAGAATGCATTGGCCAGCGCTGATTGGCCAATGCATTCTATTAGCCCGATGAAGTAGAGCTGAATGTGTGTGCTAAGCACACACATTCAGCACTGCTTCATCACGCCAATACAATGCATTAGCCAGTGCTGATTGGCCAGAGTACGGAATTTGGCCAATCAGCGCTGGCTCTGCTGGAGGAGGCGGAGTCTAAGGTCGGACCTGAATGGAGACTGGTGTGGAGCGATCTTAGACTCCGCCTCCTCCAGCAGAGCCAGCGCTGATTGGTCGAGTTCCGTACTCTGGCCAATCAGCGCTGGCCAATGCATCCCTATGGGAAAAAGTTTATCTCACAAAAATCACAATTACACACCCGATAGAGCCCCAAAAAGTTATTTTTAATAACATTCCCCCCTAAATAAAGGTTATCCCTAGCTATCCCTGCCTGTACAGCTATCCCTGTCTCATAGTCACAAAGTTCACATTCTCATATGACCCGGATTTGAAATCCACTATTCGTCTAAAATGGAGGTCACCTGATTTCGGCAGCCAATGACTTTTTCCAATTTTTTTCAATGCCCCCGGTGTCGTAGTTCCTGTCCCACCTCCCCTGCACTGTTATTGGTGCAAAAAAGGCGCCAGGGAAGGTGGGAGGGGAATCGAATTTTGGCGCACTTTACCACGCGGTGTTCGATTCGATTCGAACATAGCGAACACCCTGATATCCGATCGAACATGTGTTCGATAGAACACTGTTCGCTCATCTCTAGTAGCTTCCTCTCCTCCATACAATAGACATCTTCCATAAGACACAATGAATCCTGGCCACTCATCTGCAGGGTAGATGCTAAATCCTAGTGTGCTAAAGGACCTCTGATGACGTCATGACCATGTGATTGAACTCTGGAGTGATTTAGACTCAACCTTATTTGCAGATGTTACATACCAGTGGCTACAGGACCTTTAATGACATCAGTCACGTAACCTCATGACAAGCCAATCACAAAGCAGTAGCACTAAAGTATCTCCCCCTTCCAGGTCCTTTCAAATCAAATCAAATCAAATCAAAAAAGCTTTATTGGCACGTCCGAATAGATATTTGGCATTGCCAAAGCTAGTAGAGTGTGGGGGGGGGAAGAGTTGGACTCGGGTGGGTGAGTGGTGGGGGTGGTGTGGGTGGTTTGGGGTATAACAGTCCATGGAGTCTCATCTTCCTCTTCGTTGGTGACCGTTATATGGGGAGGTGGGGTGGGGCGGTGCGGTTGGTTTGGGGTATAACAGTCCGTGGAGTCTCATCTTCCTCTTCGTTGGTGACTGCTATATGGGGAGGTGGGGTGGGGTGGGGCGGGTGTTTTGGGATAAATATAACAGTCCGTGGAGTCTCATCTTCCTCTTATTTGGTGACAGCTGGACACGTATTGGGCAGCGATCTCCACAGTGGCCTCTTCTTCTCCCAGTAGGATGTAGAGTTTCCTCTTCTCGTCTGCAGATATGAAGTCTGGGATGTGGGCAGAGAGTCTTTGGTAGTAGACGGCCCTCACAGCTGAGTATTTGGTGCAGTGTAGCAGGAAGTGGGTCTCATCTTCTAGGACCCCCTGGTCACAGTGCTGGCACAGTCTCTTCTCCCGTGGCTTGTACGTCTGCCTGTATCGCCCCGTCTCTATCTCTAGGTTGTGGGCGCTCAGTCTGTACCGGCTCAGGGTCTGTCTGTGCTTGGGGTGGCGTATTCTCTCCAGGTAGGTGGCCATGGTGTAGTCCCTTTGTAGGGATTGGTACACGGTGAGTTTCTTGGAGTTATTTATTTCGTTTCTCCATTCTTCAATGTACCGCTCTCTGTTTGCCTCTGTGGTCGCCTTTATTTCGGCCTTGATTATCATCTGTTGGTGTTTTTGGTTTGGTGGTTGGCTGTTGTTTGGTTGGTGAGTGTCTGGTTTGCTCAGGTGGTTTAGCCATGCTTGGTGGTGGTAGGAGTCGGGCTTGCTCCCCTGGATGTGTGCCTGGAAAGCTAGCGCCCTCTTCTGTATGGTGAGCCATAGGGGGAGTCTGCCTAGCTCTGCCCTGCAGGCCATGTTGGTGGTGTTGCGATGGACATGGAGCAGGTATTTGCAGAACTCCAGGTGGAAGTTCTCTGTTGGGCTGGAATCCCACTTTGACTGGTCTGGGTAGGTGGCTGGGCCCCAAACCTCGCTGCCATAGAGAAGGATCGGGGAGATGACTGCGTCAAATATCTTCAGCCAGACCCTCACCGGTGGTTTGAGGTGGTACAGTTGTCTTCTGATGGCGTAGAAGGTTCTGCAGGCTTTTGCTTTCAGGGTTTCTATTGCTGCTTTGAAGCTTCCTGATTGGCTGAGCTCCAGCCCCAGGTAGGTGTAGCTGTTGGTTTTCTCCAGTGTGGAGCCGTTCAGTGTGAATTGTGGGGTGGTGGAGGCTTTATTGTGGCCCTTGTTCTGGAATACCATGACTTTGGTCTTCTTCTGGTTGATGGGTAGGGCCCATGTGGTGCTGAATTTTACCAGAACTGACAGGCTTTCTTGGAGGTCTTTCTCGGTGGGGGCCAGGAGTAGGAGGTCGTCGGCGTATAGCAGGAACTTCACCTCTCGATTGTTCAGGGTGAGGCCTGGGATTGGTGAGGTCTCCAGGGCTGTAGCCAGTTCATTGATATAGATGTTGAAAAGCGTTGGACTCAGGCTACAGCCTTGTCTGACCCCTCGGGCCTGTTGGAAGTATGCGGTCCTTTTCCCATTCACCTTCACACTGCACTGGTTTCCGATGTAGGAGCTCTTGATGACGTCGTACGTTCTTCCTCCTATTCCACTCTCTAAGAGTTTCAGGAGTAGGCCTGGGTGCCATACTGAATCAAACGCCTTCTTAAAGTCTACGAAGCAGGCGAATATCTTGCCTCTTCTGGTGTTGTGGACGTGCGTCTTGATGAGGCTGTGCAGGGTGTAGATATGGTCTGTGGTGCGGTGGTTAGGCATGAACCCTGCTTGGCTCTTGCTGAGGACCCCGTGTTGTGTGAGGAAGGTGAGGATTCTGTTATTGATGATGCTGTTGAACAGCAGATCCCTCTGTAGTTGTTGGGGTCATATTGGTCCCCATTCTTGTAGATGGGGGTTATGAGCCCTTTGTTCCAGTCTTCGGGGAAGTGTCCAGCATTGAGCACGAGGGTGAATAGCTTTGCCAGTGCAGCGTGTATTGCTGGAGGGCTGTATTTGATCATCTCTGGTAGGATGCCGTCAGGGCCACTGGCCTTTTTGCCTTTCAGCAGGACAATTCTTTACTGTATATCTTTTATGGTGATTGGTGAGTCCAGAGGGTTCTGGAAGTCTTTGATGACTTTCTCCATGTCCCTCAGTTTGGTGATTATCTGTTGCTGTTCTGGAGTTAGTTCTTCTTCTGGGATGTTTTTGTAGAGACCTCTGAAGTAGTTGAGCCAGATATTGCCATTTTGGATGTTGGAGTTTTTCTTGGGCTTTGTGCCCATGTGGTGCCAGGTCTCCCAGAATGAGCTGTCCTGGAGGGAGTCCTCTAGTTGCTCTATTTTGTGGGAGAGGTACCTCTGTTTCTTCTCTCTGAGGGTGCCCTTGTATTGCTTGCATAATATGTTGTAGGCTTCCCTCGACTCTCTGTTGTTGGGGTCTCTGTGTTTCTGGTTGGAGGCTGCCCTTAGAGAACGGCGTAGAGCCTTGCAGTCGCTGTCTGTCCTTTTCTGTGCTCCGTGGACCCTGACTCGTGTATAAGCCAAGGAGAGCTTTTTCAGCATGAAAAATGTGCTGAAAAAGTCGGCTTATACTCGAGTATATATGGTATATCAAATAAAGTTTCTGTGCTGCTATATTGATACTTTTTTGTGTTTGATGTCATTTTAGTAGCATTTCCTGGTCCCGCGTCTTGTATACATGTACTGTTTGCCTAAAGTACTAAAATCATGATATGACTATTTTGACACTTTGTATGATCTGCAGGGTTAGGATATTTATTTCAGAGAGACAGTGTACCTTTTCACTGAGGTTACTTTGCTCGGCACAGATGTCCATGATACAGCTACTGGTCTGTTTGCTGATTTCATCCAGAAAGCTATTACACAGCCCAAGGCTGCAATTCAGCAGATGTGGTGTCTGCAAGTAAATCATGAAATAAGTTGATAACGGAACAAATATAGGGCAAGATTATTTAGCAGAAGTGCCTGGCCCTGATGCAAAATCTGTATTGGAGAATGCCAACTGTACATGAAATTCACAGTATTAATATCCTAGGCACCAAACCCCATGTGTGACTACAACCTATAAACTTTGTATACTTATGCCTCTAAAAAAATGCATACACATGAATATTGCAGATATGTCAAACTGCACACAGTGATATCCCACCATAGAGATAATAAATACATCAAAGTTATAATAACCACAGTGATGTCACAATAAAGAGATAAGAAACAGTGACAGATCAGGGATAATAGTCATAGTGATGTCATATTACAGATATAATAATCTCATCAACATGACAGTATAGTTATAATAAGCACAGTGATGTCACAATAAAGAGATATGAACCATAGAGACAGCATAGGGATAATACTCATAGTGATGTCACAGTACAGGTATAATAAACACATCAGCGTGACAGCATACCTACAATTACCACAATGATGTCAGAATAAAGATATAATATATATAGCGACATCACAGGGATAATAGTCCCATCAATGTCAGTGATGTCACAATACCAAAGAGAAGAGACAGTGACAGCACAAGGATACTGCACAAGATGCACCAAATGTATTATAGTGATGCAGGTCGATAGATTGCATACAATCTGATAGTTTTCTCCTGCTTAAGCCAACTCTTATTTGACTCATTTTAGATAATCAGAAATCAAGTGTATGGCGATAATACAGATGGAGCAAAATAGGACTTCATAACACAGAAAATGATGAGCTTGTCATTCCATGTCATTTCGTCTAGTGCAGACTCTTAATAAATGTGTTGAAAGCCATCTGCATCAAAGAAACGAGCAAACTGGACGCAATGGGAGGAAATAGATAAGACTGGTATTTCTTGGTGTTTATTCTTAATCAATCCATCTGCCGGAGTGAGATGCACTAGAATTACAGTATTAAGAAACTCTTGCCTCTTAATAATTCTGGCACATCTTGGGAGGTCTCATGTACCAGAATTGAAATATACACCAGCTGCACCACTTAGGCCGGGTTCACACATAGGGTCCAGAATTTTACGTGGGTCAAAATCCGCCTGTCATGGCTAGCCACGACTGTTGCAGCTTCTGACAGTCATGGCTTTCCGTTCCGGATTAGGCCCAAATGAATGGGCTTAGTCCGGTGGGATTGTCTTGACGCAGACGCCGCAGCGGTTTCTGCCACAGAATCCGTGTCAAGTTAGGGCAGGTCACTTCTTTTTTCCATGAGCGGTAAAAAAAAACACTTGTGGAAAAAGTAAATGCCCGTCTCCTATTGAATTCAATGGGAGGTGGTTTTTTTAGCCGGATTTTGACGTAGATTCCATGTCAAAATATGGACCAAAAAACCCAGCCTTATACACCAGAAGACTGCCATGCTCGTATTAATGAATCCCCCAATGACTTTAGTAAATTTGGGCCAATGTTTCCGTTTTGCCTGAAATGTTCTTTTCAGAAGTGCAGCTATATCCCCTATATAGGTATCTGTGTATTTGTGGAAGATTTGTCCAGTAGGTAAGATAGATAAGACCACTTCTGCCATGGACTTTATCTAAACCAGAGCCATTTTTAGTAATATGAATATTTTTTTTACTGTTTTATATTTTTGTATTATTTAAATGATCCCTACACAATCTACAGCCTTAATATGACAAGTTGTAACATCTCTGCCTGTTCGGGTCTCTGCGCCACCCTCCGCTCACACGCTATGGAGGCGCAGGAGGCGTGTTAAGCTTGATTCCTTGCTTAGTATTTTTTTTTCCTGTCTGAACACTGCTCTATTACTTATCCTCTGTAATTGATTTTCCACCACCCACATCTCCTGCACCGTGTTTCCTCTGTTCATCTACTTGTTAATCTTAGCCTTACCTGTGTGATTGACCACCTGTCTACCAGTCAAGTCTAGGGCGGGTCCTGGGCTTCCTATATACAGGTCATCAGCCCACACAGGTTTGCTGCCTATTTTGACTCTGTCCTGTGATTTTGTCCTTAATAGCTTCCTGCGTTTCTTACTATTGTATTACTGACTTCTGACCTTTCGCTTTCCTTGTGACCACTTTTTTGGATTATGATTTTGTACTGCTTTGTGTCTTTGTCTTTGCCCTTTGGCTTGCTGACTCCTCTTCTGTGTTGTTTGTCTTGTCTTGTTCTGTGTACACTTATTCAGAGAAGGGGCGATTGCCATTTTGCCTTCTGTCATCTAGGGTAGGTCTGGCAAGTAGGTAGGGACAGGGGCTAGGTCAACTTTAGGACTCACTGTCTCTGTCTTCCCTTCCTCCTGGTTGCATGACTAGCAATTCCCTTACACAAGTACTGACTAAATTAACCTGCAGCTTTTATTATCTTATTATTCACTATATTCAGGTTTCACAAAATAACATCCCTTCTCGTCTCTGGCTCCCTATCACTCCCTACTGACCTTTATTACCAACAAATCAACAATTAATGTCCTGTGTTTCGCCGCAAGACCACAGGCCACAATTCACTGAATACGAGATAGAATTGAACAGACGCTATTTTATGGAAGTGATATCCAATTCAGTCTGCAGTCTTCAGAAACCAAAGGGATTTATGTATAATTAATAAGATAACTGGGCTTCAACAATAACATGTGGAGATAAACACAATGTGGGCTAAACAAGAGAAGACGATGCTAAGGTCAATAGGGCTATTTTGTTACTTTCAATGTAACGTTGTATCTTACCTCCTCTGGGCACATCTCATGAGTGCTATTTAAGAAGTGAGCACAGGCCAATGGAAAGGAAATGGAGAAACGCAAGGCTGAGGGTTCTTCCATTGTTAATGCGAACATCTTCTCAAATGTGCGAACATGAAAACTACAATACAAGCAAGATATTATGTACATACTTAGAACTGGTATGGTAACAGAATAATAATATACTTTATGGTACAGTTGCTGTCAACTGGATTTCTGCATTGTATATTAATGATATGTGGTCTGATTGTTATCTAAGGCTATGTTCACATTAGCACTGGCTTCCATTGTTCTGGTCCATTTCAGGAGCAAAGCAACAGAAATAATGGGTGCTTAAAAAGATGGACACCAACACAGCCCAAAAGATATTTTCTCCATTGAGTAAACATCCACAGTGTAAAGAGAAAAGGTAAGTGAACCTATTCATTAATGGTTACTCCAAGGTCTAATTGGGAAACAGTGCTTTACCCAAAAAATAAAGGCACACAGAGTCTGGTTACTGACAAAATCTAATCTCTTCATGAAAACCCTCAGAAGTAGTGTTATAAAGATGGATGAAGCTGAAAAAAGCATCAAAGCATTGCTAAAGATTTGGTACATCAATCTGTGGTTAGAAAAATTGAAGTAGAAGAAGAAAATTCAGGACTGTTGCTATTCCCCTTAAGAGTGAATGCCTTTTAAGATCTCTCCAAAAGTATAATTGGCAATCCTGAAGGAGGTGAGAAAGGGTAACAGCAAAAGAACTATTGAAGACTCTGCAAAAAACTATGTTCATACATCTACTATTAGAAGAACACTGAACAAGAATGGTATTCATGGAAGGACACTATGAAGGTAGCCTATGGTGTCAAAAAATATACATTGTATATAATTTTATGGATATTATAATACAGTCGTTTAGCTTGCCTTATAATGAAGAGTTGAATGCAAAGAAAGAAGAAATTACTAGCTGAAAGATTTCACATGGGAAATACAGAGTGACGCTAAAGAGATGAACATATCTAAGTGGTAAATATAGTCACACTAAAGTATCTATTTAGACTTGATTTAGGCCTCTGTATAGGAACATAAAGCTGTAGTCATTCTGTATGAGGCCCTAAATGGATAATCTCTAAAGATGAGCGAACACTATTCGAAACAGCCGTTCCGAATAGCATGATCCCATAGAATTGAACGTAGCTGGCACACGGGGGATTAAGCGACCGGCCACCGGCAAAGTCTGCGTGCCGGCCATTTCCATTCATTTCTATGGGAGCGTGCTATTCGGAACAGCTGTTCCAAATAGTGTTCGTTCATTTCTAATAATCTCTTATGATAATCTTATCCGTTTATGTCCAGCCAAAAGAAAGGATATGAATGGGCACATCTGCATGTTTGTATGTGGTTATATGTAAACCCCAAACAAAACTAGCGCAATTTAATAATTTGTTAAATTTGGATACAAAACTGCTATCCCCATGATGAGTTGGTTATATTACCATTTATAAGAAAAGCCACTCTCAGGTTCTACTACAGGACCTGATACCTCTACAGCAGCACAGAAGTCTATGGAATACACCACCCACAGTACTAACTAAGACTCCAGCAAGGACCTTTCACCATCTTCACCAACTCCAGTTCTTAGCATATGTAGCAGGTGCTCACCCACTGTTCCTATTAACAGATACTAAAGATATTATATCATTAGAAACCCTTTATACAGTAAATACACATAGGAAAAGCCTTAAGAAAGGCTATTCTTCTCTAACCTTTATTATTCTGATCTGTGCCGCTGTTCCTTAGAAATATCTTCTTTCTTCTTTATGTAAATGAGTTTTCTTGCTAGAAAACTTTCTTTCTTGAAAACTCTCCAGTGACGCCTCTGTCTTCTCCTCCTCCGCCTTCTTCTCACGCAATCCTCTTCTCTGGGTCCAAAAGCGCCGACTGGAGAGGCCACAGGAAAATGGCCAACGGACATGTGCAGTCAACGCTTTTAGACCCAGAGAAGAGGATCGCACAAGAAGGCAGAGGTGGAGAAGACGACAGAGGCGTCACTAGAGAGTTTTCAAGCAAGAAAACTCATTTGCATAAAGAAGAAAGAAGATCTTTCTAAGGAATGGCATCAGAATAATAAAGGTAAAAGATGAATAACCTTTCGTAAGGCTATTCAAAAGTGTATTTACTGTAAAAAGGGTTTCTAATGATAGAATCCCTTTAAGAATTTTAATTCTTGGAGGTGGTTTAAGGTTCTCTTTAAATTTTTTATTTTAACTAAGGGTACATTCACACTACCATTGTGAACATCTGTTTCTCTCATCTATCATAGGATGAAAGCAACCGACTTTCAGAGCGATAGAGTGATGGACACGAATGAAGCCCCCTCTGTCTGTGTCTGTTCCAATTGACTCTAATGTAAAAAAAAACCATGGTGGAACCAAAGTATGGCCAATGAGAGCATTTCATTATAATAACCTACAGGTTTGCTATATAATATTTTGTCTATAGTTGTCTGTATAATGACACTAGGGAGTTATTTGGAGTACTAACTAACCAGAAGATGGATAGGTCAGAGGTCTCAGAAATCAGGTCTTCTACAGAATCCAGCATCCACGTGTGAAACATGATCAGGTTCATCACTTTGCCCAGGTCCTGGTTTTCACGAAGTGACAGTGAGGCTTTTGCTACACTGGTATAGGCCTAAGACAGGAGACAGACGACAATTTGATCAATATGCAATCCACAAGGGAATTCCAACCGTTCACGTACTGAAGATTTCCTTAAAGGAAATGTATCATTAGAAAATAACCAATTGTTTAAATCAAGTTTTTATGTTAATTATAATTTTTAGAGTTTGGTATTTTCTCATTTTCCATATCACTATTTATAGTAAAAGAAATCCTAACATGTGATACTGACTTGTAAAGATCCTGCAAATCCTTAAGACTAGAGATGAGCGAACACTAAAATGTTCGAGGTTCGAAATTCGATTCGAACAGCCGCTCAATGTTCGTGTGTTCGAACGGGTTTCGAACCCCATTATAGTCTATGGGGAACAGATACTCGTTAAGGGGGAAACCCAAATCCGTGTCTGGAGGGTCACCAAGTCCACTATGACACCCCAGGAAATGATGCCAACACCTCTGGAATGACACTGGGACAGCAGGGGAAGCATGTCTGGGGGCATCTAACACACCAAAGACCCTCTATTACCCCAACATCACAGCCTAACAACTACACACTTTACACACTCAATACCACCTCTCTGACAGTAGGAAAACACCTTGAAACATGTGTATTTGGCACTTGCAGTGAGGAGAGCTTGTCACCAGCAGTGAATTTGGCCCTTGTAGTAAGTTGAGGTTGGCACCAACATTTGTTTTGAAAATCAGGGTGGATTGAGCCTCTAACCAGCAGAGTTTGGGCAAATTCATGGTGGAGGGAGCCTCTAAAAACCCCAGTTTGGACCAATTCATGGTGGAGGGAGACTCTAAAAACCCCAGTTTGGACCAATTCATGGTGGAGGGAGACTCTAAAAACCCCAGTTTGGACCAATTCATGGTGGAGGGAGCCTCTAAAAACCCCAGTTTGGACCAATTCATGGTGGAGGGAGCCTCTAACCAGCCCAGTTTGGACCAATTAATGGTGGAGGGAGCCTCTAAACAGCCAAGTTTGGGGAAATTCATGGTGGAGGGAGCCTCTAACCAGCCCAGTTTGGACCAATTCATGGTGGAGGGAGCCTCTAAACAGCCCAGTTTGGGCAAATTCATGGTGGAGGGAGCCTCTAACCAGCCCAGTTTGGACCAATTAATGGTGGAGGGAGCCTCTAACCAGCCCAGTTTGGACCAATTAATGGTGGAGGGAGCCTCTAACCACCCCAGTTTGGGCAAATTCATGGTGGAGGGAGCCTCTAACCAGCCCAGTTTGGACCAATTAATGGTGGAGGGAGCCTCTAAACAGCCCAGTTTGGGCAAATTCATGGTGGAGGGAGCCTCTAAACAGCCAAGTTTGGACCAATTAATGGTGGAGGGAGCCTCTAAACAGCCCAGTTTGGGCAAATTCATGGTGGAGGGAGCCTCTAAAAAACCCAGTTTGGACCAATTCATGGTGGAGGGAGCCTCTAATTAGCCCAGTTTGGACCAATTAATTGTGGAGGGAGCCTCTAACCAGCCCAGTTTGGACCAATTAATGGTGGAGGGAGCCTCTAAAAAACCCAGTTTGGACCAATTCATGGTGGAGGGAGCCTCTAATTAGCCCAGTTTGGACCAATTAATTGTGGAGGGAGCCTCTAACCAGCCCAGTTTGGACCAATTAATGGTGGAGGGAGCCTCTAACCACCCCAGTTTGGACCAATTCATGGTGGAGGGAGCCTCTAACCACCCCAGTTTGGACCAATTCATGGTGGAGGGAGCCTCTAAACAGCCCAGTTTGGGCAAATTCATGGTGGAGGGAGCCTCTAACCAGCCCAGTTTGGACCAATTAATGGTGGAGGGAGCCTCTAAACAGCCCAGTTTGGGCAAATTCATGGTGGAGGGAGCCTCTAACCAGCCCAGTTTGGACCAATTAATGGTGGAGGGAGCCTCTAAACAGCCAAGTTTTGGGAAATTCATGGTGGAGGGAGCCTCTAACCAGCCCAGTTTGGACCAATTAATGGTGGAGGGAGCCTCTAACCACCCCAGTTTGGGCAAATTCATGGTGGAGGGAGCCTCTAACCAGCCCAGTTTGGACCAATTAATGGTGGAGGGAGCCTCTAAACAGCCCAGTTTGGGCAAATTCATGGTGGAGGGAGCCTCTAAACAGCCAAGTTTTGGGAAATTCATGGTGGAGGGAGCCTCTAACCAGCCCAGTTTGGACCAATTCATGGTGGAGGGAGCCTCTAAACAGCCCAGTTTGGGCAAATTCATGGTGGAGGGAGCCTCTAAAAAACCCAGTTTGGACCAATTCATGGTGGAGGGAGCCTCTAATTAGCCCAGTTTGGACCAATTAATTGTGGAGGGAGCCTCTAACCAGCCCAGTTTGGACCAATTAATGGTGGAGGGAGCCTCTAACCACCCCAGTTTGGGCAAATTCATGGTGGAGGGAGCCTCTAACCAGCCCAGTTTGGACCAATTAATGGTGGAGGGAGCCTCTAACCAGCCCAGTTTGGACCAATTAATGGTGGAGGGAGCCTCTAACCACCCCAGTTTGGACCAATTCATGGTGGAGGGAGCCTCTAACCAGCCCAGTTTGGACCAATTCATGGTGGAGGGAGCCTCTAAACAGCCCAGTTTGGGCAAATTCATGGTGGAGGGAGCCTCTAAAAAACCCAGTTTGGACCAATTCATGGTGGAGGGAGCCTCTAATTAGCCCAGTTTGGACCAATTAATTGTGGAGGGAGCCTCTAACCAGCCCAGTTTGGACCAATTAATGGAGGAGGGAGCCTCTAAAAAACCCAGTTTGGACCAATTCATGGTGGAGGGAGCCTCTAAACAGCCCAGTTTGGGCAAATTCATGGTGGAGGGAGCCTCTAACCAGCCCAGTTTGGACCAATTAATGGTGGAGGGAGCCTCTAAACAGCCAAGTTTTGGGAAATTCATGGTGGAGGGAGCCTCTAACCAGCCCAGTTTGGACCAATTAATGGTGGAGGGAGCCTCTAACCAGCCCAGTTTGGACCAATTAATGGTGGAGGGAGCCTCTAACCAGCCCAGTTTGGACCAATTAATGGTGGAGGGAGCCTCTAACCAGCCCAGTTTGGACCAATTAATGGTGGAGGGAGCCTCTAAACAGCCAAGTTTTGGGAAATTCATGGTGGAGGGAGCCTCTAACCAGCCCAGTTTGGACCAATTCATGGTGGAGGGAGCCTCTAAACAGCCCAGTTTGGGCAAATTCATGGTGGAGGGAGCCTCTAAAAAACCCAGTTTGGACCAATTCATGGTGGAGGGAGCCTCTAATTAGCCCAGTTTGGACCAATTAATTGTGGAGGGAGCCTCTAACCAGCCCAGTTTGGACCAATTAATGGTGGAGGGAGCCTCTAACCACCCCAGTTTGGGCAAATTCATGGTGGAGGGAGCCTCTAACCAGCCCAGTTTGGACCAATTAATGGTGGAGGGAGCCTCTAACCAGCCCAGTTTGGACCAATTAATGGTGGAGGGAGCCTCTAACCACCCCAGTTTGGACCAATTCATGGTGGAGGGAGCCTCTAACCAGCCCAGTTTGGACCAATTCATGGTGGAGGGAGCCTCTAAACAGCCCAGTTTGGGCAAATTCATGGTGGAGGGAGCCTCTAAAAAACCCAGTTTGGACCAATTCATGGTGGAGGGAGCCTCTAATTAGCCCAGTTTGGACCAATTAATTGTGGAGGGAGCCTCTAACCAGCCCAGTTTGGACCAATTAATGGTGGAGGGAGCCTCTAACCACCCCAGTTTGGACCAATTCATGGTGGAGGGAGCCTCTAACCACCCCAGTTTGGACCAATTCATGGTGGAGGGAGCCTCTAAACAGCCCAGTTTGGGCAAATTCATGGTGGAGGGAGCCTCTAACCAGCCCAGTTTGGACCAATTAATGGTGGAGGGAGCCTCTAAACAGCCCAGTTTGGGCAAATTCATGGTGGAGGGAGCCTCTAACCAGCCCAGTTTGGACCAATTAATGGTGGAGGGAGCCTCTAAACAGCCAAGTTTTGAGAAATTCATGGTGGAGGGAGCCTCTAACCAGCCCAGTTTGGACCAATTAATGGTGGAGGGAGCCTCTAACCACCCCAGTTTGGGCAAATTCATGGTGGAGGGAGCCTCTAACCAGCCCAGTTTGGACCAATTAATGGTGGAGGGAGCCTCTAAACAGCCCAGTTTGGGCAAATTCATGGTGGAGGGAGCCTCTAAACAGCCAAGTTTTGGGAAATTCATGGTGGAGGGAGCCTCTAACCAGCCCAGTTTGGACCAATTCATGGTGGAGGGAGCCTCTAAACAGCCCAGTTTGGGCAAATTCATGGTGGAGGGAGCCTCTAAAAAACCCAGTTTGGACCAATTCATGGTGGAGGGAGCCTCTAAACAGCCCAGTTTGGGCAAATTCATGGTGGAGGGAGCCTCTAACCAGCAGAGTTGGGGGAAATCAGGGTGGAGGGAGCCTAGTATTAGCAGAATTGTGCAACGCTTATGGTGGATGAGTATGAGGATGCGGAGGAATTGGAGAGGTTGAGTACAGACATGGAGTTTCATGTTGGGGTGCTTTACACAGGTGGGCACAAAAATGACGGCTCTACCCAGTGGTGGTTCATTTTTATCAAAGTGAGCCGGTCGGCACTCTCAGCTGACAGACGGGTGCGCTTGTCAGTGATGATGCCACCGGCTGCACTGAACACCCTCTCAGATAGGACGCTGGCGGCAGGACAGGACAGCACCTCCAAGGCATATAGGGCAAGTTCAAGCCACAGGTCCAACTTCGACACCCAATACGTGTAGGGCGCAGAGGGGTCGGAGAGGACAGGGCTGTGGTCGGAAAGGTATTCCCGCAACATGCGCCTATACTTCTCACGCCTGGTGACACTAGGACCCTCCGTGGCGGCACTTTGGCGAGGGGGTGCCATCAAGGTGTCCCAGACCTTAGACAGTGTGCCCCTCGTTTGTGTGGACCGGTGAGAACTTGGTTGCCTACTGGAGGAACTGCCCTCCCTGCCGCCAACGTCACATGCTGGAAACATCTCCATCATATTCTGCACCAATTGCCTGTGGCAAGCATTGATGCGATTGGCCCTCCCCTCTACCGGAATAAAAGACGAGATGTTGTTTTTATACCGGGGGTCAAGGATAGCAAAGATCCAGTACTGGTTGTCCTCCATGATTTTGACAATACGCTTGTCGGTTGTAAAGCACCCCAACATGAACTCAGCCATGTCTGCCACAGTGTTAGTTGGCATGACTCCTCTGGCCCCACCGGAAAGTTCAATCTCCATTTCCTCCTCATCCTCCATGTCTACCCATCCGCGCTGCAACAATGGGACGATTCGAAGTTGCCCGGAAGCCTCCTGTATCACCATCACATCATCGGACAACTCTTCTTCCTCCTCCTCCTCCTCCTCCTCCTCCTCCATTAAACGCAGTGAAGCGGACAGATGTGTGGACCTACTCTCCAGCTGTGACGGATCGGATGCTATCCCTAACTCCTCTGTGTGATCTGAGTTATCCCTGATGTCAATCAGGGATTCTCTCAGAACACACAAGAGCGGGATTGTAAGGCTCACCATCGCATCCTCAGAGCTCACCCTCCTTGTGGACTCCTCAAAGACCCGTAGGATGTCACAAAGGTCTCTCATCCATGGCCACTCATGGATGTGAAACTGAGGCAGCTGACTTTGTGGCACCCTAGGGTTTTGTAGCTGGTATTCCATCAAAGGTCTCTGCTGCTCAACCACTCTATTCAACATCTGAAACGTTGAGTTCCAGCGTGTGGGGACGTCGCACAAAAGCCGGTGTTGTGGCACATGCAGGCGTTGCTGGAGAGATTTTAAGCTAGCAGCGGCTACTGTCGACTTGCGAAAGTGGGCGCACATGCGCCGCACTTTCACCAGTAGCTCTGGAACATTGGGGTAGCTCTTTAGGAAACGTTGCACCACTAGGTTGAAGACGTGGGCCAGGCATGGAACATGTTGGAGTCCGGCAAGCTCCAGAGCTGCTACCAGGTTCCGGCCGTTATCACAAACGACCATGCCTGGGCCCAGGTGCAGCGGCTCAAACCATATTGCCGTCTCATCGAGGAGGGCATCCCTCACCTCGGAGGCAGTGTGCTGTCTGTCCCCCAAGCTGATCAGCTTCAGCACAGCCTGCTGACGTCTACCAACGCCAGTGCTGCAACGTTTCCAACTCGTAGCTGGGGTCAATCTAACAGCGGAGGAGGAGGCGGTGGCGGAGGAGGAGGCGGTGGCGGAGGAGGAGGCGGTAGAGGAGGAGGAGGAGGAGGGGGGTGTTCTTCTCGTGTCCCTGCCAGGAATGTTAGGCGGGGAGACGAGGTACACCGGGCCAGTTTGGGAAGCAGTCCCAGCCTCAACTACATTCACCCAGTGTGCCGTCAGTGAAATGTAGCGTCCCTGTCCGCATGCACTTGTCCACGCGTCGGTGGTCAAGTGGACCTTTGTGCAAAGCGCGGAACTAAGGGCCCGCCTGATGTTGAGTGACACGTGCTGGTGCAAGGCGGGGACGGCACACCGGGAGAAGTAGTGACGGCTAGGGACGGCATAGCGAGGTGCCGCAGTTGCCATCAGGTCCAGGAAGGCGGGAGTTTCAACAAGCCGGAACGCCAACATCTCCTGGGCCAGCAGTTTAGCGATGTTGGCGTTCAAGGCTTGCGCGTGTGGGTGGTTAGCAGTGTATTTCTGCCGCCGCTCCAATGTCTGAGAGATGGTGGGTTGTTGTAAAGAAACGCCTGATGGTGCCTTTGATGGTGCAGGAGAAGGAGATAAGACAGGACCAGGGGAGGATGAGGTAGAAGTCAACAAAGTGGCGGAGGCAGATGAAGTGGTGTCCTGGCTCGTCCTCTGGAGTGCATCGCCAGCACAGTCAGCAGTGGCAGTGGCAGAGGCAGAGGCAGAGGCAGTGGCAGTGGCGTGAACGGCAGTCGGCCTTTGTCCTGCCGTTGCTGCCTGCCACTGATTCCAGTGCTTGGATTCCAAATGACGGCGCATTGAAGTGGTGGACAGGTTGCTCTTCTCAGAGCCCCTAATCAATTTCGAGAGGCAAATTGTGCAGACAACACTATATCTGTCCTCGGCGCATTCCTTGAAAAAACTCCACACCTTCGAGAAACGTGCCCTCGAGGTGGGAGTTTTTCGGGGCTGGGTACGAACTGGAACATCTTGGGAGATTCCGGGTGTGGCCTGGCTTCGCCTAAGCTGCTGACCTCTGCCTCTGCCTCTAGCTACCCTTTTTGGTGCTGCACCTGCCTCAACATCCACACTACTTTCCCCGCTTGACATCCCCCCTGTCCAGGTCGGGTCAGTGTCCTCATCATCCACCACTTCCTCTTCCAACTCCTGTCTCATCTCCTCCTCCCGCACAATGCGCCGGTCAACTGGATGCCCTGACGGCAACTGCGTCACATCATCGTCGATGAGGGTGGGTTGCTGGTCATCCACCACCAAATCGAACGGAGATGGAGGAGACTCTAGTGTTTGAGCATCTGGATACAGATGCTCCTCTGTTAGGTTCGTGGAATCGTGACGTGGAGAGGCAGGTTGAGGGACAATGAAAGGAGCGGAGAACAGCTCTGGGGAGCAGGGACAGTTTGGGTTATTGTTCTGTAAAGCTTCGGAATTTTGGGAGGAAGGAAGACAAGACTGTTGGGTAATAGGAGGAGAGGAGGCAGAGTCTGACTGGCTGCTGGACAATGTGCTGTAAGCGTTCTCTGACAGCCATTGCAAGACCTGTTCCTGGTTCTCGGGCCTACTAAGGTTTGTACCCTGCAGTTTAGTTAATGTGGCAAGCAACCCTGGCACTGTGGAGTGGCGCAATGCTTGCTGCCCCACAGGAGTAGGCACGGGACGCCCTGTGGCTTCACTGCTACCTTGCTCCCCAGAACCATTCCCCCGACCTCGCCCACGGCCTCGTCCACGTCCCTTTCCGGGAGCCTTGCGCATTTTGAATTCCTAGTTAGAAATTGGCACTGTATACCAGTAGTAAAAATTGTGGGTGCACGTAACCCCAATATATTCTTTGAATTCCCAGTCAGACACTGGCACTATATGGCAGTAGCAAGAAATGAGGGTATTTGTATTCCCAATATACTCTTTGAATTCCCAGTCAGACAATGGCACTGTATACCAGTAGTAAAAATTGTGGGTGCACGTAACCCCAATATATTCTTTGAATTCCCAGTCAGAAACTGGCACTATATGGCAGTAGCAAGAAATGAGGGTATTTGTATTCCCAATATACTCTTTGAATTCCCAGTCAGACAATGGCACTGTATACCAGTAGTAAAAATTGTGGGTGCACGTAACCCCAATATATTCTTTGAATTCCCAGTCAGACACTGGCACTATATGGCAGTAGCAAGAAATGAGGGTATTTGTATTCCCAATATACTCTTTGAATTCCCAGTCAGACAATGGCACTGTATACCAGTAGTAAAAATTGTGGGTGCACGTAACCCCAATATATTCTTTGAATTCCCAGTCAGAAACTGGCACTATATGGCAGTAGCAAGAAATGAGGGTATTTGTATTCCCAATATACTCTTTGAATTCCCAGTCAGACAATGGCACTGTATACCAGTAGTAAAAATTGTGGGTGCACGTAACCCCAATATATTCTTTGAATTCCCAGTCAGACACTGGCACTATATGGCAGTAGCAAGAAATGAGGGTATTTGTATTCCCAATATACTCTTTGAATTCCCAGTCAGACAATGGCACTGTATACCAGTAGTAAAAATTGTGGGTGCACGTAACCCCAATATATTCTTTGAATTCCCAGTCAGAAACTGGCACTATATGGCAGTAGCAAGAAATGAGGGTATTTGTATTCCCAATATACTCTTTGAATTCCCAGTCAGACAATGGCACTGTATACCAGTAGTAAAAATTGTGGGTGCACGTAACCCCAATATATTCTTTGAATTCCCAGTCAGACACTGGCACTATATGGCAGTAGCAAGAAATGAGGGTATTTGTATTCCCAATATACTCTTTGAATTCCCAGTCAGACAATGGCACTGTATACCAGTAGTAAAAATTGTGGGTGCACGTAACCCCAATATATTCTTTGAATTACCAGTCAGAAACTGGCACTATATGGCAGTAGCAAGAAATGAGGGTATTTATAACCCCAATATATTCTTTGAATTCCCAGTCAGACAATGGCACTGTATACCAGTAGTAAAAATTGTGGGTGCACGTAACCCCAATATATTCTTTGAATTCCCAGTCAGAAACTGGCACTATATGGCAGTAGCAAGAAATGAGGGTATTTGTATTCCCAATATACTCTTTGAATTCCCAGTCAGACAATGGCACTGTATACCAGTAGTAAAAATTGTGGGTGCACGTAACCCCAATATATTCTTTGAATTCCCAGTCAGACACTGGCACTATATGGCAGTAGCAAGAAATGAGGGTATTTGTATTCCCAATATACTCTTTGAATTCCCAGTCAGACAATGGCACTGTATACCAGTAGTAAAAATTGTGGGTGCACGTAACCCCAATATATTCTTTGAATTACCAGTCAGAAACTGGCACTATATGGCAGTAGCAAGAAATGAGGGTATTTATAACCCCAATATATTCTTTGAATTCCCAGTCAGACAATGGCACTGTATACCAGTAGTAAAAATTGTGGGTGCACGTAACCCCAATATATTCTTTGAATTCCCAGTCAGAAACTGGCACTATATGGCAGTAGCAAGAAATGAGGGTATTTATAACCCCAATATATTCTTTGAATTCCCAGTCAGACAATGGCACTGTATACCAGTAGTAAAAATTGTGGGTGCACGTAACCCCAATATATTCTTTGAATTCCCAGTCAGAAACTGGCACTATATGGCAGTAGCAAGAAATGAGGGTATTTGTATTCCCAATATACTCTTTGAATTCCCAGTCAGACAATGGCACTGTATACCAGTAGTAAAAATTGTGGGTGCACGTAACCCCAATATATTCTTTGAATTCCCAGTCAGACACTGGCACTATATGGCAGTAGCAAGAAATGAGGGTATTTGTATTCCCAATATACTCTTTGAATTCCCAGTCAGACAATGGCACTGTATACCAGTAGTAAAAATTGTGGGTGCACGTAACCCCAATATATTCTTTGAATTCCCAGTCAGAAACTGGCACTATATGGCAGTAGCAAGAAATGAGGGTATTTGTATTCCCAATATACTCTTTGAATTCCCAGTCAGACAATGGCACTGTATACCAGTAGTAAAAATTGTGGGTGCACGTAACCCCAATATATTCTTTGAATTCCCAGTCAGACACTGGCACTATATGGCAGTAGCAAGAAATGAGGGTATTTGTATTCCCAATATATTCTTTGAATTCCCAGTCAGACAATGGCACTGTATACCAGTAGTAAAAATTGTGGGTGCACGTAACCCCAATATATTCTTTGAATTACCAGTCAGAAACTGGCACTATATGGCAGTAGCAAGAAATGAGGGTATTTGTATTCCCAATATATTCTTTGAATTCCCAGTCAGACAATGGCACTGTATACCAGTAGTAAAAATTGTGGGTGTATATAGCCCCAATTCTATTGCTAGGGGACTTGCAGGGTATTTCTGGGGTGAAGGTGGGGGGGCACACCGTTGGAACGGGTATCGGGGTATATATCGGGTATACGGGAATACACTGACAGTGTATTCCATTCAGGATCCTGGGAAAGCTGGGTTGCGGCGATTGAGCCCGTCAGTGCCACGTTACACTGACAAGCTTCTCCCTGGAATTTAGCTCTTACAAGAGCTGTTGGTTGTCTTCTCCTTCCTATCCTAGCCTGTCCCTGCCTACCCAGAATCTAAGCCCTAGCTAGCTGGACGGAAACCTCCGTCCTCGGTGAATTGCAAGCTCAGAATGACGCGAAGCTGGGCGTCGCTGTTCTTTTAAATTAGAGGTCACATGTTTTCGGCAGCCAATGGGTTTTGCCTACTTTTTTCAACGTCACCGGTGTCGTAGTTCCTGTCCCACCTACCCAGCGCTGTTATTGGAGCAAAAAAGGCGCCAGGGAAGGTGGGAGGGGAATCGAGTAATGGCGCACTTTACCACGCGGTGTTCGATTCGATTCGAACATGCCGAACAGCCTAATATCCGATCGAACATGAGTTCGATAGAACACTGTTCGCTCATCTCTACTTAAGACGAATTCTGGTGCCTTGGAAAAACCTTCAGAACACAAGGTGCAATTTATTGCACTATATGGGAATCAGAGAAGCACCTACATGTAGTGCTATTTTCACACTGAGTCTCAGTGATACTTCCTGTTCTGTAGAGATCACTTCTCTACAGAAATATCAGTATCATTACAGACAGGATAGCAATGAAATGTAATACATGTTATAAAGCTGGAGTCAGATAACATAGAATCCACTATTCACAATAAGTGATGATCACTGCTCCCTCTCCCTGCACAAAGACCTATGCACAGATAACACAGCATGTAGTCAAGACCCCGCAATAGAACTCAATAGGTAATTTTCTAACTGAGTCTTAACATGTCCATGTGGCTGCTACAGCAAATCTCTGAGCTGCTGTTCACAGAGCAGACCCACAGTTCAGACAAGAGGCGACCCTTGTATCCATGAAAGGAAGATAGAATACTACAATTTACAATCAGAAGATAAAGGCTATAAACCTAATAACTTGTAGAGCTGATTCTACAGTTTCCAAATATGCCATTATTATTCAGCTTTGGAGCCCCATTCTCATCTAAATTTTTGTTTATTCACATGCAAATAAAGGGAAAAGGGGGAATCAGGGGCATACTATGGGGGGGGCAATTAATTTAATGAAGGTGGCACTTGGGTTTTATTAAGACTAAGGCCTCACGTAGCGAGCTGCAACAAAATAGCGTTGCAGGAAAAACCGTCGCAGTAGCACATTGGGTTTTTTTCCCGCAGTGCTTTTCACTTTCTGCTTTCATTATACCTATACGGAAACTGCCGGTGTTTTCGTAGGTGTAATTGATATGCTGTGATTTCCAAAACCCCAGCGGTTTTGGAAATCACAGTGTGTTCACTGCACATATTTTTCCACAATGTGTGGATGGGATTTGCTAGAATCCCATTCACTTTGCAGGAACTGTAAATTGTCGGGTTTTCCCGTGGTGTTTTCGCCATGTGAGGCCCCATCCCCACTTTGTGGTAAAATAAAATACACGCTGTAATTTCCAAAACAGTGTCGCTTTTGGAAATGGCAGCATACCTATGGAAATGTCGGCAGTTTAGATATAATTAAAGCAGAAAATACGTTGAGGAAAGCTCTGCAAACTTTCTGTGCAAAGGGCTGCAGGAAGAAACGTGATGCGTCAGGGCCCGCAGTGCTTTTTTGCTGCAGGACACCACGTGGGGCCTTAGGCTTAGGGAGTTTTCCAGCTAACTTATATTGATGATCTGTCCTCAG
Organism: Leptodactylus fuscus; assembly: GCF_031893055.1. NCBI lineage: Eukaryota > Metazoa > Chordata > Amphibia > Anura > Leptodactylidae > Leptodactylus > Leptodactylus fuscus. The sequence continues at coordinate 233,913,999 of NC_134266.1, read as the reverse complement.
AATAAATCATCAATAAGAGATAAGTGACCCACTGATCAGCTGTATGAAGGGGCTATGGCACCTGTTCATATCACATGTTGTCTGTTTATAGTGACTGTGTGATGTAGTTCCAGCCTTCTCACATAGACATGTATAGGACCAAGCTGTAGTTACATTAAATGGCCGCTATAAGATGTATGACACTATATAAACAGAGAAGGGGTCACGGCGCTTACACAGGTCCTACGGTTCATTCAAACAGCAGATTCTTCCCTTATTCTGAATCCCATTGAAAACAATAAGTGCAGGACGCTGGGAAAAAAAAGTGTCCTGCTGGATCTTGCTGCGGATTCTGCAGCTGATTCGGAGGCCGCGGCTTAAGACTCCGCACTGGTTAGACCATTTATTTGGGTCTAATCAGTGGTGGAAAGCCATAAGGGCCTGCTGATGCTCTATATCCACCACCGTGAGCCAGTGGGGGGGGGGAGTAGAGAATAAAGAGGAATCTTCCTAAAATTCTTTTTTACTTTCTGATGTCTGAACAGGTTCTATCTACATGTATGGAGTGGACTGTATTACAGGCCACTCCAGTAGGTCCGCCTCAGCAAAATTTTCTACTACAGATTGTCAATTTTCCATGCGAGCTATCTTCTTTGAGATGACCACCACCCTACAAGACCACATTTTTAATGTAATTTAGTTTCACTGTATTACATATGGATGGCGGCACTATTTCCATCAGTATCTTGCTGGGCCACAAAGAAGGCACTGTTACCTTGCGGATAGAGGGTGTACCCCTGGCACATTAGAGGCCTAGTGATGAAGCTGAAACAGGCAGACATGAAAAAAGTTGAAAGCTGGAGCTGAACTTTCTCACCAGGGCCCATAGACCCCCTCTAAAAGCATTTTTGCTCTTTAGAACATTCTCAAGAGGTAACTAAGGACTGATTTGGGTAATATCAATATAAAAATAACCTGTTGATCTAAGAACTTGGAAGTACTCTTGTCACAGCAGATGTAATCCCAATTGTGTCCCCATCAGTATTTCCAAAGTAATGGAAACAGGATGAAAGTAGGTCCAAACCATGTTCCAGACCTGACTTGTTCCAACCTGTTTCTGAACTTTGGGGACTGGAATTGCAAAGCCAAGGTGTATTAGCGCATGAGTTGTTTCATCTATTTCCATTATGGGAGCGCAGCGGGTTTTCAATTTTAATGACAGTCATGGTGATGATACCAAAGACGGAGGCAGAGCTCTTTAATTGAAATACTGCACATTGCTTATTTATATTTATTACAAAGCAGAATATATAAAACAGACGAACAATCCCTGCAAACACAATGAACCATGTAACGAAACAAATAACATATGTTCTGTTGTAGTGACCTCTAGTGGTGAGCAGCATTATGGCACATTGAAACTTGTGAAATGTAACCTGAATTATCTACTATGTTTTCATCAGTAATCTGCCATATGCATTAGCAGAAACAGGAGATCATAGAAGTGTGTTTAGGAGCGTTTTGCTGCTTCATTACCTGTAGCCGGAACCAGTCAAGTCTTAAAGCTGTAAAATCAAATGGCTCATTGTCTTCAACTGCAGGAGAGAAAAATGACAAAATTTATAAAAATACAAGATGAAAGGTTCTGGGATACATACGATATCACATCTATGTTAATACAGGCACATATGTCCAAAATAAGAACACATGTATACACTAATATACTTATTGTGGAAATTTGCGACCGCAGACACAGGATTCTAATCTATATTAAATAACTAATCCTTATAGCTCATCCAACATTCACCATCACCTGTATTCTTCACTCTAAAGACCCTTTCATTTTAGAGCAGTGGTGCCCAAACTACAAATCCCAGCTTGTCGCTGTCAGGGTATCACAGAAGCAGTAGTTTTGCAAAGACTGGAGAGGAACAGGTGCGTAACTGTATGGGGCGCAAATCTGTATAATACTATAGTGCATATTATCACAAACGTACAGAGGAGAAACCTTGTCATGTCTCTCCTTATACATGATTAGAGAATGTGGATACAATATATTATACATATGTGGATATAATATATTATACAATCATAGGTGATTGTGGATACAATACAATACAATATTGATAAAGAATTATATTCAGCCTTTATATGGGCCATCTGTGAGAAGGGCAGAGAATACACAAACTGCATTCAGGGGCTAACCTGAGCAGGTGCAGAGGGTTCAGTCACATCTAGGCCCAGAAGTCTTAGGAGGCCCATAAGGTGTCTCTGCACAATATGAGGAGCCAATATACACAGTCCAGTCATATTAATGTGACCACAACAATCGCAGAAGGCACGTGTCATCAGCCATCTGGGTGCACTCATCATTGTGGAAGGCACGATGGATCCACACATGTATGCATCTATCCTTGCGGACCATGTTCACCCCTACATGTGTAATGTTTTTCCTCAGGATGATGCCATCTACCAGCAGGACAATGTGATGTGTCATAAAACTCGCAGTGTACGTGCGTAGTTCGAGGAGCACCAGGATGAGTTTACCATACTCCCTTGGCCAGTAAATTCCCCGGTCTTGAACCCAATCGAGAATCTGTTGGACCACCTCGATTGGGTTGTTCGTGCCATGGATACTCAACCGCGTAACCTAGCGCAGCTGGACACGGCACTGGAGTCAGCATGGCTCAACATCCCAGTGAAGATCACCACAACATCCCCTCTCTGCCTGCACGTCTCGTAGCGGTCTGCTCTGCGAAAGGTGGTTATTCTGGATTTTGACAGATCGTCACATTAATTTGACTGGACTGCATATAAGCATGGTTGGGGGACCGGATACAGATTTGCATTGGGGCTCAGGAGCTTCATGTTACATCTCTTGCTCCAGTACAACCAATGGGAAAGATAGGGAGGATGCTCTATACAATCTCTGTACAATAGAGTTTGATTGCATAACTAAGCAACAAAAGGGGACAAACTTGTATTTTTTCTATAGGCCCCCAAGGTGCACCTTCTGCAAAAAACACGAGGAACAATGGAAGCCCGTAATTATGTAAAATGTGTATTACCTTGCTTTACATTCAGGGCGGACAACGTGCTCACAAAGGATGACATGATGATAGATTCCTCTTCTGGACAAACAGTCAGATTCTAGAAGTAACATGCAGGGAATATTGGAATATATTCAGAATCAAGGTGGTTCAGGATCAAGCAAACATGAGGAATATCGCAGACTGCTATTGATTTTAATAAAGGACAAATAAATGACTTAATAATATTGAATTCTTTAAAGGGACCTGTTTTGCTATAGGTGTACATTATATGGCAAATAGAATTTTTTATCTGAACAGTTTATTAGTATTATTACCTGTTGATTATTTTAAGATTAGGTCTGTTAAATACATTATTATATAACATGTAGAAAAAATAGCATATAATTTTATAAATGTACAGTATGTTGTCACTTACCTGTATTATGTCACTGAGGACCAAAGCATCAAATTTAGCCAGATACTGTATATGATAACGCTGAATGATAGGCAGGTTCTTCCTCAGCAGTACCCGAACCTCTTCAATTAAAAACATCAATTCGGCGATGTTTCTAATACAGAAATATAGAAAGAAGAAAATCATAAGGTTTCAGATATATTGCACTGGAGAGTATTCAAATGTGTAAGAGGATCTGTCACCAAGTACAAAGCACAAAATGCCATCCTATAATTCTCGCTGCGCCCTTGATCAATTTGTAGCTTTTATTTTTTTTATTTTTGATTCAAAAGATATAGACCAAGAAAGATTATATGTGAACTAGCTGTGATTCACCAAGTGGGAAGAAACCTTTGTTTTTCTCATAGAAAATAAAGGAGATTGTGCCAACATGAATCAGAGCGAGTTTACGTGTAATCCTGCCCGAATCCATATCCTTTGGATGGATGGATTTTGTATTTAGTCAATGATGTATGTATGTACTTAACCTGGCAATAGTCAATGAGTGCAATTTATTAAGACTGGCGCAAGATAAGTTCGGTAAGTTCGGACGGAGTTTTTTGGTCCAGAACCTGAGGTGGAGGCCGCCTCAGGTTCCTGACCAAAAGCCAGGTAGCCGCGACTGAAAGCCGGTGCACTGCACCAGCATCCAGCCACGCTCTCTGCTCCGAATTAGGCCCAATGAGTGGGCCTAATCGGGAGGGAGTGTCTTTAGACCGAATCACAATGCAAAACGGCCTGAAGAATGAGCACCTAATGAGCACCCGGAAGAAACGGCTCCCGGAAAAAAGACCTGAGCGGCTGTCTTTTTGGTCAGGATTTTGAGGCGGATACGGCCTCAAAATCCTGACCAAAAAACTCTGTGTGAACTTAGTCCTGAGTTTTGCCCTAAGTTCACTACCAGACACATGAGCCCATGTATACGTGTATGTATGCAGCCATAGAAAAGAATGGGTAGCAGACTGACAAAGCAATCAGTTCTGTAGATGCGAATTGCGTGGTGCATGTTAGCACAAGAATTGCAAATTTTTGTGCCATTTATACTGTAATAACTAAGCACAAGGTTAAAAATTCCACACATAAGCAGGAAACAGATTTCAAAAGTTTTGAACCTTAGGTCAGGTGAAGACTTTTGATTAAAGCTTGCAATTTAATTGCCATCATAACCTTTATTAAACTATATCATAGTATGAGCACCATGCCATACATGTAATAGAGACTGTGCTTGGTATTGCAGTTGAGCTCCAAAGGTACTGAGCTGCTGCTGTACCATGTACCAATGAACGTGGCGTCATCAGCACAGAGAAGAAGCTGCATTGCTCATACGTGTCATGGCTTCTTCAAATTCATGATCAGTGGGGATTGTCGGCCTCTGACCCCCCACTGATCACATATTGATCACCTATCCTCAAGATAGGTCAACAATATGTAAGTTCTAGAAAACTCATACAAGTCCTGGATTTAGACTTTGTCAAGCCTTCAACAATTACTCAGGGCCCCCAATTCCTAGGGGATTCTCTAGGACAAAAGCTCCAGGAGCACACTAACATTACCCTGAATTATTTAATTGTTTTTCCTATTTGTTTGCGAATCCCAGGCACCACAGTAGCTCCAGATATACCAACTTTAAAGGGATCCTTCCATCCTGGGTTACAATCTTCTAGGCCTCAGGCAGAGCCGACTGCACATGCCCGCGGACACAAGAAAATGGCCGCTTACTCAGTAAGCTGTGTAAGAGGCCATTTTCTTGTGGTCGCTTACACAGTTTACTGATTAAGCGGCCAATTTCTTGTGGCCGATTACACAGCTTATGAGTAAGCAGCCATTTTTCTTGTGGTCGCGGGCATGCGCAGTCGACTCTGCCCGAGGACTAGACAATTGAAACCCAGGACGGAAGAAGACGCAGGGAGAGGCCGTTCCAGAAGAAGATGGAGGCAGCACTTGAGATTTCGGGGCCCGCCTCTAGTGCTGTGAGAGAACTCATTTGCATACTGAAGAAAACCGGGATTTCTATCAAACGGCGGCGTGGAGAAAACATCTAAAGGTAGGAGAAGAATAGCCTTTCTTAAGGCTATTCCTACGTGTTAGTCAGTATAAAAGGGTATCCAATAGAGATGAGCGAACAGTGTTCTATCGAACACATGTTCGATCGGATATCAGGGTGTTCGCCATGTTCGAATCGAATCGAACACCACGTGGTAAAGTGCGCCAAAATTCGATTCCCCTCCCACCTTCCCTGGCGCCTTTTTTGCACCAATAACAGCGCAGGGGAGGTGGGACAGGAACTACGACACTGGGGGCATTGAAAAAAATTGGAAAAAGTCATTGGCTGCCGAAATCAGGTGACCTCCATTTTAGACGAATAGTGGATTTCAAATCCGGGTCATATGAGAATGTGAACTTTGTGACTATGAGACAGGGATAGCTGTACAGGCAGGGATAGCTAGGGATAACCTTTATTTAGGGGGGAATGTTATTAAAAATAACTTTTTGGGGCTCTATCGGGTGTGTAATTGTGATTTTTGTGAGATAAACTTTTTCCCATAGGGATGCATTGGCCAGCGCTGATTGGCCGAATTCCGTACTCTGGCCAATCAGTGCTGGCCAATGCATTCTATTAGCTTGATGAAGCAGAGTGTGCACAAGGGTTCAAGCGCACCCTCGGCTCTGATGTAGCAGAGCCGAGGCTGCACAAGGGTTCAAGCGCACCCTCGGCTCTGATGTAGGAGAGCCGAGGGTGCACTTGAACCCTTGTGCACCCTCAGCTCTGCTACATCAGAGCCGAGGGTGCGCTTGAACCCTTGTGCACACTCTGCTTCATCAAGCTAATAGAATGCATTGGCCAGCGCTGATTGGCCAATGTATTCTATTAGCCTGATGAAGTAGAGCTGAATGTGTGTGCTAAGCACACACATTCAGCTCTACTTCATCGGGCTAATAGAATGCATTGGCCAGCGCTGATTGGCCAGAGTACGGAACTCGACCAATCAGCGCTGGCTCTGCTGGAGGAGGCGGAGTCTAAGATCGCTCCACACCAGTCTCCATTCAGGTCCGACCTTAGACTCCGCCTCCTCCGGCAGAGCCAGCACTGATTGGCCGAAGGCTGGCCAATGCATTCCTATGCGAATGCAGAGACTTAGCAGTGCTGAGTCAGTTTTGCTCAACTACACATCTGATGCACACTCGGCACTGCTACATCAGATGTAGCAATCTGATGTAGCAGAGCCGAGGGTGCACTAGAACCCCTGTGCAAACTCAGTTCACGCTAATAGAATGCATTGGCCAGCGCTGATTGGCCAATGCATTCTATTAGCCCGATGAAGTAGAGCTGAATGTGTGTGCTAAGCACACACATTCAGCACTGCTTCATCACGCCAATACAATGCATTAGCCAGTGCTGATTGGCCAGAGTACGGAATTCGGCCAATCAGCGCTGGCTCTGCTGGAGGAGGCGGAGTCTAAGGTCGGACCTGAATGGAGACTGGTGTGGAGCGATCTTAGACTCCGCCTCCTCCAGCAGAGCCAGCGCTGATTGGCCGAATTCCGTACTCTGGCCAATCAGCACTGGCTAATGCATTGTATTGGCTTGATGAAGCAGTGCTGAATGTGTGTGCTTAGCACACACATTCAGCTCTACTTCATCGGGCTAATAGAATGCATTGGCCAATCAGCGCTGGCCAATGCATTCTATTAGCGTGAACTGAGTTTGCACAGGGGTTCTAGTGCACCCTCGGCTCTGCTACATCAGATTGCTACATCTGATGTAGCAGTGCCGAGTGTGCATCAGATGTGTAGTTGAGCAAAACTGACTCAGCACTGCTAAGTCTGCATTCGCATAGGAATGCATTGGCCAGCCTTCGGCCAATCAGCGCTGGCTCTGCCGGAGGAGGCGGAGTCTAAGGTCGGACCTGAATGGAGACTGGTGTGGAGCGATCTTAGACTCCGCCTCCTCCAGCAGAGCCAGCGCTGATTGGCCGAATTCCGTACTCTGGCCAATCAGCACTGGCTAATGCATTGTATTGGCTTGATGAAGCAGTGCTGAATGTGTGTGCTTAGCACACACATTCAGCTCTACTTCATCGGGCTAATAGAATGCATTGGCCAATCAGCGCTGGCCAATGCATTCTATTAGCGTGAACTGAGTTTGCACAGGGGTTCTAGTGCACCCTCGGCTCTGCTACATCAGATTGCTACATCTGATGTAGCAGTGCCGAGTGTGCATCAGATGTGTAGTTGAGCAAAACTGACTCAGCACTGCTAAGTCTGCATTCGCATAGGAATGCATTGGCCAGCCTTCGGCCAATCAGCGCTGGCTCTGCCGGAGGAGGCGGAGTCTAAGGTCGGACCTGAATGGAGACTGGTGTGGAGCTATCTTAGACTCCGCCTCCTCCAGCAGAGCCAGCGCTGATTGGTCGAGTTCCGTACTCTGGCCAATCAGCACTGGCCAATGCATTTCTATGGGGAAAAGTTAGCTTGCGAAAATCGCAAACTGACAGGGATTTCCATGAAATAAAGTGACTTTTATGCCCCCAGACATGCTTCCCCTGCTGTCCCAGTGTCATTCCAGGGTGTTGGTATCATTTCCTGGGGTGTCATAGTGGACTTGGTGACCCTCCAGACACGAATTTGGGTTTCCCCCTTAACGAGTTTATGTTCCCCATAGACTATAATGGGGTTCGAAACCCATTCGAACACTCGAACAGTGAGCGGCTGTTCGAATCGAATTTCGAACCTCGAACATTTTAGTGTTCGCTCATCTCTAGTATCCAATGATAGGATCCCTTTAAGGCCAGGGCCCAAAGTGGCATCAAACACAGTGGTAAAACCCACAGTGTTTTAAAGTCCCTGCAAACTGTCAAATCCCATCCACACATTGCAGAACAATATGCACGGCAGAAATACTGCGATTTCCAAAACCACTGCGTTCTTGAAAATCGCGGCATGTCAATTATACCTACAGAAACGCCAGCGGTTTCCTTATAGGTATCATTTAAGAAGAAAGTGCTGAGGAAAAAAAACTCGTAACGTTTCTACCCACAATGTGAGGTTTTAGCCTTAAAATCATTTAACAGCTGACGAGCCGAACAAAGCTTTCTGAAATCTGATCAATGCCATGAAAAAAATAGATTTATGACATCTTACACATCTACGTAGTCTTCTGGTGTCTTGGTTTTGGTGACATTCTCAGCATGACGTACCAGCCAGTTAATCTCATCCCGACAAAAGGATAAAGCCATAAATGCGAAGAGAGCCTGATAGAAATAATAATTCAATATTATTAGGCGTTCTAAAATATATTTATATTAATGTGAATACCTGAAAACCTATTGAAGAGTTATTACCTTCGGACCTAAAAGGCCTGGTTCATCAGCTAAGATATTCTCCAGCTCCTTCACTGCCACTCTAAGGAACATACGTCTGGCACGGTGAAAATGGCCACTTTGGGGATAAGTAATTCATTATTAGTCACATAAATCTTGTATATGCAAAGAATTTCTTTAGTAATACCTTATAAGCTTTGTAGACTACAATAATGCCAGGGTAATATATAGTATAGGCAGTGCTGTATTTTCTTTTTCTTTCCAAGTTAGCAGATCAGATGAACACCCAAGCTGAGTTTTCAGTGATCAGCTTGAGAGTTCCTTTCATGTTATGCATAGGGCCACAGGTAAGCAGGTTCATTCCCCAGTTGGCCCCTGAGCCAGGGTAGACCCCTATACCTCCACTCCTTGCTCAAGCAGTGCACAAGGTACACTGTACTACATACAAATAGACAGTGTACAGTATCTGTCAGCCATATAATATACTGGGTAGATTATTGAACATACTACACAGTAGAGATGAGCGAGTACTGTTCAGATCAGCCGATCCGAACAGCACGCTCCATAGAAATGAATGGATGCACCTGCTGCTTCCGCTTTGACCAGATCGGCTGATCCGAACAGTACTCGCTCATCTCTACTACACAGTTTATCATTACATAGACACACGGAGGGGATTTATCTGCTATAGATGGATAATATTGTGGAGCACATTTGGTGCAAGGAACTTTCTTGTACCAAATATTCCCCACAACTCCCCGTTCTGCACCTCGCTCACCATACAGTGTCCATATGGGAGAAGTACGGCGGTCAGAGTGGGGATGACTAGGGATAATATATTCATTATAGCTCACATCACCTTCTGGCATGAGCTATCATGGACATTTATGGCAGTTCCTAACTGGTGTTGATCTCCATTCAGGCACATGGGAGTACGTCTGATTTATGAAGAGGCTAGAGCCAGTCTTAATAGATCTGCCCTGTTTGTGTGGTTAAGGCGTGCCAATGTCTGCACTTCTGGGCCCCGGCTTCTGACATCTTTCAGCTTCTTGATGCTGCCTGAGGCCTGATACTGTGTTAACATGAGCTCAAAGCAAGAGAAAGGGCAACAGGACAGAAACAAACTGAGAAAAGGATGAGGCATAAGGACCTCACCACAACACTGACTATACTATATATCACCAATTCTATCTATTACTATTTTTATTTATATAATATTGTCATTTAAAAAGTCAAGTGGTCTAATGTGTCTACATAAGGAAGAATCATTCTCTGAATTCAATATTTTTAAAACTTTGAACAATTTCTTCTAAAATATGGTCAGGGACTAAGAAAACTCCTTAAGGAGTAGGCACCTTTGCAGAAGTATGGAGACTTACAAGCCATTTTCGCTCCACTGGGGGATTCTGGGGAATATGCAAATCTGTTTTCCAGGATGTAATTAGGAACCAGATCAAAACAGCGCTGTCCACAGCTGGGAGTCTGTTCCTTTTGGAATAGATATACTAGTTTGGCAATAATCCCTCATCATGGTATTAGGCTATCTGAAGAGCCATGCCTGATGTTTAAGGGGGCTGTCCTAGAGTCAGCAAGCAGAGGCAATGTTTTCCTAATGACATCCTGGAAAACAGATTTGCATATTCTTCTAAAATATAATACTAGTAAGCCTGACCTGTTTGTCATGAAATGTTCTTTGCACTCCTTCACATCCGCTACTCGTTTTCCATACCTAGTAACAAGAGATGACACAGACAATATCAATACAATTCATTATATAATTCATTATAATCAATATAGTTCATGCATTGGGTATGAGGCCTACAATGAAATTCAACACAAACTTATCATCTGCCATTGCAGGATATGTCCATAAGTATACTAGTGCATCTCAATAATATTAGAATATCATCAATACGTGGAGAGGCCTCTGTACACAATCCAAGCGGCTTGAGGTCTAGTGTGAAGTTTCCACAGTCAGTGATGGTTTGGGGAGCCATGTCATCTGCTGGTTGAAACTAGAGATGAGCGAACACTAAAATGTTCGAGGTTCGAAATTCGATTCGAACAGCCGCTCACTGTTCGTGTGTTCGAATGGGTTTCGAACCCCATTATAGTCTATGGGGAACATAAACTCGTTAAGGGGGAAACCCAAATTCGTGTCTGGAGGGTCACCAAGTCCACTATGACACCCCAGGAAATGATACCAACACCCTGGAATGACACTGGGACAGCAGGGGAAGCATGTCTGGGGGCATAAAAGTCACTTTATTTCATGGAAATCCCTGTCAGTTTGCGATTTTCGCAAGCTAACTTTTCCCCATAGAAATGCATTGGCCAGTGCTGATTGGCCAGAGTACGGAACTCGACCAATCAGCGCTGGCTCTGCTGGAGGAGGCGGAGTCTAAGATAGCTCCACACCAGTCTCCATTCAGGTCCGACCTTAGACTCCGCCTCCTCCGGCAGAGCCAGCGCTGATTGGCCGAAGGCTGGCCAATGCATTCCTATGCGAATGCAGACTTAGCAGTGCTGAGTCAGTTTTGCTCAACTACACATCTGATGCACACTCGGCACTGCTACATCAGATGTAGCAATCTGATGTAGCAGAGCCGAGGGTGCACTAGAACCCCTGTGCAAACTCAGTTCACGCTAATAGAATGCATTGGCCAGCGCTGATTGGCCAATGCATTCTATTAGCCCGATGAAGTAGAGCTGAATGTGTGTGCTAAGCACACACATTCAGCACTGCTTCATCAAGCCAATACAATGCATTAGCCAGTGCTGATTGGCCAGAGTACGGAATTCGGCCAATCAGCGCTGGCTCTGCTGGAGGAGGCGGAGTCTAAGATCGCTCCACACCAGTCTCCATTCAGGTCCGACCTTAGACTCCGCCTCCTCCGGCAGAGCCAGCGCTGATTGGCCGAAGGCTGGCCAATGCATTCCTATGCGAATGCAGACTTAGCAGTGCTGAGTCAGTTTTGCTCAACTACACATCTGATGCACACTCGGCACTGCTACATCAGATGTAGCAATCTGATGTAGCAGAGCCGAGGGTGCACTAGAACCCCTGTGCAAACTCAGTTCACGCTAATAGAATGCATTGGCCAGCGCTGATTGGCCAATGCATTCTATTAGCCCGATGAAGTAGAGCTGAATGTGTGTGCTAAGCACACACATTCAGCACTGCTTCATCAAGCCAATACAATGCATTAGCCAGTGCTGATTGGCCAGAGTACGGAATTCGGCCAATCAGCGCTGGCTCTGCTGGAGGAGGCGGAGTCTAAGATCGCTCCACACCAGTCTCCATTCAGGTCCGACCTTAGACTCCGCCTCCTCCAGCAGAGCCAGCGCTGATTGGCCGAATTCCGTACTCTGGCCAATCAGCACTGGCTAATGCATTGTATTGGCGTGATGAAGCAGTGCTGAATGTGTGTGCTTAGCACACACATTCAGCTCTACTTCATCGGGCTAATAGAATGCATTGGCCAATCAGCGCTGGCCAATGCATTCTATTAGCGTGAACTGAGTTTGCACAGGGGTTCTAGTGCACCCTCGGCTCTGCTACATCAGATTGCTACATCTGATGTAGCAGTGCCGAGTGTGCATCAGATGTGTAGTTGAGCAAAACTGACTCAGCACTGCTAAGTCTCTGCATTCGCATAGGAATGCATTGGCCAGCCTTCGGCCAATCAGCGCTGGCTCTGCCGGAGGAGGCGGAGTCTAAGGTCGGACCTGAATGGAGACTGGTGTGGAGCGATCTTAGACTCCGCCTCCTCCAGCAGAGCCAGCGCTGATTGGTCGAGTTCCGTACTCTGGCCAATCAGCGCTGGCCAATGCATTCTATTAGCCCGATGAAGTAGAGCTGAATGTGTGTGCTTAGCACACACATTCAGCTCTACTTCATCAGGCTAATAGAATACATTGGCCAATCAGCGCTGGCCAATGCATTCTATTAGCTTGATGAAGCAGAGTGTGCACAAGGGTTCAAGCGCACCCTCGGCTCTGATGTAGCAGAGCTGAGGGTGCACAAGGGTTCAAGTGCACCCTCGGCTCTCCTACATCAGAGCCGAGGGTGCGCTTGAACCCTTGTGCAGCCTCGGCTCTGCTACATCAGAGCCGAGGGTGCGCTTGAACCCTTGTGCACACTCTGCTTCATCAAGCTAATAGAATGCATTGGCCAGCACTGATTGGCCAGAGTACGGAATTCGGCCAATCAGCGCTGGCCAATGCATCCCTATGGGAAAAAGTTTATCTCACAAAAATCACAATTACACACCCGATAGAGCCCCAAAAAGTTATTTTTAATAACATTCCCCCCTAAATAAAGGTTATCCCTAGCTATCCCTGCCTGTACAGCTATCCCTGTCTCATAGTCACAAAGTTCACATTCTCATATGACCCGGATTTGAAATCCACTATTCGTCTAAAATGGAGGTCACCTGATTTCGGCAGCCAATGACTTTTTCCAATTTTTTTCAATGCCCCCAGTGTCGTAGTTCCTGTCCCACCTCCCCTGCGCTGTTATTGGTGCAAAAAAGGCGCCAGGGAAGGTGGGAGGGGAATCGAATTTTGGCGCACTTTACCACGTGGTGTTCGATTCGATTCGAACATGGCGAACACCCTGATATCCGATCGAACATGTGTTCGATAGAACACTGTTCGCTCATCTCTAGTTGAAACACAATGTCCGACTTTCATTTGCTCATTTTCATAGAATTTTATTTATCATTACTTTTGTCAGATTCAAGTTATTTCTGTGACCATTGTGGGTTTTTTTTCATTAAACGAGGCGTACCAACAATTTTGCCCACGTGTGTGTGTGTATATATATATATATATATATATATATATATATATATATATATATATATATATATATATTATATATATATATATATATATATATATATATATATATATATATATATTGTGTGTGTGTGTACAGTTGAATTTTCTAAATATAACTGTGGGACAATATGACATATACTTAATATAAAGTAGTATAACTGAAGTCAGCAGGTAATTCCACACAACTTTAAATATCCTCAATAGCAAGGCAGGATACACATACCTTGGAGAGCAGTATTGTGGTCAAGCACAGTACACACCTTCACTCACTCTCAATGTGATTTTCCTTTATCACCACACATAGTCTCATTATGAGGCGTTACCCTTCTCTTCTGTACACCAGGTGGCAGTCTTACTCATTAACTTTGGTGGTTGGTTTTTTGGGTGTGATCGCCCACTTTAGGATACATTGGATAGCGTTCCATAACCACTTGTACGACTCACCAGCACTCACACAGAGCTGGGACCTGATCTAAATACAGCGGTCAACAATGTCTTTGTAGTCTATGAATATCTACATCAGTTTTTAACCCTTTTACAATGTTTCTCTGCTAAATGGTTTTTACATTGTGTATATATAAGGTCCCTTTAATGGAGAAATTATTTCCATTAATAATTACAGTTTAATAACCTGTAGTTTACATATTATTGATAACATACCCTTTTAAGCTGCCAAAGAAATCCTCAGTAACACGATGTATTAGCAGAACATCATCCCGGATCAGTGTGATACAGTGGGAACCCTGAAGTGCCAATTTCCAAAGCTCTAAGCTTGCCTGGTGTGCGTTCAGTGCGGTGTGTGACAGCAGAAATCCAACTAGAAGCAGAAATTTACAATTATTACTGTATGGCCAGGTGACTGCTGAGTTATATGCATAAAATAACCTCAAAGATGTCTCCAGCTGAATGAAATAATTGCCCTATATATTTATAAGCAAACCTTTGACTTTTAATGGTAAGCTTCCTTAGGTATATGACAGATGGCACTTCTCCTTTTTACTTCAAACCTCTCATGGTTTTGGCTTCAAAAATGTCATCACTAAAACTTAATCCTGTGTCTTTATCCTTAGATCGTTGTGAGTTAGGCTATATTCACATGGCGGTGTCATAAAAAAGCATACAAAATTGTGTTTCAAGGGGCTGGATCGCTCTGCTGTTTGGCATTTGTGGGGCACCAGTTTTCACGGATCCCTCATGGACAGAAATAGGATATGTCCTATTTTTTTTATTACTCAGTTTACTAAAGTTTTAAAACAATACAAATATAATACACTATAGAATGAGAGTATAACGTGTTCTCAAACAAACAAGGGAAAGCAAACCACCAGTAACCAATGTATCCCACCTCCCACCATGACTTATCACTACCTGCAATTAGAGTATGAACCAATTAGGGTATATTCACATGGCAGGTTGGTTTCCACCTTGTAAACTTCCGTGCAGCTAGGCCTTGCAGTGCACCGGCATTGAATTACGCCATACTGATTAGGCCGGAATGAATGGGCCTAAATAGAAGCGTGTCTCGAGCCACGGAATCCGCGGCAAGATAGGGCATGTTGCGTCTTTTTTCCACTACCAGCTAGCGGGAAAAAAAAAGCGAGCAGCTCCCACTGAAGTCAATGGGAACCATTTTTGCAAGCGGATTCTGCCTCAAAATCCACCTGCAAAAAACTCTGTGTGAACATACCCTTACACCAACCCTATAGGTTGTCGGCAATGTAATAATTCCTGGGAATACCACAGCATATATCTAGAAGAGTCATGTACTGTGCCTGCAATGATGGTGCCAGGAAAATGCCTGTCCACAGCTGACCGAGGCGCCAAGGGCGGGTAGTGCTTAAGGGCATGAGCACCGAGTCTCAACTGTATAATACAACAGAGAACTGCCAGCTATGGCGGCCGCTCAGCATCTCAGATGCCATATTTAAATACCTGACATTGTTGGGAAAGGATTAAAAACTGAACTTCTGGGGTTTCCACCCTCTACTAATCTTTCTAAACCTGACATTTCTATTTCAGATTGAGGTAGTACCAAGTAGCAAGCCCTTTGTTATGGAGTCAGGTTTATCCTGAACTCCATATCTTCAATAATTTGTATGATCAGGCCACCTTCACCTCAAAAATATCCTTATTTGCTCATAAATTGTAAGCTATTGTGACCAGGGCCTTCACCCCTATTGTTTTAAATGTAGATTTATGCTTTATACACTTCTAAAGCGCTGCCGAAAATGTCAGCACTACATAGGGTTATTATTACAACATATTATTAGGATTATTATTACTATTATTACTCAGAAGAATCAATAGACATATAACTTACTCAGGATCCATCGTTCCATTATCTCAACAGACAAATATTCACAAGGCATCTGTAAAAGACAGAACAGTATTTACTAGAGATGAGCGAACACTAAAATGTTCGAGGTTCGAAATTCGATTCGAACAGCCGCTCACTGTTCGAGTGTTCGAATGGGTTTCGAACCCCATTATAGTCTATGGGGAACATAAACTCGTTAAGGGGGAAACCCAAATTCGTGTCTGGAGGGTCACCAAGTCCACTATGACACCCCAGGAAATGATACCAACACCCTGGAATGACACTGGGACAGCAGGGGAAGCATGTCTGGGGGCATAAAAGTCACTTTATTTCATGGAAATCCCTGTCAGTTTGCGATTTTCGCAAGCTAACTTTTCCCCATAGAAATGCATTGGCCAGTGCTGATTGGCCAGAGTACGGAACTCGACCAATCAGCGCTGGCTCTGCTGGAGGAGGCGGAGTCTAAGATAGCTCCACACCAGTCTCCATTCAGGTCCGACCTTAGACTCCGCCTCCTCCGGCAGAGCCAGCGCTGATTGGCCGAAGGCTGGCCAATGCATTCCTATGCGAATGCAGACTTAGCAGTGCTGAGTCAGTTTTGCTCAACTACACATCTGATGCACACTCGGCACTGCTACATCAGATGTAGCAATCTGATGTAGCAGAGCCGAGGGTGCACTAGAACCCCTGTGCAAACTCAGTTCACGCTAATAGAATGCATTGGCCAGCGCTGATTGGCCAATGCATTCTATTAGCCCGATGAAGTAGAGCTGAATGTGTGTGCTAAGCACACACATTCAGCACTGCTTCATCAAGCCAATACAATGCATTAGCCAGTGCTGATTGGCCAGAGTACGGAATTCGGCCAATCAGCGCTGGCTCTGCTGGAGGAGGCGGAGTCTAAGATCGCTCCACACCAGTCTCCATTCAGGTCCGACCTTAGACTCCGCCTCCTCCGGCAGAGCCAGCGCTGATTGGCCGAAGGCTGGCCAATGCATTCCTATGCGAATGCAGACTTAGCAGTGCTGAGTCAGTTTTGCTCAACTACACATCTGATGCACACTCGGCACTGCTACATCAGATGTAGCAATCTGATGTAGCAGAGCCGAGGGTGCACTAGAACCCCTGTGCAAACTCAGTTCACGCTAATAGAATGCATTGGCCAGCGCTGATTGGCCAATGCATTCTATTAGCCCGATGAAGTAGAGCTGAATGTGTGTGCTAAGCACACACATTCAGCACTGCTTCATCAAGCCAATACAATGCATTAGCCAGTGCTGATTGGCCAGAGTACGGAATTCGGCCAATCAGCGCTGGCTCTGCTGGAGGAGGCGGAGTCTAAGATCGCTCCACACCAGTCTCCATTCAGGTCCGACCTTAGACTCCGCCTCCTCCGGCAGAGCCAGCGCTGATTGGCCGAAGGCTGGCCAATGCATTCCTATGCGAATGCAGACTTAGCAGTGCTGAGTCAGTTTTGCTCAACTACACATCTGATGCACACTCGGCACTGCTACATCAGATGTAGCAATCTGATGTAGCAGAGCCGAGGGTGCACTAGAACCCCTGTGCAAACTCAGTTCACGCTAATAGAATGCATTGGCCAGCGCTGATTGGCCAATGCATTCTATTAGCCCGATGAAGTAGAGCTGAATGTGTGTGCTAAGCACACACATTCAGCACTGCTTCATCAAGCCAATACAATGCATTAGCCAGTGCTGATTGGCCAGAGTACGGAATTCGGCCAATCAGCGCTGGCTCTGCTGGAGGAGGCGGAGTCTAAGATCGCTCCACACCAGTCTCCATTCAGGTCCGACCTTAGACTCCGCCTCCTCCGGCAGAGCCAGCGCTGATTGGCCGAAGGCTGGCCAATGCATTCCTATGCGAATGCAGACTTAGCAGTGCTGAGTCAGTTTTGCTCAACTACACATCTGATGCACACTCGGCACTGCTACATCAGATGTAGCAATCTGATGTAGCAGAGCCGAGGGTGCACTAGAACCCCTGTGCAAACTCAGTTCACGCTAATAGAATGCATTGGCCAGCGCTGATTGGCCAATGCATTCTATTAGCCCGATGAAGTAGAGCTGAATGTGTGTGCTAAGCACACACATTCAGCACTGCTTCATCAAGCCAATACAATGCATTAGCCAGTGCTGATTGGCCAGAGTACGGAATTCGGCCAATCAGCGCTGGCTCTGCTGGAGGAGGCGGAGTCTAAGATCGCTCCACACCAGTCTCCATTCAGGTCCGACCTTAGACTCCGCCTCCTCCAGCAGAGCCAGCGCTGATTGGCCGAATTCCGTACTCTGGCCAATCAGCACTGGCTAATGCATTGTATTGGCGTGATGAAGCAGTGCTGAATGTGTGTGCTTAGCACACACATTCAGCTCTACTTCATCGGGCTAATAGAATGCATTGGCCAATCAGCGCTGGCCAATGCATTCTATTAGCGTGAACTGAGTTTGCACAGGGGTTCTAGTGCACCCTCGGCTCTGCTACATCAGATTGCTACATCTGATGTAGCAGTGCCGAGTGTGCATCAGATGTGTAGTTGAGCAAAACTGACTCAGCACTGCTAAGTCTCTGCATTCGCATAGGAATGCATTGGCCAGCCTTCGGCCAATCAGCGCTGGCTCTGCCGGAGGAGGCGGAGTCTAAGGTCGGACCTGAATGGAGACTGGTGTGGAGCGATCTTAGACTCCGCCTCCTCCAGCAGAGCCAGCGCTGATTGGTCGAGTTCCGTACTCTGGCCAATCAGCGCTGGCCAATGCATTCTATTAGCCCGATGAAGTAGAGCTGAATGTGTGTGCTTAGCACACACATTCAGCTCTACTTCATCAGGCTAATAGAATACATTGGCCAATCAGCGCTGGCCAATGCATTCTATTAGCTTGATGAAGCAGAGTGTGCACAAGGGTTCAAGCGCACCCTCGGCTCTGATGTAGCAGAGCTGAGGGTGCACAAGGGTTCAAGTGCACCCTCGGCTCTCCTACATCAGAGCCGAGGGTGCGCTTGAACCCTTGTGCAGCCTCGGCTCTGCTACATCAGAGCCGAGGGTGCGCTTGAACCCTTGTGCACACTCTGCTTCATCAAGCTAATAGAATGCATTGGCCAGCACTGATTGGCCAGAGTACGGAATTCGGCCAATCAGCGCTGGCCAATGCATCCCTATGGGAAAAAGTTTATCTCACAAAAATCACAATTACACACCCGATAGAGCCCCAAAAAGTTATTTTTAATAACATTCCCCCCTAAATAAAGGTTATCCCTAGCTATCCCTGCCTGTACAGCTATCCCTGTCTCATAGTCACAAAGTTCACATTCTCATATGACCCGGATTTGAAATCCACTATTCGTCTAAAATGGAGGTCACCTGATTTCGGCAGCCAATGACTTTTTCCAATTTTTTTCAATGCCCCCGGTGTCGTAGTTCCTGTCCCACCTCCCCTGCGCTGTTATTGGTGCAAAAAAGGCGCCAGGGAAGGTGGGAGGGGAATCGAATTTTGGCGCACTTTACCACGTGGTGTTCGATTCGATTCGAACATGGCGAACACCCTGATATCCGATCGAACATGTGTTCGATAGAACACTGTTCGCTCATCTCTAGTATTTACATATAATACAATAGGATTGCTTGGGAATTGCCAGCAAAATTTAGACACATATCATATTTATTTGCTTTACACAAACAGTACAAGGAGGGAAGAACCAAATATACTATATACTATATTAAATGCAGAATGACAGTCTATGCTATTGGTTTAAGTGATTCTATTAGCATTACAGGCCCTATTCGTGTGCCCAGATGATCTATTAAGAAGCCTCTGGATAATTCGGGCAAGCCTTGTGCCATTCACAGCAAACGAAATGCCAGTCATAACAAATCTGATTCATTTTTCCTGTATCCATCACTATAAACTAAAAAGCAAGATGGACGTTATCTTTCTTCATTTTTTATTGTTTTTGATGGAAGATAAAGTTGTGTGTGCAGGGCTTTATCTTCTGAGTGAAGGTAAACAACCAAAATGGATGAAAACGTCCATCTTGTTTTTTACATTGCAGCCAGTGGTGTAACTCCCGCCATAGCAGCAGAGGCAGCTGCCACAGGGCCTGGGACATTAGCTGCTATCATTATACTCGGGGGGGGGGGGGGTCTCTTCGGACCCCGAGTATAATGATTGGCGGACCGGGAGAGGTAAGAAACATAAAAAACACTGTTACTTACCTCTCCACAATCCGTGCAGACTTCGGCCTAGTCGTCTGACGTCTCATGACCCTGGCCTGCGACCCGGGTCATGTGACGTCTGACATAATTGAAGATCGACTACTTCGGAGGCCAACAGCGTAGGAGACGGGAGATGGGTGAGTAACAGAGTTTTTTTCTCGCCCTGGGTCTCCTATTATTATACTCTGGGGTCTGAAAAGACCCCAGAGTATAATAATTGTTTATGGGTGTCCACAGTGGGACATAATACTGTGTGCAGGGGCCACTATGGGGGATAAAATTGTGTGCAGGGGCCACTATGGGGGATAATACTGTGTGCAGGGGCCACTATGGGGGATAATATCGTGTGCAGGGGCCACTGTGGGGGATAATACTGTGTGAAGGGGCCACTATGGGGCATAATGGAGTGCGCAGGAATGCGTAGGAGGGGGTCGTTGGGGGGCCCATGTCAAAAGTTCGTCACTGGGCCCTGCCATTCCTAGTTACGCCACTGATTGCAGCGAATGATGACGGATGAATTACAAATCTGCTTCATCTGCATCTGTCCTTCTGTTAGCCTTTCATTCTGTTGTTTTGATCCTATGACGGATCAGAACAACAGATAAAAAGATACTATTATGAACATAGCCTTAACAGAGAAATTAGGCCTAGTTATAGGCATATACTACTTAGAGATATGGAAATTGTCAAAAATGTGTTCGCTGAGAGTAACTGAGAGATAAAGGGGTTGCCCAGTATGTGACTCACTTATTAAGCACTAAATGGAACAAACTAACATGTGGAAAGAAATCTAAATCTGACTTTTGGTCATCTGAAACCACAACTGTACATGTAGCCTAAGATTCTGGAAACTATGACTGATGGTAAATTAGTGCAATTTTTTTTACCCTTTTTCTGACACTCACACTACTTCCTAAAAAAATGTGTAGGGCATGGTTGGGATGTAGGTGGGACCAGATTCTGATTTTTTTTTACATCCTGACACATTTTGGTCACTGGCATAAGTAACACTTGAAATCTAGTCTAGTGCTTTACTTAAGTAGATTTCAGTTTCTGGAGCTTGGGCTTTCCTAGATGTGTCACAAGCCTTGGTCTCTCCCCAAGGAGTGATGATATCCCCTTAAGCCTTTCTCTTGTAATAACTGTGGTGTAGCTGACATCAAGGAACCACAAATGAAGACTAATAAATAAAAAGCTGATCTTAAAATGTTTATGAATCCCAATAAAAGATAAAAACGGAGAATCTTCAGTAGTTGAAACCTTGTAACGGCTAACTGAAAAGATGATGATAAGCTTTTGAGACTATCTAGGTCTCTTCATCAGGCATGGTATCACAATGACAGCAATAAATATTGGAGCACTTCATAGATAAGGAGTGTGAAAGTTTTATTGTTTCCTGATTGAGATCTGGTCCATGGTTGTGCTGCCCTTATCAGGTCTGAGGGCACATTCCTTAAGTGATCTAAAATTACATAAATCCATGACATACGGTCATCATCCCGATTCTGAGCGTGTCAAAGGTTGTCATGAGTTCATTCCCACAGACCCTCCTCTCTCACCGAAAGTTTTCTTATATCCAATAATCCAAAAAGTTTCCAATACCAAAATTTTCATGTAATTTATGTTGTGATACAGTGCTAGAGAAATGTTTTGGCCCAGGGAGATCTCTAATCTGCTCTTTTATTGTATGATGATGTGACTTCATCCTCATTCTAAGATTCTGTCCTGTTTTACTAACATATAGACCACCAGAAGGACACGTGGTACATAAAATTATGTAGAATACATTTGGCATGGTGGAGATGAAGGTAACTGGGATTTTGCAACCCTCATAGTTGGGGATTTTTATCTTGTTGGTGGTCATTTTGTATGGGAAGCTCTTACATGTTCTCTGGTTGCAGGATAATGTCCGCATGCCCGCTGCCTCGGGGTTATTTTTAACTCAGACCTTTCCTTCACCCCTCATATTGAATCACTTGCACGCTCATGTCACCTCCACCTCAAAAACATCTCCAGAATACGCCCTTTCCTTACCAGAGATACACTAAAGACACTTATTGTCTCTCTGATTCATTCTCGCCTTGACTACTGTAACTCCTTACTAATCGGTCTTCCCCTCACTAAACTCTCCCCTCTTCAATCTATTCTGAATGCAGCGGCCAGGCTCATCTATCAGTCTAGATGCTACAGTGATGCCTCTGGTCTGTGCCAGTCGCTACATTGGCTGCCTATTCAATATAGAATAAAATATAAACTTATCACCCTCATCTACAAGGCTCTCCATAATGCCGCACCTCCATACATTTCCTCCCTCATCTCTGTCTACCGCCCAACCCATGTTCTCCGTTCACTCAATGACCTAACACTTACATCCTCTATTATCAGAACCTCCCACGCTCATATACAAGACTTCTCCCGAGCTGCACCACTTCTCTGGAATGCTCTACCCCGGACAATCAGATTAACTCCCAATTTCTACCGTTTCAAACACAAGCTAAAGATGCATCTTTTCAGACAGGCCTATCACAATTTCTAATGTAAACCCTTCCATAATATAATTAGAATCCCCAAAATGTAACCCTCCTTTGTCCCCGCTCCCAAATTACCCCACATGATATGATGCCATTTCAGGCTGACTTTATAGGTCCAAGCTCCATCCACATGTTAAAGGACATGACTGGTGACGGCTCATAAAGTCTTATGTTTATGTAATGACAGTCACCTCTGTTACAAAAGTGTCTGACCTCTGTATAAGCAATGCAGCCCCTGCTACCTTTTGTGTCACACCCTCTACCTCATAGATTGTAAGCTCTTGCGATCAGGGCCCTCAGTCCCATTGTGTGAAATGACTTTCTTTATGTATCTGTCTGTATTTGAACTCTACAAATTGTACAGCGCTGCGGAATATGTTGGCGCTATATAAATAAAATGTATTATTATTTAATTTATTATTGCCCTGTAGATTCAAATTGATTTTTGGAAGAGGCTTTGGTTTCAATAAAGTATACTTAGTATTTTGGTATCTGGGATGTTGAACCACAACATACATAAAAACTGGATTTTTTCTTATCTTACCGTGTCTGAAGTACATGGAGAAATCATTGCTGCAGGATTGCTGAGGAGACTTAACAACTGGGCTCCTCTCCACTGATCTGCTGACTGAGACCTCCGGCAGAATAAGAAGTGCAAGGACATCAAGGCGTCAGTAACTGTCTAAGGATGAGAAAACAAGCTCTGAGTGTTGCTGGGTTTTACCTCTTGGGTCACCCCTTCTACCTCATAGACATATCTTTCCTTCTCCATTTATCAAGTAGTATTACTTTTTACATACATGTCTATGGAGCATAGGGGGGAGGGGGCTGCTGAAAAAGACTCAACTTTCTGTGACTGAGAGAGAGCTCTTCTGACACTGCTATATTTCAAGATAAGACTATACTACTACACAAAATGGGGCAATAAATGAATTAACAGTCTCCTTCCCCCTTACCATCTCCATAGACTTACATGTGTGAGCTGGATAGCATACTATATAAATAACCAGTCTGAGTGAATAAGAGGAGGAGCACAGCCTAGTAAGTGGAGAAGGAAACAGATTCCTTTAATAAGATCTAGTACATAGTTTCTTATATTTATCCATACTATTCATTTATGAAAAGTGGTTTTATTATAGAAGGTACGCTTTAAGGCCCATTGTAAAAATGTATACTGAGATAAGGCCTATCTGCCCAGTGAATGTGTCTCAGCTGTTTCTATCTCAAGCAGCCGCAGAGACGTGTATTCTCACCACAGCCATGAAAGATTAAGCGGTGACTTTGTCATCTAGTATATACTTCTTTTATACGAATAGGAAGATAAGACAAATGTATTACTGACTTCACCTACTGTACCTTAGTATGAGGACCAAATTCCTCACTTAGTTTCTTCAGGGGGCTATCATACTCCAGTAACATCTGTCCAAGACGAGCAAATGAAGGGTCACTGTAAGGCAAAACAAAATCTGAAATAAATACACAATGAATACATCATAAATTGTTTCATCTTCTACCATCTTCATCTCCTCCAGAATACTTTATTTAGATATGTGACGTTATGTCACTATGGGTGCAGGAGAGTTTTAATGGCAAGTATATAAGCATATTTTTGGATATCAATTTAGGGTGGGATTGCATTGCTACTTTGGAGCTGTTTTTGAGATCTTTCTGCATCAATAGCTTTATAATCAACTCCATAAATGCCAGAAATCTTCTCCCATTAATTTTAGTGGAGTCAGCTAGCTTCTTTACAAACACTGTTGAATTGAACTAGCTGAAGAAAGAAGCATCTTGTCCCATCTTGAGTAAGAAAAAAGCTATCCAAATTCCATTGTAATGAGTGTAATGCCTCAAAAACGCCCTCTCTAATAAGGGAGCCTTCACACGAAGTAAACGCACGTGTATTTTTGCAAAATACACGTGTAAAAATACATGTGTAAAAATAAGACTCCCATTGACTTCAATGACATTTTACAGGCGTATTTTTACATGTGTAAAAAATATCATTGAAATCAATGGGAGTCTTATTTTTAAACGTGTATTTTTACACGTGTATTTTGCAAAAATACACACGCGTTTACTCCGTGTGAAGGCTCCCTAAGCTGTTTTTGCAGCTTGACATTCAAGAATCAGTGTGAACATACCCTTAGGCCCATTGCACTTAACCGTGTTCTAGCCGCTGACCGTGATTGAACGACACATTCGGTTTATGGGCGGCACACGAATGTCATCCGTGTGCCACCTGTGCACCGGCTGTGCTTCCATGGCCCCATTTATTCAATGAATGGGGGAAAAAACGGGATAGCACATTAACCTAGCCCATGGTCGTGTGCAAGCGGCCTTAAATTGTGCTACCTACCTCTGTCCTTGCAGCATTTCAAAAGCACAGTTGTAAAGAGCAATAAGAGTCTTTCTGTCTTCAATCCGAGACATTAGCAGAATTACAGAGAAATACGTCACTATCAGGTCCAGATAATTCTTTGTAAAGGTGTAATTTATATTCTGCAAGATAATGAAATAGGAAACAACAATGAACTATTATGAAAATGTTAAAGGGGTTTGGAGGTATCAATATTGATAACATATCCTTATATCGGTATCAGATCAGAGAGGATCCAACTGATTGAAGTGGCTGTGATACTCAGGCAAGGACTTTAGCCCCTTATTCTGCCTTTTATGTTGAATTCATGGGTTATATGGCCTGTTTACAACTCAGTCCTACTCAAGTGAATGATATTGAGCTGCAATACTAGGAACAGCCATTATACAATCTCTGGCGCTGTGCCTAGTATTCAATGAAAAAGTGTCAGCTGAATGGCGCGGGTGCCATTGTTTTGGCCCCCACTGATCAGATACTTTTGAGCTATACAAAGGTCTGATTAATATCTAAGCCTCGGAAAATGCTTTTAAATACTTACCACACTATACAGTATAGGAATGTAGTGAGTCACACAATTTATGTAACCAAAGCAAAGCAATGTGCACCAAGGTTACACATTAGTCTATATTATATAAAGATTGTGTCTTCAGTAGTTGATACTTTTATTAATGACTAACAAAAATGATGACGGATTGCAAGCTTTCAAGACTACTAGGTCTCTTCATCAGGCATGGTATCACACAATTTCTCTTTACATTTCATATTCACTGGCTAATATGGTACAAAGATACATTTATTAGTCTATATAGTCTCTGTGGTTTCATAATACACTTCATGTTTAGTGGCATGATACTTCTATGTAGAAGCAAGTCATATGCACAGCTTTCACTGAGAATGGCCATATTAAAAGTGATCAAGAGATTTTAAAGTAATTGTTATGCAGCAAATATTGCAAGAAGAACCTGAAAAAAGTTGTGTAGAAATTGAAGTTTGTACTGCCATGATACAAAAAAAAGTTTGTCTCAACTTGTATGGGGAATTTAGTAAAAACTTTCGTGAAGAACATTAAGCAGAAATTCCAGCCTTTTCTGATCTCGCAGCATGGGTTGGTGCTGATCATACACTGTGAATTTTACCTGCACCCTGCAGTTCTATAAATGGAGCTCGATTTCCTTGCTTGCCAAGAAAGTGACAAATACTCTGAGCTCCATTTTATACAATTTAATCATTATTGTAAATTAGGAGCTTTTCTATAATCTTCCTCAATTGGGCTACTTATATATACTTGGGATACTTTTACTTACAATGTCAAAGTAACACTGGCAGGCATCAATTGTATTCAGCAATTCATACACATGGTCCTGCAGGTGGAGAACAAATAGAATTAGGGTTTCACGTCATAGTATTTTATGAATATTATAATCACAAATATAATACAGTTGAATTATATGCAAAGTAACAATAATTGACAGATATTAATCAATCCTACTGTTTTAATTTTTGGTTCTTAGAGTACAACTTCTATTATCATCCTCATCATCGTCGTCATCATCAATACTTATATGCTTGTTATTATGCTATTCTACAAACAGAATAACTGAGATAGATAGTTATCCTGTAGCCTATGGATAGAGAATAACTTTCACACTTGGCGCAACCCCTTTAAGGATATCTCCATTCATGCTAAGGAAGAGTCAGATGAGCTTATGAAAATAGCTGAGTATTAATTCAATAATTAATTGAAATCCATCTTTAAATATATTTTGAGGAGATTCTGAGTTAATATCCTACAAATATTATAAATGTGAAAGTTTGTGTGTTTGGATGTTTGTGGGTTTGTGTGTTTGTATGTTTGTTCCCTAATCACGCCTAAACTACGGAACGGATATCAGTGAAATTTTGCATATACTTACCTTGGGTCCTGGAATGAAAGATAGGCTACTTTGTAGATCCCTACGCCGCCGGTCTTCACGACAAATTACACCGATGTTCGCTCCGATATCTGCTTGAGGATCTGAGATGACGTCATCCCAGGCCCTTGCGAAGTAACCGCATTGGCTCGCGCTGCAGTGTGGGCGGAGCTATCAGTCACGCATACAGGCTCAGTGTCCAGCCGTGCGCCCAGTGTATTGGCTATGCCTTTCCACTCAGTATGCCAGGACATTACCATGTTCACCCATGCTTGGGCCAAGAGGTTGCGCAGGAGGTGCATCCCAAGGAACGAGGGGTAGGGAGGGGGCTGTGGAATCTGTGTGAGGGGTGGCCGAGAGAGGAAGCAGGGGGAACCGCGGGAGAGGATGCCATGGTAGGAGGAGGAGTGGGGAGGGGGTGGAAAGGGGAAAATGGGGGACGAGAAAGAGAGAGGGGACAGGAGACCAGGGGAGTGGGGGTAGAAAGGAGGGAGCTTGACGTGGGGGGTTCCGCGGGGGGCCCTAAGGTAGGTATGTGTGCTGCTGCGGGAAAGGGGGGGTAGGGAGGGGGTCCCACGCAAGAGGGTGGAAGTCGGAGGTGGGTGTTGAGGCCGAGAGGGGACGGGGTTGCCGCGGGAGGGAGGCCAGATGGTGGGTGTGGGGGCCGCCGTGGGAGGGGAGGCGGTGGTGGGGAAGGGGGTTCCCTGGGGGCTGGGTGCGGTGGGAGGGGGTTGGCCTAGGGCCGGCATACCATAACCAGCGCCAATTGGCTACATGTACGCAGCTCAATGCCAATGCTAACCGGCGGACGAAGTCACGGGCAGATGCTAGTTGTAAATAGAAGGGATAGGGTGGGTAAATCCTAACCAGAAGGTATGTATAAAATAGAATTCTTTATTGATACAATTAAAAGAATGAAGAAAAAACTAGAGTCACTCGACCACAAAACATACAGACACACAAAGGGTCAAACATGCACCGGTTCTAATCGCCAATGGAAAAGGGTTAAATAACAACCACCCTTTCCATTCAGCAAAGATCGACCCTAAAAAAATAGAACCAACCAACAATATATAGACAAGTGGGTTCTAATCCCCAAAGGACATCAGCCAACAGAGCCTTGAGATAAATAAATATTCAGGGCATTAGTATGATGACTCCCTGGCCTAAAGACACCACACTGCACCTCAACCCGTGCATAGAATATGTGATGGTGTCTTAATAGCTGGACAAATGTCCTACCTAGCAGAGTCTATGAAACTGTTAAATGCTATCACTGACGCGTTTCTAAAACTGACTGTCAGATATGACATGAGAGGTATATAGAATAGGGGAGAAGAATCTGGCATTCTAAGGGTTAATTTCTAGAGACCCACTTGTGCAGACTCTCCCGCTCCCTTTGGCTCTGATTATGGCCAGATTCTTCTCCCGTATTCTATATACCTCTGATGACATTTCTGACAGTTAGCCAGTTTTAGAAACGCGTCAGGTAAAGAATTCTATTTTATACGTCCCTTTTGGTTACGATTTACCCATCCCATCCCTTCTATTTACAATTTAGAATAGGCACATAATACCTTTCTTATATAATTATATAGATTCTGAGTTAATAGACTAGTTATCCAAATCTCTTCCATATATCTGAGTGGAAAACCATCAAAGCTCTGGAAGATCCGGTGCATTACAAGGACAGTCCATTCATTTTAAAGGGAGCCTTCAGCAGGGCCACCCCAGACAGTGTTGTAGGGCACTTCACACTGATTAATATGAAATATCTGTTATCGATATCCGCTGCTCCCTTTCAGAGAAAAAATTATAATTATATAAATAAGCAAATTCATTTGCAAGTGCTGCTTTGGGTGCAGCTTTCCTTGAAAGTCCCACAGCTCTCCTCCTGTCCTTGCAATCCTTGTTTCTGTCCATTTTATTTTGACTGACAGTGTAGCCTCCAAGATTCAATACATGCAAAATTTTCCTGAGGCTTGGAGTCCCCTTTTAAAGGTTTTGTTGCAATGTACAAATATTGGTAACCTATCCAAAAGATAGATCACTAATATTAGAACTATGGGGCCTGACACCCAGCACACCCATCAATGAGCAGTTCTCTGAAGCTGATACACAGAGAATGGAGCAGGAAGCAGAAAGCTATGTGTACCATGTGGTGGAGGATATGAGTCACCGCAGGTTAGATTCCTTTTAAATGAATGGGACCTGATCTGGCCACTACATAGAGAACAGAGCTGTCTGCTTCCTGCTCCACTCTCTGTGTATCTGTTGCTGACAACGGCTGGTCGTGGGGGTATTGGGAGTCAGAACCTAACTGATATAGGGACAGGCCATCAATATTTTTAACCCAGAAGATCCTGTGACCTGTGAAACACTGTGTAATAATGTGAACTGTGTAGTGCTGCAAGGGAATAAAACAATTACTTCCATATCAAGCAGCAGAGTTCTTCTGGGCCATAAAAAAAAAACAAATCTCATAAAATCTTGAATTACCAAATAAAACTGAAAAACTATTAACACAAATGAACAAAGGTTTGCTGATGATAATATTATAAAATGAAGAATAAAATCATGAAAAACAATTTAATTGTTGAGAAATACTAGTAATAATCCAGAAATATACAGCACGCGAGGAAGGTACAATCCAGGCAAACCGAGCTCGGTCCTATAAACACAAATAAATACGACTTCAAAGCAGAACTATTTTCCACATTAAGAAATCTCACACAAAGTTGTCAGCCAAAGAAAAAAACAGCCTTTGTTATGGTAATAGACCTGTATGTGCTCAACACTAGATCTAAGCTAAATCATTAAAAGGCTATCTACGTGTTATCAGGCTTACTTTACTTACCCGAAATTCCATCACGTCCACAAATGTCAAATAATAACCAGTCAGGTATTTCACAATCTCAGTTTTATCTTTGTGCACTGGTCCAAGATGTTGCTGGGGTTGGAGGAGAAAAATATGTACACTATTATTGCATGAAAAGAATGAGAAGACTATTTTCAGTTTCCAAAAACTTGGTAATAAACCCACTTACACTATATTGTATAATACTGCAAAAATTATTCCTATTATTATTATAAACAGTAATAGAAATTTGGTATTTGAGTGTAGTACAGTATGCAGCTTACACCATACTATATATTACTCTCATTATAATCCTCCTTTATATGATCTCATCTTATTATAATCCACCCTAAGGGCCTGGCTGGCTTCCGGCCTCTTCATAAATCAAGTACAAGCCCTTGCACCAGAATGGAGATTTACACCAGTTAGGAACTAGCATAGATTTCCACGTCAGGCCCACCCAGCTTCCCCCTTCCATCCACATTCACACCATGTGGCCTTGCACCAAATGTGCACCACAATATTATCCCTCTATGGCAGAAAACTGGTTTAGGCTAAGGTCCCACATAGCGGGCTGAAGCATAAAAGCGTTGCAGGAAAAAACGCAGGGCTTTTCACAAAAAGGAAACCTCTGCAGATATTTTGCTTCCATGATATAAGAACTATATCAATATACAGGTAGTCCTCGACTTACGACGTTGATCCGTTCTTACGCAGCATCGTAAACCGAATTTCAACGTAAGTCGGAAACATGCCATACGACGCCGCGTAGGAATGGATCAACGTGATTTAGTGTGCAGCGGCTCAGAACGGCGAGGAAGACTGCATACTAAATCACGTACTGTAAAAGGAGAGCTGGCAGCTTGCGTTTATGCGAGAGCTGACTATTTCTCATAGGAATGCATTGGCCAGCGTTGATTGGCCAGTGTACAGCATTTGGCCAATCAACACTGGCCAGGAGGCGGGGTCTAATTTCGGACCACAATGGAAACTGCTGTGGTCCGATCTTAGACTCTGCCTCTTCACAGATGAGCCTCCGGCAGAACCAGCGTTGATTTGCCGCAGGCTCGTCTTTGCTAGCCAGGAGAGCTGGCAGCTTGCTGTTATGAGGGAGCTGACTTTTTCTCATAGGAATGAATTGACCAGCGTTGATTGGCCAGTGTACAGCATTCGGCCAATCAATGCTGGTTCTGCTGGAGGCTTGTCTGTGAGGAGGCGGAGTCTAAGTTCAGACCACAGCAGTCTCCATTGTGGTCCCATATTAGACTCCGCCTCCTGGCCAGCGTTGATTGGCTGAATGCTGTACACTGGCCAATCAACGCTGGTCAATTCATTCCTATGAGAAAAAGTCAGTTCCCGCATAAATGCAAGCTGCCAGCACTCCCGACTAGCAAGGACCTACTTGCTCATCTCTAGTCGTAACCACGAAACCGTGTGAAGGCTCCCTTACTTTTATGGTAAGTTCACATGGGGTTTTTTGGTCCAGAACCTGAGACAGAGGCTGCCTCAGGTTCTGGACCAAAATACGGGTAGCTGCGATCGTCACACACTCCGCTCCGGATTAGGCTTCAATGAATGGGCCTAGTTGGGAGGGAGAGTCTTCAGGCAGATGTCGTGAGGTGAATCCGCCTGAAAGAATGAGCATCTCGCATCTTTTTCTGGGAGCCGGAGCAAACGGCTCCCGGAAAAAAAGAACTGACCGGCTCCCATTGATTTAAATGGGAGCCGTCTTTTTGGTCAAGATTTTGAGGCGAATTCGGCCTCAAAATCCTGACCAAAAAACTATGTGTGAACTCACCCTTGGGGTTGAGCAGGATGACCCCTTATATGAGTCCATGAGGAAGGGGTATACAATATTTTTTGGAGTGTGCATGTGTACATGTAACTAGATTTGTACACCATTGCCTATTAAATATAGCCCATTCATGTTATAAATGTTGATGTGGTATCCACCAATATAGCACCCATGCAGCAGCTGTAGGGCACTATAGCTGGTAAGTTAGTTTGGATCACTTATAGGCCTCCTGACATCACTATCATCTGTCCTGCTCTAATGATGGCACTGGAAGAAGCGTTGGAAATTGAATTTTTTTGTTATGCACGACGGCACTTTTGGTCATTTAGTTGAATGAACTGGCTTTTTGGAACTTATGTGTGTATTTGTATATATTTTGCGATAGATCAGGGAGGATTAGGTGCTACATGTATTGAAATATACTGTAACCTTAGATTAGCATTGGGTAGGGCCCTCTTTATCTGGATGGAGCCAGTTCCGTGACTGTTATAAATAGTTTTAAGCGTATGGCTTAGGCCTGGTTCACATCTGTGTTCGGCCCATTATGTTCCACTTTCGGCATGAAAAATGTGGAGAAAAAAGTTCTGCAAGCAGCACTTTTCTCATTTTTCATGCGGAAACCGACTGGAAGACACACGGACTCCATTATAGTTTATGGGGTCTGCGGGTTTCCTTAGGTAACTGCTTTTATATGCAGATTAGGTTTCTGTTCAGGGGTCCCCAAGCAGACCCCCCCCCCCAGTGGAAACCCAAACGCAGATGTCAACCTACCCTTACTCAATTGACAGTGATATTGTTACGACCTGAAGACTTGTATAAAAATTGTGTGTTTTTCTGGTGGGGTTTGATCTGGTGGTTTTCTTGCCATTGGGCCATTCTGTTTGGGCATTGAGTATTGGCCTTCAGAATTTACCTGAGGTTCTTTGGATCGAACCTCAGGTGTTGGTCATTACCATTATCCTATGGGACGATTCTGGGGCCTGTATAAGGAGGAGGGCTGGCTTCACTAGTTGCCGGTTTTCGTTGTTACCAACTGGAATTCGTGGCTCTGGGAGGAGGATTGTTTTGTGGAATTACAACTGACTAGGAAGCGGTGTGAGTGTTGCCTTGTGTGTGAGTCTGGTTTGTCCCTCCACACTTCTACTTTGCCCTGTCCTTCAGTTCTGTTTGCCTGGCACTATCTGGTCATTTGTGAAGTTTGGGTTCCATTTTGTTTTGCCCCCAGTCCTGTGTTAACTCTTTCCTCACCTCTCCATTGTCCCTCTCTTCATTCTCTTGTTGCGTATTGTGTTGTGCTGCGTGTCTGTTGTCGAGCACATCCCATCCTGTTTGTTTTGTCTGCAGCTGCACCTTGGTTTCTGTAGGGGTGACCACCTTAGTATCCCAAGTCCCTAACTCTCTTGTAGCTCTCGCCCTATCTTTCGGCTAGGCCTTCGTGTTAGAAAGCCAGGAGTTATCGGGGCCAAGGCTAGCTTGGGAACAGCTGATCACCACCCGCAGGCAGGGCCTAGCTAGCCGCCGTAGCGTCAGGGAAAGTCTCCTTCCCCTGTTCCCTTAGCGGTGCAGTCTGTAGTCCAGTTTCTGGGTCTGGGCATAGACACGAACGTAACAGGTATTACTAGGTAATTACCGTACTGCTGCGGACATCAATGTTTGGAAACTTCTTCCCAATGTATTTTATAGAAGACTCCATTGTTTTATCTGTGAAAAAAGGAGGCTTTGTCTTGGCATCTGAGCAAGTCTGGAAAAAAATATAAAACACTTGTAAGTTCATTGTGATAAAAATTGTTCATTCAAAACATTGATCTAGGTAGAGAAATGCCAGAAAACTTTAGAGCAGTAAACCGTACCAAAGCAAAGGAAATCAAATGATATTGAATTTGTGTTTCTATCCCAAGCAAACAATTGAGCCTGTAATACTGAATCTCTAGAAACTATATTAAGGTAACCTCAGAAGGGGGGGATTCTCCCGAGATGAACCTGTGCAAAGGAGTAAAACTCTTCTGTATTCCTACTGAACTCTGCAAAATTCAGGTGGAGAAACCATAGTCAGATGGGAACTAAGGTACATCCTGCCTACACAGGTTGCCCCAAGGGGGTGTTACATTAATTCTGGGGCACGCCATGTTCAGAATGGAGATCTATGTAAGCTAGAAAACTGGCAGGAGCAAGAAAAGGCTTTGCAACACATCTGCTCCACAATATCACCCGTCTACGTCAGAAACCAACATAGATGGGATAATAAATCCCCCCCATGGGACCTCTATGCTGCTGCTGTTATATCACAATGATGACCCCCGTGCAAAAAATAATAAGTGGAAAAACCACCTGTTTCCCTGAACTACCTATTCTCTGAGGGTAAGGACACAAGTTCAGTAATTCTAAAAAATAATACAAGCAAAAGGGGAATATCTCCGAATCCTTCCTCATTTCTACAATGGCTCCTCTATCTCTCAAATAGAGACGTCAATATAAATTAATAAATATTAGAGCTCAGATTGTTACTGGTTATTGCGCTATTTTTATTTATGCCATTTTCTGACCACAATAAATATTCTGTTAATTTTATTGTCTGTTTTGTTTATTATGTTTTGTAATCTGGTGATTTCGGGAAGAAAACAACGAATACCCAACGGACCCAATTTTAGTCAATGGGGTCCCTCTCATTGTATTCTTTGTACTGGACCAGAAGAATGGATCAAATGATGCAGGTGTGAACACACCCCATAATGTACCCCTCATTTACTTTCTCACAGTAAACTTCTAGCAGAGGTCTAAAATATATATCATATATAATATATAATTCAATAACATATATATCTGCAAGGAATTTATATGTTCTCCCCGTGGTTGAGTGGGTTTCCTCCGGGTACTCCGGTTTCCTCCCACACAACAAAGACTGATAGCGAGTATCAGTGCCGGATTTAGATGAAAAGAGGCCCTAGGCTATTCCACTTATGAGGCCCTTTCACCAAAGTAATTGCCATTATTTGGACTTCCAAACTTTTCATTGTCTCCTCTAAATGGTAAGCCTCTCTCTGCAAGAGTGCAAATTACAGCGAAAACTCTTTCTATAACGTAACGCCAGTATTGCTGCTCTTTTCTTATTTCTTCCTCTAGCTTTGAAGATAAAGCTTTCCATTTTGCTCTTGTTAAGTACGTTAACATAGCATTCCTATGATTTGCCGAATTTTCATGAGTATGAATGATAGCAGGGTTTTCCCAATCATTAACCCCTTCAGAAGTCAATGCTGTTGCAGGAGATGCAATATTTGGAAAGAGTTTACAAACAAAGCAAAAAACGCAGCCTTTTGAGTGGTCGTACACAAGCCATTCTAGGGTACCGTATATATAAGCCGACCCGAATATAAGCCAAGGCCCCTAATTTTACCATAAAAACTGGGAAAACTTATTGACTCGAGTATAAGCCGAGGGGGGAAATGCAGCAGCTACTGGAAAATTTCAAAAATTAAAATGGTGGGAGTTTTTGGGTGCAGTAATTGCTGGGTGCTGGGGAAGGGGAGGGGATGTTTTGGTTGTCTGTCTGCCCCTTCCCTGAGCCTGAGGACTGTTTTTTCTTCCTCCACTTGGAATTCAGTCTGGCTGAATATAGGGTATCTGCGGTGCTCCTATTAACCCCTTCCCGTCGGAACAGAAGCACTGCAGATCCCCCATATTCAGTAGACCGGACACTGTCAGACACAGGAATACCTAATGTGTATAATGTGTTTCACAGTCATTTTCTACTTTTATATGTATTCTAGGGAAAGGAGGGATTTAGAACTTTTATTTTATTTTTTTTGCACTATTTTATGGGAGATTCTATAAATTAATATTGTGACTGGTCATAGACCCCCTCCCCTCCTAAAAAAAAAAAAAAATTCTTTTGATGACTCGAGTATAAGCCGAGGGGGGCTTTTTCAGCTCAAAAACTGGGCTGAAAAATTCGGCTTATACTCAAGTATATATGGTATATTTTCTCCATTGGCTTTTGTTGAATAAAAAATTGCTTTTGTACAAAATCTGGACTGATTCTTATATTCTTGCTTAGAATTTAAAGATGGTCCACAGTAATGCTGAACTTGAGAAGGGCCCTTCTCTACCCAATATGATACATCATTTTGCGATAAATTTGTCCACAAACCAACATCTGTTACAGTAGACATATATTTGACATCACTATCTACATTTGCAACATCTTGAACATGGTGTTTCTCATTAGTTGTCTGAAAAAAATTCTGAATATTCATATTATTTTCTTGTGGCTCGTTTGTATATTCGTGTTCAGTAGTTGCTCTTGAATTAGTTCCATATTTTCACGTTGAGTTGGTGCAACAGCCGTGTCCTCACATACAACGTGCTGCATTGCTTCCAATTGAGTAGTACTAGTTGGCACATGCATGTAAGCAGTAATCGGCGTTCGCTTCTTTGCCTCATACTCTTGTAGCTTCTTTTTCTTGCATTTGCAAGCGCCACTTTTAAACCTTTTACTCAATCTTAGATTAGCTGAACAAATACTTTATTGTCAAGATCCTTCGTTGCTGCTCACCGCGTCGAATACAAAGTAGAATAGAGAGTGACTTACGTCAGCTTCCGGTCTTTGTTTGTTGCGGGCAAGTTGTTGCTGCCCTCTGGTGGTAGCTCCATCACAATCTTAACCAATACATTTTTATGTATGTTTGTCGCGGCTACCCTGCTTTTGGATGGGAACCTGAGGCGGCCTCAGCCTCAGTTTCCGGTCCAAAAATCTCCATATGAAATTAGCCTTAGGCTGAGACCATATGTAGTGAAAATGCTGTGATTTGGCTGCAATAATAACGCAGCAGCAAAAAACGAAGCATTTTACAATATTTGCAAAGTAGATGGGATTCTGGCTAATCCCATCCATACATTGCAGGAAAATTCTGCAGTGAAAATATTGCGATTTCACAAATGCTGGCGCTAATGTGCAGGTACTAGGCCATGTCGGCAGCATGGACCTGAGTGATATGTCTGCACATCCAGGATTCAACTGTCATTTAA
The DNA here is from genome assembly GCF_031893055.1 of Leptodactylus fuscus. Lineage (NCBI taxonomy): Eukaryota > Metazoa > Chordata > Amphibia > Anura > Leptodactylidae > Leptodactylus > Leptodactylus fuscus. The sequence goes on along the minus strand of NC_134266.1, from coordinate 233,877,331 downwards.
CTGTCTACCAGTGGTAGGTCCACAGCTAGAAGGATATATGGATATCTGGCAAAGTCATAAATCCCCCATCTGCAGCTCATCTGTCATACACAGACAATTTGAACGGTTTGAGATATTTTGAGGACCAAGTGGCAGGTACAAATGGAACAGCGGATGATACTAATATGTTGCTCAGTTTCAATACTATTTTTAATCTCATTGCTCCATATGTATGGTGGTGGAGGATCATTTACCTTACAATGGATCATAACACTATAATTGCTCTTCCTAGGGTAAACCTGAACTGTCCCTGTGTCTTATAATGCCTCCTTAACACAGTAGTATATACAGTAATGTGCAAAAGTTTTAGGCAGGTGTAAAAAAAAGATAGAAGTAGTAATCATTTATTTTTGTAAATTAGCAAAACGAAATTAATAAACAAAAGATAAATCTAATACTATCAATATTTGGTGTGACTGCCTTTTGCCTTCAAAGCAGGATCAATTCTTTAGGCTAAAGCCCCACGTTGCGGAAACACAGCTTTTTTTGTTGGAGATTTTGTTGCAGTATTTTGAGCCAAAGCCAGGAGTGGAATAAGCAGAAGGGAGAAATATAAGAGCCTCCTGTATATTTCCTATTCCTTTTGTAGCCATTTTTGGCTTTGGCTCAAAAAAACCACAGCAAAATCTACAACAAAAAAGCTGCATTTCCGCAATGTGGGTGGGGCCTTAGCCTTAGGATAAATCCCCACATTGCGAAAACGCAGCTTTCTTTGTTGCAGATTTTGCTGCATTTTTTTGAGCCAAAGCCAAGAGTGGCTGCAAAAGGAATAGGAAATATATAGGAAGTTCTTATACTTCTAACTTGTGCTCAATCTACTCCTGGTTTTGGCTTAAAAAAAAAAAAAACGCAACAAAATCTGCAACAAAAAAAGCTGCATTTCCGCAATGTGGGGCCTTAACTTTAAGGTGTACTTGCAGACAGTTTTTAAAGGAACTGGGCAGGGAGGTTGTTCCAAACATCTTAGAGAACTAAGCACGGATATGCTGTGGATGTAGGCTTGCTTCAATCCTTCTGTTCATGTAATCCCACAGAGACTGGATGATGTTGAGAACAGGGCTCTGTGGGTTCTATTTCATCATTTCCAGGACTCCTCCTCCAAAGGGTGGTCACACCAAATATTGATTTGATTTAGATTTCTTAAAGGTACCATTGAAAGGAATGGGCTGCCTAACCCCCACTCTATTTAGGACAAGGAACTTTTTGCGATTTTGGAAATTGCAGCATGTCAATTATAACTAAGGAAACATACCTGTAGGTGTAATTGAAGCAGAAAATTTGCAGAGGAAACCTATGCGAGCTTTCTTTGCAAGGCTAAGGCCCCATATTGTGGAAATGCAGCTTTCTTGTTGCAGATTTTGTTGTGTTTTTTTCAGCAAAGCCAGGAGTGAATTGAGCAGATGAATGGGCCTAGTCCAGAGGGATTGTCTTGACACGGATGCTGTGGTGGTTTCCGCAACGGAATACGCGTCAAGATAGGGCAGGTTGTTTCTTTTTTCTTTATGTAGATTGTGAGCCCCTTATAAGGATCACAATGTACATTTTTCTTCTCCTATCAGTATGTTTTTTGTAGAATGGGAGGAAATCCATGCAAACACAGGGAGAACATACAAACTCCTTGCAGATGTTGTTCCTGGCAGGATTTGAACCTAGGACTCCAGTGCTTCAAGGCTACAGTGCTAACCACTGAGCCACCGTGTTACCCCTGGGTCGTTTCTTTTTTCAATGGAAATGACCGGCTCCCATTGAATTGAATGGGAGGCGGCTTTTTTGACCCGGATTTTGACGCGGCCAAAAAAAACTCTGTGTCAACCTGGCCCAAGAGCTTTCTATATATTTTCCATTCCTTTTATAGCTATTCTTGGCTTTGACTCAAAAAAACACAGTAATATCTGCAACACAAAAAGCTGCGTTTCTGCAACGTGGGGCCTCAGCCTTTAATGTCACAAATGTTACCAGAAAATGAAAAGTGGATCAAAACTTTAGGTATACTATAAAATCACAGAGAGGGTGATAGTTAAATCTAGGGGTGTAGACGTAGTAGTTGCACACTTTCAACCCTGAATCGCACAAAGACCTGTGCTACCTTTGTTACAATAAAAGATACCACATGGCAGGGGTGGAAGATTTGTTACAGATTTTAGATTGGGTCCAGGGGCTTCAGGTTATGTCTTTGTTATTTTTATCTTTGTTTTTCTCCTTTCTGGAGTTCTCTATTAAATCTATAACATTGAAACATTATTTTTTTCAGCACGAATGTTTGTGACATATACAAAAATAGTATCTGAACTAAACAGGGCTTGTAACTTCCTCCTAAACAAGTTTAGTATCCAACCGACAGGAAGTGAGCATTTCTATCACTGTCACACATGAAATAGTGAAACACAGCAGGGCGGTGCCGAGAGGCCTGTTCACAGCTGAAGTTTGTCTAGAAAGAAAATTGTGGAATATTGAAGTGCACAAGCAGAGAACATTGTATTGACTAAAATAAATGTGCAAATATAGACTATTCTAAGTACCATGCTCAGACAGCAAGACAATCCTTCATGTAATGTATATTGGTTTAGCCCAATAACTATTTCTTGATGACATAGTAAGTATAGTAAGAGTTTAGGCTCCATTGACACGAACAATATTAATTGCCATGTGATGGATGGTCTTTTATTGTGGGTGCATTAAAATCAGTTAAAGGGATTCTACCATTAAAAAACCTTTTTTTCTCGTTGACACAACAGAATAGCCTTAAGAACGGCTATTCTTCTCCTACCTTTAGATGTCTTCTCCACCCCACCATTTGGTTAAAATCCTGTTTTCTCCTGAGTTCTCTCGCAGCACTGGGGGCGTCCCCGATGCTGTCAGAGAACTCTCCAGCACCGCCTCCATCTTCTGCAGGAACGGGGTCTTCGAACGTCTTCTTCCGGGGGTTGGCTTCAAACTTCTAGGCCTCGGGCCTAGGGCAAAGCTGACTGCGCATGCCCACCTGCCACAGTACTGTGCAAGCGGCCATTTTCTTGTGGCCAGCAGGCAAGTACAGTCGGCTTTGCCCTAGCACCGAGGCCTAGAAGTTTGAAGCCAACCCCAGAAGAAGACGTGTGAAGACCCCGTTCCTGAAGAAAATGGAGGCGACGCTGGAGAGTTCTCTCACAGCATTGGGGATGCCCCCAGTGCTGTTTGAGCACTGGGGCCCGCCCCAAGTGCTGCGAGAGAACTCATTTGCATAATAGTGAAAACGGGATTTTAACAGAACGGGGGCGCGGAGAAGACATCTAAAGGTAGGAGAAGAATAGCCTTTCTTAAGGCTATTCCATCGTGTCATTGAGGAAAAAAAAGGTTTTTAATGGTAGAATACATGACCATTTTATTGACAGTGAATAGTAATAGGCTGTCAAAATATAGGACATGCCAGATTTTTGTCTGTTTTTATGGATTCCTCGATAGACTAAAGTCTACGAGGTATCTGTGAAAATAGATGCTCGCGATTTTTCACGGCCATTTTGTATCACGGTTGTCTGAACACAGCCTTATGATGAGGAGACAACAATTAGGTAAGTAATATGGAAATGTGGAAATAGGAACACCCTCTCTAGGATGAATACACACATGGTAAACAGCAGATAACCAGGATGAAGGCGTGATGCAGCCATGATGCTCGCTGTGGTTTGCCAATCAGTGGCTATATTTTAATTGCTTATAGATTGTTTATTGTTAATGGCCACGTGCTTTTGCAGTTTTGCAGCCATTACCAAAAATAATCCACATGGCTGTTCAGTCTTTCCTGATTGTAGATCCTAATACTATATGTGTCTTCATCCTCAAAATGTAACTGTATCCGAATGAGATTCTAACATTTTATATCAGGAGCGGACATGGCCGCCTGTGTAGCTGCATAGGAGCCTGTTAAGTAAAAGAGCAACCACCATCTACAAATGTCTGTGCCAGGGACGTAGCTATAGAAGGTGCAGTGGTAGCATTCACTACTGGGCTATGGACTCCTAGGAAGCCCCAAAGGTCCCTCTGCCCTTAAAGAGGACCTTTCATGTCCTCAGGAACATATGGTTTTATATACCACTAGAAAGCCAACAGTACACTGAATTCAGCGCACTGTTATGTGCCCCGGGGCAACAATCTCTGCCCAATGTCAGAAGGGCATTCCCTACAGTCTTGCTGGGCTGTGAGGAACGCCCCTCCTGACAGTACTCATCCATAGCACTGTACTGTCAGATTCAGCGTTCCTTACTGCCCAGCGATAACGCTAAGCTGTGAGGAATGCCCCCTACCCCCGACTGCACTTGTTAATAGATTAGTACTGGGGGGAGGAGCACGTTCCGCACAGCTTAGCGTCACGGCTGGGTGGTGAGGAACACGTCCTTTGACGGTACAGAGATATGGACGAGTACTGTCAGGGGGGTTGTTCCTCAAAGCCCAACTAGACTGTCAGGAACGCCTTTCTGACAGTGGGCAGAGATCGGCAATGGCACCGATATCTCTTGTCCCAGGGCACATAATGATAAAGCCAACAAATTTTCTTCAGTGTGTTGAATTCAGCGTACTGTCGGCTTTCTCTTTCTATGTAAAACCGCATGTACCCAAGGACATGAAAGGTCGTCTTTACATGGCACATAGTCCATTACAGATTATGCATTGGAGCTTCAAGTTACACCTCTGGTATCGCCACCTTACTTCTATAGACATGGGTAACATGAGCCACATGAACTGTAGTCCGTCTTGAGATGGTTATACAGTAGCAGAGATTTTTAGTGTGAAAGTCATTTTAGCAGAGGGGTGGGGGGATGGAAACAGTCTGATAAGAGCAGAATGAAGCATTTCTCTCTGATAAGATATAATACAAAGTTTCTTATAATCGCCTGTACCATTCATTTATGTATAGTTTGTTGAAGCAACAGTGCCTGTAATGACAGTGTAATGTAATGCCTTTAACCATTTCTGTATTGGGGCAATTTCCTTATAGTTTAGGACCAGATAAATTTTTGGGTTTCCTCTGCAGACATTCTGCTTTCAGTATACCTTAGGGAGCCTACACAGGGAGTTTACACTAGCTCATTCTGAACGTGAAACTCGTTCATAGTCAGCGGCGTAAAAAACAGATCCCATTGACTTGAATGGGTGCTGGCACACGCGCGTTCCCCATTTAAATCAATGGGAGGCTTTTCTACCTATTGCTTTCAATGTGATACACGCTATATATCGTGATATACTGTAGTTAGCCCCAGTTACAGGAGAAATGCAACCTCCTAACATGAACTGCAGAACTGATCTGGGTCCTCTAGGACTCAGCAGCTCTTAGGGCCCATTCACACAGAGGAAAATGGTGAGGAATTTGGCGTGAAATTTCAGCACTGAAAAAAATTCCACACCAAATTCCTCACCATTTTCCTCCATGTGAATGAACCCTTACAGTTCCCAGGCCCATAGCGTTCATGTGACTGGGTCAGAGGGAAGCTGTATCATGGTGGCTCCCATAGCTGTGCACACAGTGTCATTGAAGGTATGGAGGGTAATAAACTGTCCCTGCCTTCTCTATAGGGACTCCGGCTGTAGTCATAACTGGCTACCCAATTCTGAAGCTGCACGATTTGATGCAACTGCTTAACACTACAAGGACATACAGGTACGCAGAGATAAGAGTGGACCACCTGGACATATATACTATATGTTTCTGGCACTGACCAACTAAAGTAAATAAATGTTATTGTTTGTATAATGAAAAGTTGTACAATTTCCCAATATACTTTCTTTACCAATTCCTCACAGTTTTCTAGATCTCTGCTTGTTGTTATTCATTGTTTACTTCCAGTGGATGAAAGTCTGTGCATGGTCATGTGATATATACAGTCCATGGTCATGTGATGGACAGTCCATGGTTACATGACGAACACACAGGTGCACAGTTTGTTGCAGTCACAGCACAGTAATCAGACATCTTGTAATGAGCTGAGCACCTGTGTGTCCATCACATGACCATGGACTGTATATCACATGACCATGGACTGTATATCACATGACCATGGACTGTATATCACATGACCATGGACTGTATATCACATGACCATGGATTGATCGTTATCCACTAGAAGTAAACAATGACAGCAAACTGAGATCTAGAAAATTGTGAGGATTTAACACTTAAACTAAATTGGAAACCTGTACTATATACCTTATCATTATTCAAAAATAACATTTCCTGACAACCATGATGGTCATGCAACATCCATTATAGAACCCCTTATGCAACAAACCTGTTTGCCAATTCCAAAAAGAACAATCAATAAAACATAACTTTTAATAAATGCTATTAAAACCACAAGACTATAAAAAGTGTAAATGGCTAATACAGGTAGCAATGCGTAATGAACCAAAAAAGAGACATGGCGGCCTCAGAGAATTAAAACCATGTGACTCACCAGTTAGATGAACAATGTGTGCAACGGGTCTGCCGTTTCACTTAGTTCAAAAATAGCGTAAGAAAGGATAGAAGGATGATATGGTGGAAGAGAATGTTGATATACCGCTGTGGACCACAACAATGTACTGTATGTCCTCATCCACTGAATCCTCTGAAAAAACTAGAACATACATATGGTACGTTGCCTATAGCAACCTACCAAACAATACCCAATAGTGTGCTACAAAGAACACCTACTGATGACAATTAATGACAAACAAAAACATATTGTCAACCCAAACCTTTGTCACAAACTTGTTTGACAGACAAAGATAGAGCATGTCAGTTTAAAAAAGTCATTAAAAAAGGTCATGTAAATAAACACATAGAAATCAATGTGTTCTCAAAACAGCTGTCACACCCATGTTTTTCACAGTTGTGTAGATACGGCCTTACCCCCTAGTCACAGGACTGGGGACAAGTGTAAGATCGCAGGGGTCCCAACTGCTTGGTTGCACAGCAATCAAGAGAATGGGGGACCAAAAGTGCCCCTAAAGCATCCTTGAGAATGAGTTGCCTGTGTGCTTGTGTGACCCGTGCTCCATTCACTGCTATTGGGGTGTAGGTGCTGCCTGAGATAATAGGCCCAGCAATGTCTTACCCCTGGTTCACATTAGCGTTCGGATACCATCCGGGGGAGTCCGCATGGGGATTCCCCCCGAACGGAATACCAACGCAACTTCAAGTGCTGTCCAGTTAAAGCACACGGACCCCATAGTTTATAATGGGGTCCATGTGCATGCCGCGCACTGTCCACATGAATGATTCGTGTGGGCAGTGCGCAACAAGCACATTTACCCCATTATAGTCTATAGGGTACGTGTGGTTTTACAGCACAGCGCTTGCAATTCCGTTTGTATTCCGTTCGGGGGGTTCTCATGCGGACTCTAACTGGACGGAATACATACGCAGATGTGAACCAAACCTTAGAAGTGGATAGAGTGCCAGTCACACAAGCGCACTGGTTGCTCCATTCACAAGGAGGCCTCAGGGGAACTTTCAGTGGCTCAGTCCCTTTAAACACATTATGGGAACAGGGTGTAGTCAGTTCTGTAATTTATCATAGTTAATTTACTGTTCAGCAGATGTAAAGTATGTAAAACTCAAGTGACAACAAGATTTATCCTGAGACGATGGACACTTTATAGAGGACACTAATGGACACGACCAAACATTACTTTTATTAATTAATACATATATTTATGATTTATTTGATTGATGGTTTACATGATGTCATGTATGGACTCTTTCTACTTCACATACACTGTTATATTGTATAAACTTGACAATTCTCCGATAAGTGACAGAGGTCTACAGATAAGTGCAGTATTATAGAAAACCCTTCCCTGATCATAGATTAGATGGTCTCTGTTCTCAAGATGCCTTCTTATGGCCTAAAACCTGAACAATATAGAACTTCTTCATTACACACATGTTGCGATTCTTGGTCACCCACACAAGACTCAAAAAAATCAGTTAAACAAGCAAAATTTGGGATTCTAATGCCATCACCTTATTTAGTACTACTATCACATAGTGACCCAAGTCATTCCAGAGAATTAAAAATCACATCCTATATGGCAATGCGCCAGATATTAAATTCTTACCTTTTTGATGTTATAGATGCGGATCAGTACTCCTTTGCCTCTGTCATTTAGTATCATCAACTTTTCAGCCAGTTTGTGCTGGTACGTTGAGCCCAAAGCCATCTTATGCTACCAGATAAGAGGATTGTGATCAATCCAATATACTATAAGTTCAGAGATCAGTGAAGATGATGGCTGTCTGGTTACATATGTAATATACTGGCAGAGAATCCGCCAGAGCGCTAAACGCAAGTGAACATTTGTGAAGCAACTTCTGCTTCCTCTATGAAATCCTGCACTTGTGATATAGGCATGAGCGTACAACACTAGAGACGCCCACAGATATTTAGGCTTAAACACACAAAATCTAGAAGCTGATGTCGTGTTTCTCGCCCCACTTCCTCTTTGTGTCTGGTTGATTGCTGTTGCATCTTCTGTAAAACTTCTTAAGATTCGGCTCTACAGCTGTGTGGTTTATTTTGCCTGATCTGGTGTTTGGAGACATAAAAATAATCTGTTTTCTTCAATAATCACAGTTTTATTCACATATTACAGTCAGTATAACAATACAGATGACAGCCTTCATGTTTAGACAATAATAAACACTATTTTATGACGTACATGCTTTCAGTTCTTTAGTTCTTCTGGAAGATGTCTTGTCTCTGACTAACAATAACCAATTAACATGGATGGATTCCGTTTGATCTCATAAATTTGTATTCATATTTCCAAAAAGTTATTCTGATTCCACCTCATACACTCTAATAGAGCTAGGATGCAATACCAGACGCAACCCCCATGGACAGGAGTGGCGCTGTTTCTCAAAAAACCATAACCATGTTTTTCTAATCATGTAGAACTCTTCATCATGTTGTTCCCACAATTTGATGTAATAGTACTACATGTTGGTGGTACAGGTACAGGAGCTATTACCAAGACATCTGTGGTGGGAGATACCTGTGCAGCAGGCCCATGATGCAATGGCCAGTATCAAAGCCTTTTCACCTCCCCTATTCCAGTCGTTTCACTCCTTAGATGCGACCGCCAATGCTAATTGAGGCATCTCAGTGTCATCTGTGGGGTGCTATGGACTTGGTATGGCATCTAGAAGCCTAACCAAGGCCACCAGATTTGCTATCTTACTACACCTACTAAGCCCCGCAGGGCCTATTAAAGCATCAGCATTACGCTAACAGACATATTAATGATACACAGTTATACCAATAGCATTGTGTATTACATGAGAGATCACAGAAACATAGAAGATGGATGGCAGAAAAAGACCACATAGTCTATCTCAGGCGTAGGCAACCTTCAGCGCTCCAGCTGCTGTAAAACTACAACTCCCAGCATGCATACTTGTTCTGCTGTTCTTGGAACTCCCATGGAAGTGAATGGAGCATGTTGGGAGTGGTAGTTCACAGCAGCTGGAGTGCCAAAGGTTGCTGACTAGAGATGAGCGAACACTAAAATGTTCGAGGTTCGAAATTCGATTCGAACAGCCGCTCAATGTTCGTGTGTTCGAACGGGTTTCGAACCCCATTATAGTCTATGGGGAACAGATACTCGTTAAGGGGGAAACCCAAATCCGTGTCTGGAGGGTCACCAAGTCCACTATGACACCCCAGGAAATGATGCCAACACCTCTGGAATGACACTGGGACAGCAGGGGAAGCATGTCTGGGGGCATCTAACACACCAAAGACCCTCTATTACCCCAACATCACAGCCTAACAACTACACACTTTACACACTCAATACCACCTCTCTGACAGTAGGAAAACACCTTGAAACATGTGTATTTGGCACTTGCAGTGAGGAGAGCTTGTCACCAGCAGTGAATTTGGCCCTTGTAGTAAGTTGAGGTTGGCACCAACATTTGTTTTGAAAATCAGGGTGGATTGAGCCTCTAACCAGCAGAGTTTGGGCAAATTCATGGTGGAGGGAGCCTCTAAAAACCCCAGTTTGGACCAATTCATGGTGGAGGGAGACTCTAAAAACCCCAGTTTGGACCAATTCATGGTGGAGGGAGACTCTAAAAACCCCAGTTTGGACCAATTCATGGTGGAGGGAGCCTCTAAAAACCCCAGTTTGGACCAATTCATGGTGGAGGGAGCCTCTAACCAGCCCAGTTTGGACCAATTAATGGTGGAGGGAGCCTCTAAACAGCCAAGTTTTGGGAAATTCATGGTGGAGGGAGCCTCTAACCAGCCCAGTTTGGACCAATTCATGGTGGAGGGAGCCTCTAAACAGCCCAGTTTGGGCAAATTCATGGTGGAGGGAGCCTCTAACCAGCCCAGTTTGGACCAATTAATGGTGGAGGGAGCCTCTAACCAGCCCAGTTTGGACCAATTAATGGTGGAGGGAGCCTCTAACCACCCCAGTTTGGGCAAATTCATGGTGGAGGGAGCCTCTAACCAGCCCAGTTTGGACCAATTAATGGTGGAGGGAGCCTCTAAACAGCCCAGTTTGGGCAAATTCATGGTGGAGGGAGCCTCTAAACAGCCAAGTTTGGACCAATTAATGGTGGAGGGAGCCTCTAAACAGCCCAGTTTGGGCAAATTCATGGTGGAGGGAGCCTCTAAAAAACCCAGTTTGGACCAATTCATGGTGGAGGGAGCCTCTAATTAGCCCAGTTTGGACCAATTAATTGTGGAGGGAGCCTCTAACCAGCCCAGTTTGGACCAATTAATGGTGGAGGGAGCCTCTAAAAAACCCAGTTTGGACCAATTCATGGTGGAGGGAGCCTCTAATTAGCCCAGTTTGGACCAATTAATTGTGGAGGGAGCCTCTAACCAGCCCAGTTTGGACCAATTAATGGTGGAGGGAGCCTCTAACCACCCCAGTTTGGACCAATTCATGGTGGAGGGAGCCTCTAACCACCCCAGTTTGGACCAATTCATGGTGGAGGGAGCCTCTAAACAGCCCAGTTTGGGCAAATTCATGGTGGAGGGAGCCTCTAACCAGCCCAGTTTGGACCAATTAATGGTGGAGGGAGCCTCTAAACAGCCCAGTTTGGGCAAATTCATGGTGGAGGGAGCCTCTAACCAGCCCAGTTTGGACCAATTAATGGTGGAGGGAGCCTCTAAACAGCCAAGTTTTGGGAAATTCATGGTGGAGGGAGCCTCTAACCAGCCCAGTTTGGACCAATTAATGGTGGAGGGAGCCTCTAACCACCCCAGTTTGGGCAAATTCATGGTGGAGGGAGCCTCTAACCAGCCCAGTTTGGACCAATTAATGGTGGAGGGAGCCTCTAAACAGCCCAGTTTGGGCAAATTCATGGTGGAGGGAGCCTCTAAACAGCCAAGTTTTGGGAAATTCATGGTGGAGGGAGCCTCTAACCAGCCCAGTTTGGACCAATTCATGGTGGAGGGAGCCTCTAAACAGCCCAGTTTGGGCAAATTCATGGTGGAGGGAGCCTCTAAAAAACCCAGTTTGGACCAATTCATGGTGGAGGGAGCCTCTAATTAGCCCAGTTTGGACCAATTAATTGTGGAGGGAGCCTCTAACCAGCCCAGTTTGGACCAATTAATGGTGGAGGGAGCCTCTAACCACCCCAGTTTGGGCAAATTCATGGTGGAGGGAGCCTCTAACCAGCCCAGTTTGGACCAATTAATGGTGGAGGGAGCCTCTAACCAGCCCAGTTTGGACCAATTAATGGTGGAGGGAGCCTCTAACCACCCCAGTTTGGACCAATTCATGGTGGAGGGAGCCTCTAACCAGCCCAGTTTGGACCAATTCATGGTGGAGGGAGCCTCTAAACAGCCCAGTTTGGGCAAATTCATGGTGGAGGGAGCCTCTAAAAAACCCAGTTTGGACCAATTCATGGTGGAGGGAGCCTCTAATTAGCCCAGTTTGGACCAATTAATTGTGGAGGGAGCCTCTAACCAGCCCAGTTTGGACCAATTAATGGTGGAGGGAGCCTCTAAAAAACCCAGTTTGGACCAATTCATGGTGGAGGGAGCCTCTAAACAGCCCAGTTTGGGCAAATTCATGGTGGAGGGAGCCTCTAACCAGCCCAGTTTGGACCAATTAATGGTGGAGGGAGCCTCTAAACAGCCAAGTTTTGGGAAATTCATGGTGGAGGGAGCCTCTAACCAGCCCAGTTTGGACCAATTAATGGTGGAGGGAGCCTCTAAACAGCCCAGTTTGGGCAAATTCATGGTGGAGGGAGCCTCTAAACAGCCAAGTTTTGGGAAATTCATGGTGGAGGGAGCCTCTAACCAGCCCAGTTTGGACCAATTCATGGTGGAGGGAGCCTCTAAACAGCCCAGTTTGGGCAAATTCATGGTGGAGGGAGCCTCTAAAAAACCCAGTTTGGACCAATTCATGGTGGAGGGAGCCTCTAAACAGCCCAGTTTGGGCAAATTCATGGTGGAGGGAGCCTCTAACCAGCAGAGTTGGGGGAAATCAGGGTGGAGGGAGCCTAGTATTAGCAGAATTGTGCAACGCTTATGGTGGATGAGTATGAGGATGCGGAGGAATTGGAGAGGTTGAGTACAGACATGGAGTTTCATGTTGGGGTGCTTTACACAGGTGGGCACAAAAATGACGGCTCTACCCAGTGGTGGTTCATTTTTATCAAAGTGAGCCGGTCGGCACTCTCAGCTGACAGACGGGTGCGCTTGTCAGTGATGATGCCACCGGCTGCACTGAACACCCTCTCAGATAGGACGCTGGCGGCAGGACAGGACAGCACCTCCAAGGCATATAGGGCAAGTTCAAGCCACAGGTCCAACTTCGACACCCAATACGTGTAGGGCGCAGAGGGGTCGGAGAGGACAGGGCTGTGGTCGGAAAGGTATTCCCGCAACATGCGCCTATACTTCTCACGCCTGGTGACACTAGGACCCTCCGTGGCGGCACTTTGGCGAGGGGGTGCCATCAAGGTGTCCCAGACCTTAGACAGTGTGCCCCTCGTTTGTGTGGACCGGTGAGAACTTGGTTGCCTACTGGAGGAACTGCCCTCCCTGCCGCCAACGTCACATGCTGGAAACATCTCCATCATATTCTGCACCAATTGCCTGTGGCAAGCATTGATGCGATTGGCCCTCCCCTCTACCGGAATAAAAGACGAGATGTTGTTTTTATACCGGGGGTCAAGGATAGCAAAGATCCAGTACTGGTTGTCCTCCATGATTTTGACAATACGCTTGTCGGTTGTAAAGCACCCCAACATGAACTCAGCCATGTCTGCCACAGTGTTAGTTGGCATGACTCCTCTGGCCCCACCGGAAAGTTCAATCTCCATTTCCTCCTCATCCTCCATGTCTACCCATCCGCGCTGCAACAATGGGACGATTCGAAGTTGCCCGGAAGCCTCCTGTATCACCATCACATCATCGGACAACTCTTCTTCCTCCTCCTCCTCCTCCTCCTCCATTAAACGCAGTGAAGCGGACAGATGTGTGGACCTACTCTCCAGCTGTGACGGATCGGATGCTATCCCTAACTCCTCTGTGTGATCTGAGTTATCCCTGATGTCAATCAGGGATTCTCTCAGAACACACAAGAGCGGGATTGTAAGGCTCACCATCGCATCCTCAGAGCTCACCCTCCTTGTGGACTCCTCAAAGACCCGTAGGATGTCACAAAGGTCTCTCATCCATGGCCACTCATGGATGTGAAACTGAGGCAGCTGACTTTGTGGCACCCTAGGGTTTTGTAGCTGGTATTCCATCAAAGGTCTCTGCTGCTCAACCACTCTATTCAACATCTGAAACGTTGAGTTCCAGCGTGTGGGGACGTCGCACAAAAGCCGGTGTTGTGGCACATGCAGGCGTTGCTGGAGAGATTTTAAGCTAGCAGCGGCTACTGTCGACTTGCGAAAGTGGGCGCACATGCGCCGCACTTTCACCAGTAGCTCTGGAACATTGGGGTAGCTCTTTAGGAAACGTTGCACCACTAGGTTGAAGACGTGGGCCAGGCATGGAACATGTTGGAGTCCGGCAAGCTCCAGAGCTGCTACCAGGTTCCGGCCGTTATCACAAACGACCATGCCTGGGCCCAGGTGCAGCGGCTCAAACCATATTGCCGTCTCATCGAGGAGGGCATCCCTCACCTCGGAGGCAGTGTGCTGTCTGTCCCCCAAGCTGATCAGCTTCAGCACAGCCTGCTGACGTCTACCAACGCCAGTGCTGCAACGTTTCCAACTCGTAGCTGGGGTCAATCTAACAGCGGAGGAGGAGGCGGTGGCGGAGGAGGAGGCGGTGGCGGAGGAGGAGGCGGTAGAGGAGGAGGAGGAGGAGGGGGGTGTTCTTCTCGTGTCCCTGCCAGGAATGTTAGGCGGGGAGACGAGGTACACCGGGCCAGTTTGGGAAGCAGTCCCAGCCTCAACTACATTCACCCAGTGTGCCGTCAGTGAAATGTAGCGTCCCTGTCCGCATGCACTTGTCCACGCGTCGGTGGTCAAGTGGACCTTTGTGCAAAGCGCGGAACTAAGGGCCCGCCTGATGTTGAGTGACACGTGCTGGTGCAAGGCGGGGACGGCACACCGGGAGAAGTAGTGACGGCTAGGGACGGCATAGCGAGGTGCCGCAGTTGCCATCAGGTCCAGGAAGGCGGGAGTTTCAACAAGCCGGAACGCCAACATCTCCTGGGCCAGCAGTTTAGCGATGTTGGCGTTCAAGGCTTGCGCGTGTGGGTGGTTAGCAGTGTATTTCTGCCGCCGCTCCAATGTCTGAGAGATGGTGGGTTGTTGTAAAGAAACGCCTGATGGTGCCTTTGATGGTGCAGGAGAAGGAGATAAGACAGGACCAGGGGAGGATGAGGTAGAAGTCAACAAAGTGGCGGAGGCAGATGAAGTGGTGTCCTGGCTCGTCCTCTGGAGTGCATCGCCAGCACAGTCAGCAGTGGCAGTGGCAGAGGCAGAGGCAGAGGCAGTGGCAGTGGCGTGAACGGCAGTCGGCCTTTGTCCTGCCGTTGCTGCCTGCCACTGATTCCAGTGCTTGGATTCCAAATGACGGCGCATTGAAGTGGTGGACAGGTTGCTCTTCTCAGAGCCCCTAATCAATTTCGAGAGGCAAATTGTGCAGACAACACTATATCTGTCCTCGGCGCATTCCTTGAAAAAACTCCACACCTTCGAGAAACGTGCCCTCGAGGTGGGAGTTTTTCGGGGCTGGGTACGAACTGGAACATCTTGGGAGATTCCGGGTGTGGCCTGGCTTCGCCTAAGCTGCTGACCTCTGCCTCTGCCTCTAGCTACCCTTTTTGGTGCTGCACCTGCCTCAACATCCACACTACTTTCCCCGCTTGACATCCCCCCTGTCCAGGTCGGGTCAGTGTCCTCATCATCCACCACTTCCTCTTCCAACTCCTGTCTCATCTCCTCCTCCCGCACAATGCGCCGGTCAACTGGATGCCCTGACGGCAACTGCGTCACATCATCGTCGATGAGGGTGGGTTGCTGGTCATCCACCACCAAATCGAACGGAGATGGAGGAGACTCTAGTGTTTGAGCATCTGGATACAGATGCTCCTCTGTTAGGTTCGTGGAATCGTGACGTGGAGAGGCAGGTTGAGGGACAATGAAAGGAGCGGAGAACAGCTCTGGGGAGCAGGGACAGTTTGGGTTATTGTTCTGTAAAGCTTCGGAATTTTGGGAGGAAGGAAGACAAGACTGTTGGGTAATAGGAGGAGAGGAGGCAGAGTCTGACTGGCTGCTGGACAATGTGCTGTAAGCGTTCTCTGACAGCCATTGCAAGACCTGTTCCTGGTTCTCGGGCCTACTAAGGTTTGTACCCTGCAGTTTAGTTAATGTGGCAAGCAACCCTGGCACTGTGGAGTGGCGCAATGCTTGCTGCCCCACAGGAGTAGGCACGGGACGCCCTGTGGCTTCACTGCTACCTTGCTCCCCAGAACCATTCCCCCGACCTCGCCCACGGCCTCGTCCACGTCCCTTTCCGGGAGCCTTGCGCATTTTGAATTCCTAGTTAGAAATTGGCACTGTATACCAGTAGTAAAAATTGTGGGTGCACGTAACCCCAATATATTCTTTGAATTCCCAGTCAGACACTGGCACTATATGGCAGTAGCAAGAAATGAGGGTATTTGTATTCCCAATATACTCTTTGAATTCCCAGTCAGACAATGGCACTGTATACCAGTAGTAAAAATTGTGGGTGCACGTAACCCCAATATATTCTTTGAATTCCCAGTCAGAAACTGGCACTATATGGCAGTAGCAAGAAATGAGGGTATTTGTATTCCCAATATACTCTTTGAATTCCCAGTCAGACAATGGCACTGTATACCAGTAGTAAAAATTGTGGGTGCACGTAACCCCAATATATTCTTTGAATTCCCAGTCAGACACTGGCACTATATGGCAGTAGCAAGAAATGAGGGTATTTGTATTCCCAATATACTCTTTGAATTCCCAGTCAGACAATGGCACTGTATACCAGTAGTAAAAATTGTGGGTGCACGTAACCCCAATATATTCTTTGAATTACCAGTCAGAAACTGGCACTATATGGCAGTAGCAAGAAATGAGGGTATTTATAACCCCAATATATTCTTTGAATTCCCAGTCAGACAATGGCACTGTATACCAGTAGTAAAAATTGTGGGTGCACGTAACCCCAATATATTCTTTGAATTCCCAGTCAGAAACTGGCACTATATGGCAGTAGCAAGAAATGAGGGTATTTATAACCCCAATATATTCTTTGAATTCCCAGTCAGACAATGGCACTGTATACCAGTAGTAAAAATTGTGGGTGCACGTAACCCCAATATATTCTTTGAATTCCCAGTCAGAAACTGGCACTATATGGCAGTAGCAAGAAATGAGGGTATTTGTATTCCCAATATACTCTTTGAATTCCCAGTCAGACAATGGCACTGTATACCAGTAGTAAAAATTGTGGGTGCACGTAACCCCAATATATTCTTTGAATTCCCAGTCAGAAACTGGCACTATATGGCAGTAGCAAGAAATGAGGGTATTTGTATTCCCAATATACTCTTTGAATTCCCAGTCAGACAATGGCACTGTATACCAGTAGTAAAAATTGTGGGTGCACGTAACCCCAATATATTCTTTGAATTCCCAGTCAGACACTGGCACTATATGGCAGTAGCAAGAAATGAGGGTATTTATAACCCCAATATATTCTTTGAATTCCCAGTCAGACAATGGCACTGTATACCAGTAGTAAAAATTGTGGGTGCACGTAACCCCAATATATTCTTTGAATTCCCAGTCAGAAACTGGCACTATATGGCAGTAGCAAGAAATGAGGGTATTTGTATTCCCAATATACTCTTTGAATTCCCAGTCAGACAATGGCACTGTATACCAGTAGTAAAAATTGTGGGTGCACGTAACCCCAATATATTCTTTGAATTCCCAGTCAGACACTGGCACTATATGGCAGTAGCAAGAAATGAGGGTATTTGTATTCCCAATATACTCTTTGAATTCCCAGTCAGACAATGGCACTGTATACCAGTAGTAAAAATTGTGGGTGCACGTAACCCCAATATATTCTTTGAATTACCAGTCAGAAACTGGCACTATATGGCAGTAGCAAGAAATGAGGGTATTTATAACCCCAATATATTCTTTGAATTCCCAGTCAGACAATGGCACTGTATACCAGTAGTAAAAATTGTGGGTGCACGTAACCCCAATATATTCTTTGAATTCCCAGTCAGAAACTGGCACTATATGGCAGTAGCAAGAAATGAGGGTATTTATAACCCCAATATATTCTTTGAATTCCCAGTCAGACAATGGCACTGTATACCAGTAGTAAAAATTGTGGGTGCACGTAACCCCAATATATTCTTTGAATTCCCAGTCAGACACTGGCACTATATGGCAGTAGCAAGAAATGAGGGTATTTGTATTCCCAATATATTCTTTGAATTCCCAGTCAGACAATGGCACTGTATACCAGTAGTAAAAATTGTGGGTGCACGTAACCCCAATATATTCTTTGAATTACCAGTCAGAAACTGGCACTATATGGCAGTAGCAAGAAATGAGGGTATTTGTATTCCCAATATATTCTTTGAATTCCCAGTCAGACAATGGCACTGTATACCAGTAGTAAAAATTGTGGGTGTATATAGCCCCAATTCTATTGCTAGGGGACTTGCAGGGTATTTCTGGGGTGAAGGTGGGGGGGCACACCGTTGGAACGGGTATCGGGGTATATATCGGGTATACGGGAATACACTGACAGTGTATTCCATTCAGGATCCTGGGAAAGCTGGGTTGCGGCGATTGAGCCCGTCAGTGCCACGTTACACTGACAAGCTTCTCCCTGGAATTTAGCTCTTACAAGAGCTGTTGGTTGTCTTCTCCTTCCTATCCTAGCCTGTCCCTGCCTACCCAGAATCTAAGCCCTAGCTAGCTGGACGGAAACCTCCGTCCTCGGTGAATTGCAAGCTCAGAATGACGCGAAGCTGGGCGTCGCTGTTCTTTTAAATTAGAGGTCACATGTTTTCGGCAGCCAATGGGTTTTGCCTACTTTTTTCAACGTCACCGGTGTCGTAGTTCCTGTCCCACCTACCCAGCGCTGTTATTGGAGCAAAAAAGGCGCCAGGGAAGGTGGGAGGGGAATCGAGTAATGGCGCACTTTACCACGCGGTGTTCGATTCGATTCGAACATGCCGAACAGCCTAATATCCGATCGAACATGAGTTCGATAGAACACTGTTCGCTCATCTCTATTGCTGACCCCTCTAGTCTATCCTCATATTATTTCCATCTTATCTTAGGATACACGTGTTTATCTGAGGCATCCACAACTGCTGGACATTTGTTCCAAGTCTCAACTACTCTTTCAGTAAAATAATATTTCTGCACATTGCTTCCATTCCACTTTTTGTAGAAAGTGTCTCCAGAAGACATTATGGAAAATTTATTAAGACTGGCTTATCGTACACCAGTCTTAATAAAGGCCCAACTGGTACAGGGAAAGAGAGAATAATGAAGAGGCTGCGGCCTCTTTCCTAAATCAATCAGACATCCCTGTGCCCTGCGCCAGAATGGAAATCTACGCCACTTAGGAACCATACAATATCATGTGGCACAATATCAACCTACTACTCCAGTTTTCTGGCATAAAGGGTTTGATTAATTTTTCTGACTCTGTCTTCTAACCCCTGGTTCACATTAGTGAGCATATTATACTGGGGGGCCTCTGGGCAGCATATTATATTGTGTGGGGCCACTGTTGAGCATTATACGCGGGGCTCTGGGGAGCATATTATATTGTGTGGGGCCACTGTTGAGCATTATATGTGGGGCTCTAGGGAGCATATTATATTGTGTGGGGCCACTGTTGAGCATTATATGCGGGGCTCTGGGGAGCATATTATATTGTGTGGGGCCACTGTTGAGCATTATACGCGGGGCTCTGGGGAGCATATTATATTGTGTGGGGCCACTGTTGAGCATTATACGCGGGGCTCTGGGGAGCATATTATATTGTGTGGGGCCACTGTTGAGCATTATACGCGGGGCTCTGGGGAGCATATTATATTGTGTGGTGCAACTGTTGAGCATTATATGTGGGGCTCTAGGGAGCATATTATATTGTGTGGGGCCACTGTTGAGCATTATACGCAGGGCTCTGGGGAGCATATTATATTGTGTGGGGCCACTGTTGAGCATTATACGCAGGGCTCTGGGGAGCATAATATATTGTGTGGGGCCACTGTTGAGCATTATACGCGGGGCTCTGGGGAGCATATTATATTGTGTGGGGCCACTGTTGAGCATTATACGCGGGGCTCTGGGGAGCATATTATATTGTGTGGGGTCACTGTTGAGCATTATACGCGGGGCTCTGGGGAGCATATTATATTGTGTGGTGCCACTGTTGAGCATAATATGTGGGGCTCTAGGGAGCATATTATATTGTGTGGGGCCACTGTTGAGCATTATACGCAGGGCTCTGAGGAGCATATTATATTGTGTGGGGCCACTGTTGAGCATTATACGCAGGGCTCTGGGGAGCATAATATATTGTGTGGGGCCACTGTTGAGCATTATACGCGGGGCTCTGGGGAGCATATTATATTGTGTGGGGCCACTGTTGAGCATTATACGCAGGGCTCTGGGGAGCATATTATATTGTGTGGGGCCACTGTTGAGCATTATACGCAGGGCTCTGGGGAGCATATTATATTGTGTGGGGCCACTGTTGAGCATTATACGCGGGGCTCTGGGGAGCATAATATATTGTGTGGGACTACTGCGGAGCTTTAGGCTAGGTTCTCTAGGTAAAAAAAGAAGATAATTTCCATTTGATTTTCTGCTGCTGTATGCAGAGCATCAGCATTCTATTGTTCTTTTCCTCTGCTGATTAGACCCATATGAATGGGCCTAATTAGTGGGGACTCCAATGAGCAAGACTGAAACAGATACTGATTTTTTCAGTCACCTTCTACAATCTCTGCCTCTCATTGGTTATTGGAGATGAGCAAGTACTATTCGAAACTCCAGTTTCGAATAGCATACACCCATAGGAATGAATGGACGTAGGGGGTTAAGCGGCCAGCTCTAATGGTTATCAAAACATAGCAATGCAGGAACATGTTCGAAATAGACGGCACTCTTAAGGAGTTAATTTAATGTTACAATAATGAGCAATTTGCTAGAAAAAAAAAAGCACATTTGCCTGAAATTGCCAAAAAAAAAAAAAAAAAAACAGACAGAGAATGTATCTAGTGTTGAGTGCCCTCTAGTGGGTAAAACAGGAAGTGACGCAGTTTCACCTTACAATCATCAACAGATCATTATATTAATGTAAATGTCAATGTAAGTTGTTTTTTTTTTAAGTAAAAAAAACAATAAAAATTGGAATTTCCCCATGGTGGGACTATTAAAGGATTAGCTTATCTTATATTTTGGCCTTTGTTGTATAAACTACAATGCCCAGTCTAGGAGGAGGGGGAGGTAATATAACTATTGACATGCATTATTTACATGTATCACTCAGGTTTGTGGGCACCACACATTACATGAGCCTGGCACTATATCACCAGGAAATAACTACTGTATATACTTGAGTAAAAAAGTGGCCCTCGGCTTATACTGGAGTCAGGGAGTCAGGAGGGAGTCAGGGAGAGAAGACTTGTGGTGGCCCTGGAGACAGCGCTGCTTCACCACTCACCTATCAGCAGCAGCGCTGCTCCAGCGGCTGCCTCCACCACACACTAAAGCGCCATCCCACTCATCTGACCCCTGGTTCACATTAGCTTATGTATTCTGTTCGGGGGAGTCTGCATAAGGATCCCCCCGGATGGAATGCAAGGTCCGTGTGCTTTAACTGAACTGTTCAGTTAAAGCACTGTACAGTTGTTCGATTAAACAGCACTTGCGATTGCGAACTGCAAGCGCTGTTCAGTTAAAGCACACAGAACCCATAGAATATAATGCGCACTGACCGCACGAATGATTTAGGATTTTGAGGCGGATACAGCCTTAAAATCCTGACCAAAATACTCAGTGTGAACTTACCCTCAGTGCTTAAGTATAACTGCTGTGGGTATGAGAACCACCTAGATATTTCCCATTCCTTATTTAGCCACTTTTAGATTTGGCTAAAAGAAACACCCAAAATCTGCAACAAAAAAGGAGCGTTTCCGCAATGTGGGACCTTAGCCATAGGTCGGAGCCCCACGTGCCATATATGCCAAGCCAAAAATTACTGCGTTTTAGAGATGCTGGAAAATGGATGCGATTCATTAGAATCCCATCTACACATTACAAAAAAATATTCACAGCTGAATTTCTGCGATATACAAAACCATTGCATTTTTGGAAGTCACAACATATCAATTATACCCATGTAAACCCCGGCGGTTTTTGTATCGGTATATTTGAAGCACAAAGTTTGCAGACAGACTTTCAGACTTTCTATGAAAAGCGCTGTGGGAAAGACTGTGATGCATTTCCGCCATGTTTTTTCCTGCAGAGTGCTTTCAATGCAGCCCATTTTGTGGGGCCTTAGGTTAAGTTCACACTGAGTTTTTTGGTCAGGATTTTGAGGCTGTATCCACCTCAAAATCCTGACCAAAAAGACGGCTCCCATTGAAATCAAAATCCGGTTTGTTCCAGCTCCCGGAAAAAGAAGCGAGATGCTCATTCTTCAGGCCGTTTCACCTCGCGACATCCGCCTGAAGACATTCCCTCCTCTGGACTAGGCCCATTCATTGGGCCTAATCCGGAGCAGAGTGCGCGACTGTATGCCAGTGCAGTGCACCGGCATTCAGTCGCAGCTACCCGTTTTTTCGTCCAGCACCTGAGACGGCCTCCGCCTCAGGTTCCGGACCAAAAAACCCCCTGTGAACTTCCCCTAAGCCTTACTAAAGCACGACATGCAGTATTTAATTGCAGTAGTGAGTAGCACGTTACTATATATTTCACCTGTATAGTAATGGCCATTAAATTGTATACATCTGGTTTACTGGCTGCTATCATACAGGTGAAATGTATAGTTAGGGTCCATTCACACGGAGGACAATGGTCAGGAATTTGGTGTGGAGTTTCAGCGCTGAAAAAAAAGCCTCCCATTGACTTCAATGGGTTCCTTTGGCTGCATTCACACGGAGTAACGCCAGCGTGTATCACAGCCGTACACGCCGGCGTTACAGCAGGGCTGCCGTACACTTCACATTCATTTCTATGGGAGCCGGCATACGAGCGCTCCCCATAGAAATGAATGGCCTGCTTCTTTCACTGCGAGCAGTCCCATTGAAGTGAATGGGAAGTGCCGGCGTGTACGGCACGGCATGAGCAGAGCTTTCCGTATACGCCGGCACTTCCCATTCACTTCAATGGGACTCTCGCAGTGAAAGAAGCAGCCCATTCATTTCTATGGGGAGCACTCGTATGCCGGCTCCCATAGAAATGAATGTGAAGTGTACGGCAGCCCTGCTGTAACGCCGGCGTGTACGGCTGTGATACACGCTGGCGTTACTCCGTGTGAATGCAGCCTTTAGCAGAAAAAGGAACCCATTGATTTCAATGGGAGGCTTTTTTTTTTCAGCACTAAATCTGACGCGGATTCCACACCAAATTCACCACCATTGTCCTCCGTGTGAATGCACCCTTACATGTGCTACTCACTACTGCATTTAAAATCAGTTCTTCAGTAAAGAAAGCGTCAAGTAAACCTGGCCTTAATTCCAAAAACATGATGGTCTAGCTAGGGTTAAGCACCAGGAAATAAATACCCAATTCTATAAAGCCAGAACTTTGGTTTTAAGAGATTGTTACAATGCCTTCATTAAAAGTAATAAAAAAAATATGTTTGTGATTTTCTTGCAAATGTGTCGTGGTTGCAGAAGTAGCGAGTCGCAGTGTGAACCATATTCACTTTCATTGCGTGTAAGGCTAAGGTTGGGTTCACACTACTGTTAGATGTAGCTTTGGTAGATGTCAGATAAGCTCTGGGGCGCCGTGGGAGATATATATACATATATATATATTTAGACTATAATTTCTTACCCATTTAACATGAATGTGTGTACTCATGTATCATTTTTTTACAGAATAAACAGTCAATTTAAAAAAAAATTCTGCTTGTTCTGATGAACATAGATGAATTATAATCAATGGGTTTGTTTTTCATGGATGAACTGATGCCTGAGTTACATCTGTTAACCTCAGACCAGTGGATTGGATCAACAACAAAAAACAAAAAGAGGCCGATGAAATTCATGTGTTATTTTAACTTTTTATTATCAATAAATGAAAATCATTTGGCACTTGGCCATCATCAATATAACGCCCAGATGGATTGTTTTGTGCATTTTTATGGCAAGAAATGGACACAGTAGTATGAATATCGCCTAAAACTACCCTGATACTACAATAAATATGGTGCAAGACACACGGCCTGGAGCCTGGAGCTGGAGGGTTTAGCCTAAGTACTATGGTAATCTAGCTGAGCAAATGAGCTGCAATGTAGCCCTTTATAGCTGAGGCCAGTGGCCAGATAACTTTATAGTGCCCAGTGTGTGCTCAGTGCCCTGTGTTTTTAGGTAAGGAAGGAATTATTTGTTTTACTTCTTTATGTATTTTAGCTAGTATTGTATGTATTAATCCTTATGGATTTCTGGGTCTCTGCTTTTTATGATTGTTTAATTTTTGTGGGTAAAAATAAGTAGCCATGTGATGGAAACACATGCATGGCTTGTTACAAGACACAGCTCTCATTGTGCTGTTGTGTAACAAGCTATGTGCCTGATATCTATCTGGTTGATGGACAGCCCATTTAAGTGAGTTGTGCTTTACCATGAGACTATCGTATGGTAATGTAATCATAAGATAACCTATGGGGAGGCTGTGATGTACACCATCAGAGTGCAGTCTGGGGATTATGACTGACTCTGGATTCACACCTGCACCTTGGTCTGCAGGTTAACGTTTCCTGCCTGAAACTGAGCAGGAGATGGAAACCTGCAGTCAGCTTTTTAAACCTATTCATTTGAATGGGCTTGGAAACTGTCTGGCCGTGAGTGTTTTATGCTCTCTGCGGTGAAACTATCTTTATTTTAACCGGACCAGTTGGACATGCAGGACTTTGTCTGGTTTAAAAAAAAAAAAAATAAAAAAAAAATTTCACTGTGGAGAGCACAAAACGTTCACCGGCGCTCACGGCCAGACACTGTCTGTTGGGTTACCATCTTCTGCAGACAGAAGATGGAAATCCAACGGATGGAGACCGGGTGAAGATGTGAACGAGCCCTTACAGACTTTACATTCAAAATTTGTATTTTTTTTTTTTGGGAGGGGTTATCCATCTTCCTAATATTGCTAGGCCATCAGTTTTATATCTGTGCTTCAGTACCTACACCTGTTGAACACTGTGAGCAATGCAACTCCCAGCAGATAACTCTGACCCGGAACATCTGGTCTGTACGGTTTCTTGCTGTCAAACTCCTTACAGATCTAAGGCTGAGTTCACACGAAGTTGTTTGGTCAGGAATCCACCTCCAAAAAAAAAAAAAAAGCCTCACTATACAGTCCTATGTAACCTGCATGCATTTTTTTTTTTTTTTTTTTTTTTTTCCAGCAGCGGAAAAATCCACTAGTGGAAAAAAGCCACACGTGCATTCCTCAGGTGTTTTCCACCTGAAAAAAAATCAATGGGAAGTGGAAAAAACGTTTTGGGGTGGGTTTGTTTTTTTTGTTTTTTTTTTTTAGGCGTTTTGACAAAACTCCTCAAACGCCTGGTGGATTTTCTGCCTCCCATTGACTTGCTTTTATTTTATTTTTTTGTGGAAAACTCTTAAAAAAAAAATGCCACAGGAATTTTCCTGAGGATTTTTCCTGACCAAAAAACTGAACTCAGCTGAGAGAGTCAATGCACATGGAGTTTTTTTTTTTTAAAGATTAAAAACCCCTTCAGTGCATGGACCTTGAAAAAACAGCAGTTTCTGCAAAAACTGCTAGCGGTTTTTCCACCTCCCATTGACTCCTGTTGGGTTTTTTTCAGGCAGAATCTGCCTGAAGAATGGTCATGTTGCTTTTTTCCACTAACAGGGAAATAAAAGCTAGCGAAATACATCGAACTTCATGGGGAGGCTTTCTTGGAGCTGGATTCAGCATCAAAATCCTTGCCAAAAAAAGTGTGCATTGACCCTAAAACAAATGGCTTAGCCTAAGACTTCACTGTCAACATTAGAATTATGGAAAATCCCTTTTAAAAAGCCTTTGTGTACCTGGCCTTAACGTTGTTTAGTTTCAGAAAATATTGTTTCTATAAAGAGTAAATTATTCAACTTTTCCAACATGACTTGTATCCCTTCCAGTCTTTTAGATCTCTGGTTTTAACGTGAAGGGGTTGTCCAGGAACTTCAAAACTTGGTAAGGTGATATGCGTATATACTCTCCTGTATAGTGCACTGCACACTTTGTCAATGGAAGTCATATGTTGCTTGTGGCCACTGAGGCCAGTCAGTGACCACAGGAAAGGAACTGGCTACTTCACTTGCGCATATATATATATATATATATATATATATATATATATATATATATATATATATATATTTTATAGAATGAGGGAGGTGATGGCAGCTGGGCCACTATTTTTGCTAATCTTGTATTTACTATGTTCTCCATTAGACCTAAACGTGACCTGTAGCATGCAAGCTGCTTATGTCTGAAAGCTGCAGGGACCAGAGGTGTAACTTTAAGTACTTCAGCTCCAGTACAAAGTCTGTAATAGGGGTCCCCATCTACCATTACCCTGCCACTTAAAATAATGGTGTGTGTATTTGTTGCAGAGGAAACCGGGATGCCATTTATT
The DNA here is from genome assembly GCF_031893055.1 of Leptodactylus fuscus. Taxonomy (NCBI): domain Eukaryota; kingdom Metazoa; phylum Chordata; class Amphibia; order Anura; family Leptodactylidae; genus Leptodactylus; species Leptodactylus fuscus. The sequence goes on along the minus strand of NC_134266.1, from coordinate 233,850,959 downwards.
TTTATTGACAAAATGCAGTGGCAGCCCCATAACTTTGCAGGAGACTCTGCAGTATCTGTTCTATCTGGTACTAGTTTATGGCTGACTTCATATGCTGTGCCCCAAACAAGTTACCTGGGCACTCCAATAACTGTTGAGTTGCTCTTAACCCTATAACTACCCACTGGACTCCTAAGCTTAGAAAAAGCAGATTTTTGAAGTTGTTACATGTTCCCATATAAGTATATATCTGCACAGCTCTATAATACACTCATAGGCTAGTCTGCATTTTCATGTTGACATGGATACCTTTAATGATTACCTCTATCTTGTACTCTAGCTCTCATGGATCCAGAAGTAATTTTGACATGCCCATATGATAAGAGTCACAACATTCGTAAAATGAGATATTCGGCCCATATAGTTAAATGCAGAGAGGTAAGTGTCTCCACAATGAGAATAAATGGCTATTAGAAGGTAGGTTTGTGCAGGGCTCTAGAGCCAGTGGGGGACCAGCACCAATTCCTCTTTCCATATCCTAAATGGCTGACAGCCATGGTCAGACAATAGTGGTAAAATGCCTGAGGAGGGGGGGGGGGGGAGAAGGGGAGAAACTAGTGACTAAATTCCTATGAAAGTCCATATGGTACAAACTTTACACTGAACTTGAGATAACTAATCACTTTATCTTGATGCTGGAGGTGTTAACAATTTGTCTCCACCCAAAACTGACTCCAGAACCCTGGTTTTGTGTATGAAAATTACAAGCTTACAATGCTGACCAATGACTGGTCTGGGAATCTTCATAAGGGAGGGGTGTAATCACACTCAACAAAGCCCATAAGGAGAGTAAACTTGGATTGTGGGCATTAACTCCAGGTCTCTGCTGCAGCAGAGTGGCTGCCATCTTTAAGGCCTTGGCATCTGCTGTAATCACATGGCAGATGTTGAAAAAGGAGTAAAACTAGCTGAGGCTTATTTTTGGAACAGGGCTTATATTGATCTTACTCCAAAACCTGGAAAATCTAGCAAGGGCTTATTTTGTATATATTTTATATAAGGTTTTTGCCACTGACTAATCAACAGGTGACTCCCAAGATGTCCCAGCTCACTTTATACAGCGTAGACTTGTGAGGTAGCTGAGATATACTAGGTATGGATTCTGACCAACCAGTATCCTTCCTCCCTGGGACCCTTTGCCCCGATTATCTTCTAGTGTCTTGTAGCTATCTGAGCTAAGAGGCCCTTAGTTCAAGGCAAGAGCCAGGTAGAATGTTTTCAGTCTCTTCTCTAATCAGGGTAAGGGATGGATGGCAAAATACAACTGAAATACATGCTGGTGACCTTTTAGGAGTCTGTGAATGAACCCCAGGTAATATTTAAGTGTTTTATTTTGGTGTTACTGGTGGGCTCTGAACACCCCGGCCCAACATTCCATTGTAGTAACTGGAATAAAACAATCAAGTAATAAACAGTATTGCATAGACTATGAAGGTGTTTTTTTTTTTTTTGTTTTTTTTTTTTGTCAGATTCTAGAGACCTTCTCCAGCACAGATGTGAATGTAACCGAAGGGCTTGTTCACATGGGACAAGAGAGGGGTGGATTTTGACACCGAATCCACCTCCTCAAATAGGTCTATGTAGGCCACTAGCGGTTTCTGTGTTAGCGGTTTGTTCCCACTTTCACAAAAAAGCGAGCTGCCCTTTCTTCAGGTGGATTCTGTGGCTGATTCAGCCGCCTTGCGACAGCACCCTCCAGACTAGGCCCATTTATTTCGGCCTAACCTAGAGCGGAAATCTATAAAGGGATGCAGTGCGACAGAATGTGCACACGTGGAATCCCTGTGTGAACTAGCCCTAACATGGTTCATTCTTCAGTAATAAGAATTATTGGCTCTTGCTTTGCTCTGAAGGAATCCCCCAAAAAAATGTGCATGCCAAAGACTTTCTCCTTTATTTTCAGAATCATCCAGAATTGGCAAAAGCGTTGGGTGTATGTACATATAATGCTTCTCACATTGTACCCAAAAGAGAGCTTGAGATCCATGAAGAGACATGTGAGAGTAGATCTCTAGTGACGCCTCTCACAGGTAAGCGTTTTGTACTCCTAGGTTGTCTTCACAATAACACTATAGCGGTCACTGATGTCTGTATCTACCCTTTACATGGCTTAATGTGATACTGTCTTAAAGCCTACAGCAAACATCTGATGGTCACTTCCAACCATATGATTGCACCTCCTTACGTTTCCTCCCTCATCTGTCTACCGCTCAACCCGTGCTCTCCGTTCACTCAATGACCTAAGACCTTCTATCAGAACCTCCCACGCTCGTATACAAGACTTCTCCTGAGTTGCACCACTTCTCTGGAATGCTCTATCCCGGACACTTAGATTAACTCCAAATTTCTACAGCTTTATGCGCAAACTAAAGACGCGTCTTTTCAGACAGGACTATCACAATTCCTAATGTAAACCTTCTGTACCGCAATTAGAATCTCTAAAATGAACCCTCCTCTGTTCCCGCTCCCACATTACCCCACATGATATGATGCCGTTTCAGGCTAACTTTATGTCCAGGCACCATCTGCACGTTAAAGGACACGACTGGTGATGGCTCATACAGCTTTTTGTGTAACGACCGTAACCTCTATTACAAAGCTGTCTGACCTGTACCTCATAGATGTACAGTGCTCCAGAATATGTTGGTGCTATATAGATATAACTTACTATATGGTTGGAGATGCTTGCCAGACAGTAATTCAATGGTCATTAGACTGGACTGTAATCTTGACTTTTCGGCTGATGAATCCAAACTTACAAGGTAGCTCTACATAGTCTTGCTCTACCACTGATTTGACACAATAACAAGAGTGGACACAGTAACAGCCAATTATAGGAAATGGGAGTCAATGCCAGCATGACACGGCCACTATACAGTTGCTGATCCCTACTCCTACCCTCCACTCCCCCTTCAGCCTCTTTTGGGGATCATGCTGCCAATCACATCCCACAGCAATATACCATGTAGGGGGCTAGGAAAGGGGTGTTACCCTACTGTCCCATACAGAGTATATGTTCATACAGAAATAAGTGCTAACTTTTGTTGGGTGCTTCTGTCTCAAGCAGAGCCAAATTGCACCCTGATTCTGCCACCAAGTATCTTCATCCTGTTTTGATATCTGTCCCCATTGAAGAGCATCCTGCTCCCTTGCTGTGGATTCTAGAAAATGGCACACATCTATTAGGGTCATCCATGTGAAGGGGTGCGTCAGCTTTCCATCATAGTTACTCTACATAGGGAGATGAGCTGTCTTAATAATTGACTATGTACAATATAGGAAGTTGACCGGTACTCACTTGGGTTAAGTTGGCATACAAAAAAAGCTGAACCTGACTGGCTTTTGCAACAGATCTCAAATGTGAGTGAGTAGCTAGCATAGGCTGAAAACCCTGACTGAACACTCAGCAATACCTGACAGGCTGCATGTTCTAAAACTCTTTTGTGCAGCATATTTATGGGGTTTGTCTAAACCTCTCCTGCTATGTACTATGCTGGTGCCATTGTTCCTTGCAGTAGATTATCTGCTGGTGACGGTGGAGCAGCCCTGGAGTCCTACTGTAGGTTTGACTCCAGAGCCAGTACAAGACCATTAGCAGGGGGAGAGGGGGTATTTCAATTGGCAATGCTGACTCTTAAAGGAAAATTCACCTGGAGCATGGAATCAATCCTAATCTGGAATATTTCATAACACTTTATCAACCATAGTAAAATGACTATAGGAATAGGTTGTGTGTATAATGGGAAGGAGGCAAAGGGAACTAGATCTGCAGTCCAAGGTGTCCTCCCATAAGGTGCTGACCATGCTTACTACTCGAACAGTGGGAGCCAAAGCTAACCGTGCCAAAATAGGTGGAGCAACTAAATGATTCATAGAGCTGGACTTGGCAGAGGTGGTAAATGATCCTCTTCAAGATAAGGCCTCTGGAGTGAGAATGAAACATGTCACTTAAGCAGGAAGTGCCTGTCAAATCAAACTGATTGGCCTTGGCACTAAATTCAGAGTGGAGTCATAGGCTGTATGCCTACAGTAGGATATAACTTTCCTCCACTGTGCTGCTAACTTGTCATTTGGAGGGGAGTGAATGGAGGAGGCTGGCAACTCATATGAATCGCAAGGCAAGTAATGCAAATGTACAGTGGGGCAAAAAAGTATTTAGTCAGTCACCAATAGTGCAAGTTCCACCACTTAAAAAGATGAGAGGCGTCTGTAATTTACATCATAGGTAGTCCTCAGCTATGAGAGACAAAATGAGAAAACAAATCCAGAAAATCACATTGTCTGATTTTGTAAGAATTTATTTGCAAATTATGGTGGAAAATAAGTATTTGGTCAGTAACAAAATTTCATCTCAATACTTTGTTATATATCCTTTGTTGGCAATGACAGAGGTCAAACGTTTTCTGTAAGTCTTCACAAGGTTGGCACACACTGTTGTTGGTATGTTGGCCCATTCCTCCATTTAGATCTCCTCTAGAGCAGTGATGTTTTGGGACTGTCGCTTGGCAACACGGACTTTCAACTCCCTCCAAAGGTTTTCTATAGGGTTGAGATCTGGAGACTGGCTAGGCCACTCCAGGACCTTGAAATGCTTCTTACAAAGCCACTCCTTCGTTGCCCTGGCGGTGTGCTTTGGATCATTGTCATGTTGAAACACCCATCCACGTTTCATCTGCAATGCCCTTGCTGATGGAAGGAGGTTTGCACTCAAAATGTCACGATAAATGGCCCCATTCATTCTTTCATGTACCCAGATCAGTCGTCCTGGCCCCTTTGCAGATAAACAGCCCCAAAGCATGATGTTTCCACCCCCATGCTTTACAGTAGGTATGGTGTTTGATGGATGCAACTCAGTATTCTTTTTCCTCCAAACACGAAAAGTTGTGTTTCTACCAAACAGTTCCAGTTTGGTTTCATCAGACCATAGGACATTCTCCCAATACTCTTCTGGATCATCCAAATGCTCTCTAGCAAACTTCAGACGGGCCCGGACATGTACTGGCTTAAGCAGTGGGACACGTCTGGCACTGCAGGATCTGAGTCCCTGGCGGCGTAGTGTGTTACTGATGGTAGGCTTTGTAACATTGGTCCCAGTTTTCTGCAGTTCATTCACTAGGTCCCCCCACGTGGTTCTGGGATTTTTGCTCACCGTTCTTGTGATCATTTTGACCCCACGGGGTGAGATTTTGCGTGGAGCCCCAGATCGAGGGAGATTATCAGTGGTCTTGTATGTCTTCCATTTTCTAATTATTGCTCCCACAGTTGATTTCTTCAATCCAAGCTGGTTGCCTATTGCAGATTCAGTCTTCCCAGCCTGGTGCAGGGCTACTATTTTGTTTCTGGTGTCCTTTGACAGCTCTTTGGTCTTCACCATAGTGGAGTTTGGAGTCTGACTGTTTGAGGGTGTGCACAGGTGTCTTTTTATACTGATAAGTTTAAACAGGTGCCATTACTACAGGTAATGAGTGGAGGAAAGAGGAGACTCTTAAAGAAGTTGTTACAGGTCTGTGAGAGCCAGAAATCTTGTTTGTTTGTAGGTGACCAAATACTTATTTTCCACCATAATTTGCAAATAAATTCTTACAAAATCAGACAATGTGATTTTTCTGGATTTGTTTTCTCATTTTGTCTCTCATAGTTGAGGACTACCTATGATGTAAATTACAGACGCCTCTCATCTTTTTAAGTGGTGGAACTTGCACTATTGGTGACTGACTAAATACTTTTTTTGCCCCACTGTATGCAGGGACTGCCCAGCCACTTAAGTGAATTGCCTGATGTGATAAATCATACTAGTGTGATACACTTCTGTATCTGTAATCACAATATGCAATTACTACAATATTAATACAGTGCATAATATGTAGTTGGCAATGGTATACTTTGCATAAAACCAGGGCAGAGGAGTTAATGTAACATATTCAATGTTCATATTTGTATCTTTATTAGAAGAGGAAATGACAAAGATGGCACAGAATGCCTCAACCTGGCAAAGCCCTCCAAGTGAAGAAAATTGGGAAGAAGGTATGAATGCCCCATAGCTACTGTAAATGAGGATACATAGGTGACCCAGGAACATCGCTGTCACGGGGATAGGATTACGTTCTCCTCACTACGTTTATCTAACAATTGGTATAGCTTTATTGCAGGCATCTGATATGTGGACCAGGAAAATCTTTGTCACTAACTTAACCCAGTGTACATTCACCTCTAAATGAGGAACAACGGTATCACTTGCAACACTAGAGCCCCTTGCAGACAACCATGGTGTGGGCCAGTGTGCTATCCATGTATTTCATGGATAGACTGCAGACCCATTGTAGTCTTTGGGCCCGTATACAACCATGAATTTTAAGGTCCTGTGTGTGGGCTGACAGTCCAAGCCACATCAGATAGAACAGGTCCTATTTGTTAAGGAAAGCAGCCATGGAAGCATGGTGTGTACATGGGTAGCACACGGGGGCATCATTTCAGCCCCCCCCCCCCCCTCCATATGCAGCATGGTTGTCTGCAACCAGCCTAACTGGGAGATCCAGTAACTCTCCTAGTGAACCTAGTCTCGAGTGTGTCAGGTTTTTTTTCTAGCAAACAGACTTATTTTGGTATTAAAGGTTGCAGATTAGTGCAACAGCCAGAACTCCCGACTTATACTTTTTTGGGGTACAAGACAAACCTTACATGACAGGAATTTATATATTTCCCCACCCCCAAATCCTCTGTTTCAAAGCATATTCTATCCATGTGGAGGCAGTGTTGTGACACTTTATTTTTTTAATGCATCTCAGACTTATATTAACCCTTTCCCAATATCCGCCGTAATAGTATGCCGGGTGTTTAACTATGGCGGGAGCTGGGCGGCCGCCATAGCCACCAGGTGTCTACTGCTTTACACAATAGACAACCAGCGCTAATGTCCCTATCAGAGGCATTAACGCTTCTGGCACCTTGGTCAAAGCTGACCGAGGCACCATTTTCCCAGCAGCGTGTGGGTGCCACCATTTTCTTGGTGATCGCTGGCACCCAGAGTAAGCTCCGAGGCCGGCATCATGTTACTATGACAGACGGGAGCCTTGTGAAGGCTCCACGGCTTGTCATTACATTGCTTCTATTGCAGGCTATGCTACATAGCCTACAATAGAAGTGCCAATATTTTGCAATGCATTGCATTAGTGATCAGACCCACTGGGTTCAAGACCCCTAGGGGGTCTAATAAATGCAAAAAATAAAATGAGAAAATATAAATATTTAAGTATTAAAAAATTCAAATCCCCCCCCCCCCTTTTCCTAGAACACATATAAAAGTAGTTAAATACTGTGAAACACATACATGTTGGGTATCCCTGTGTCTGAAATAGCCCGCTCAACAAATCTATAAAAAAAAAAAAAATTCCTGTACAGTAAACACTGTAGTGGGAAAAATAGTCAAAAGTGCCAAACTGCCGTTTTTTCACTGTTTTGATTCTGATAAAAAAAATTGAATAAAAAGTGATCAAAGCAATAGTATTTCCCGAAAATGGTAGAACTAAAAAGTACACCCGGCCCCGCAAAAAAGACTCCCTATGCATCCCCGTACGCAAGTTATAGCTGTCAGAATATGGTGACTTTTAGGGGAAAAAAATTAACAGTTTAAGGGGTTAAAATGTAAATAAAACCGTATAAATTTGGTATCCCCAGAATCGTACCGAATCAGAGTACAGGGGACATGTCATTTTGGCTGCACAGTGAACGCCGTAAAACCGAAGCCCGTAAGAAAGTTGCAGAAATGCGCTTTTTTTTTTTTTTTTCTTCAAATCCACCCCATTCTGAATCCTTTTTTCCATCTTCCCAGTACATTATACAGAATTAACAGAGGCATCATGAAGAAAAATTTGTCCCACAAAGTTTAAGACCTCATATGGCTCTAGGAGCGGAGAAATAACAAAGTTATGGGGTTTAAAAGGAGGGGAGTCAAAAACAAAAATCAAAAAATGCCATTGGCAGGAAGGGGTTAATATTCTGCCATTAGTCATATTGGTGAAAATGCTATAAACTCACAAATGTACACTTTTGTTTTAATCTATAGAGGCATCGATTGTTTCTACTCCTTTTGTTTTAAATGAATTTGGGAACTATCAACCTTACAGCGCACATGAAACTACACCACTGCAATCTCCTCCCAGGTTAGTGTAACTTGTCAATGGGATAATTTCTCTGCTTTTCCACTGTCTAATTACTTTGTTACACTTCAGTGCTACAAGCTTGCCAAGGTGCTATGACCACAGAATTAACCAGAGGCATGAAGCGACAAATGGCCATCCTACAAACCATAAGTCAGGTATGTAATGACACTGGTCATCTGCAGTGTCACTTGGTATGGTCTGCTATAGGTTGTCTTCTAAAGAGTATTGTAGTTTCTCACTAGGAAGCCAAGAGGGGCTATATTTCAGTATACTATGTAGTGATGCACCCCAACACTGAACCAGAACCCAATGTTCTGTCAACAATTTCTGGTTGTCACCTGAGGTCAAAGCCAGTAGGTGGTACATAAATGTTGGTCTCTGGCAGGAATAAGGACCAGTCTACATAGGATTCAGTGGAACTGAAAATGTAACAATCAAAATCTAAATGTTCCCTACCACCACTTAAATGTTAGTTTGAAAAGGGGAGTGGTTTATAAATTTGCCTCAAAGTAGATATGAAATTTTTTTGAGTCTTCAGTAGTTGATACCGTTATTAATGGCTAACTAAAAATGATGACCTATTGCGAGCTTTCTGGATTACTAAAATGATCCCTTCATCAGGTTGGTATAACACAATATCTGAAGACAAGCATATTTATACTGGAATAGTGTTAGAGGCAAAATAGATGGAAAGCAGAACATGCAAATAAACAGTTTAAAACATATCAGTTCACAGGAAGGTTCTCTGGGTTTATGGTTCCTTTGATCAGTCATGTGGTGTCTAGTTGTAAAATGTCATAAAACCCTGACACTGGTTTAGCCCCATTTGGAGTGTCAAAGGTAATCATGAGTTTGTATTTCCATATCCTCCTGTTTTCTGCTTTTGAAATTACCTCTTAAAACCAGGATCTTCATATTATTGATATTATGATTATGGTTGCAGATGTGTTTTGGCACAGGGATGTCCATTCTGTTCTCTAATTGTATGTCTGTGTGAGTTCATCCTCATCCTAAGTGACTGTCCTGTCTCACCTACATACAGGACACTTGGTACATATTAGGTGTGCTGCAGGTGAAACTACCTGGGATCTTGTAGTCTTGATCAGCGTTCAGGATCTTTATTTTATCAGTGGTCAGTATGTGAGGGCAGGTTTTGCACCTTTTCTGTCCTCATGGGAATGTTCCTGTGTTAGTTGGAGGTGACAGTGAGCTGCTAACAACCATATTCCTGAGATTTTGGTGGCTGTCTATAGCAGGGGGGGGGGGTGTTCTGGAAATATGGATTTTTAGATGGTTGTCTTTTCGCAGTAGTGGATGCAATTTGCATGTGATTCCTCTAAGCATCTCCAGGTGTGGGTTTTACGTGACAACAAGGGGCACCCGATTGTCTTCCTTTTTGGTATTGTATTTTTAATTTATTTATTTATTATTTTTTTTCCTCATATCCACTGGCTAACACAGTACAAAGATATTTTTCCTTATTCAAAGTAAATGGTTAACTTAGCTTATAGATGGGTTGGGACTCAAATGCCCCTTGACTACCACAGTGATATTTTGTGCTTTAGTTACTTTCCCACTTAAACTTTTTTTTAATTTATTTTTTAAGGTAAAGTCAACCATTGGAGGCCAGCCAATACACATGACAAGTGGCCAAGGTAAAGCAATGTAATAACAATAACTGTCTACTTGCCTCAATGCCCTTTTCCTTCACATATGCATACCCCACTACAGTGAGCTACCCAAAAATGCATATAAACTACACTGCCTGCTGTCAGCTGTGTGCTTGCCTGGCACTAAATTCACACAATGTTCTTTTTTTCATTACACAGGCACCCCGGTCGTAGGAGGAACAATCAGCAAAAGCAGTAGCTGTGGGCACTGGCAAGAAGTAAGTTCACAAGTCAAAGTAGATGGCCAACTTTTATTCAAAAACTTGTGAGAAAGTGAAGGGAGCGTTTTGGGAGCACTGGTATTTTCCTGTGCATGTAAACCTACAGCAGGGAGGTCAGGTGACTAAGGTCTGATATAGGCTGACAGAACTTGGTGTGGTACTACACTGAAGATGCTTGTGATAAGGTAATGGTGCCACCTGTTTGAATAACCAGAGCAGGAGTCTGGCAGCCAGGCTCTTGTATAGATGGGGAACAGTTTGTTGTAGCAGGTAGTTCTCAGCCAAGGAGGCTTTTTTGCTTGGGCCTTTGTAGTGGCAAACTGTCCATGTACTTATAAGTGAATCTGTTCCTTTTGGAATAGAAATACTAGTTTGGCAATAATCCCTGCATCATGTACGCTTATAGAAAGTCATGCATGATAAGGGGGCTGTCTTAACAGGCAGCAAACAGAGGCGCTGTTTTCCTAGTTACATCCTGGAAAACAGACTTGCATATATTTCCCAAGTGCACAAATACTAAACTTGAGTGCGATCCAGTCTGTCCCTGTTTCCTGCACGGCTACCAAGTATCTACCGGAGCATTTCACACACTCACTTCATAACTTTCAACTTCTTTAAACTCTGCCACTTTATACATCCTATGGGTGTACTAGCGGTCCATCTATGAAGCCTGTATTATCTATGCAAAAACCTAGTTTATACCCCCTGTGTACATATGTATTACAGGCTAACACTTGTAAGAGCAAATATCACTTGAGGGGGGAGGGGGTATTGGTCCTACTGTGTGCATACTCAAACTTTATTTTTTTTTATTCTTAGGACAATGAGACAAGAAAATCTGGGCACAATTTTTAAGAAAAAAAAATACACGTGACTCTACATTTTTATGCTTTTACTGTTTTTAAAAAGAAGAGAATTTTTATTGCATGTTTTTAGTGACCAGGATGTTAAAGTGGTAACATTTTAACTATTAAAAAAAAAAAAAAAAATTGGCTAGGGTGGACACTTTAAAAAGTCTTCAGTGTTTTTTTTTTTTTTTTTTTTTTATATTCATGCTGTAATACTCCTACTCAATCTGTCAAATTCTGTTCACCTGTATAATCAATAGCTTCATCCCACCACCCCTCTATATACACAAGCACTGTGGAAGGTGGGGTATAAGTTGCTGGCAGTCACAATAGCTACGTTCTCTTCAAAGGACATGTTAAAGGGGCTCTATCAGCAAAATCCTGCAGATAGAGCCCCATATATGCGTGCATAGCCTTTAAAAAGGCTATTCAGGCACCGTAAAAGTTAAATTAAACTACCCCCCCCCCCCGTTTTAAAATAATAACTTAAAAAAGAATGTTCTCTACTTACGGAACGTGCACCCTGGGCGGGCATTCCGGGTGTGCTGTCTTCTTCCCCGCCTCTTCTTCTGACGTCTTCGGGTCCCATCCTCCTCCGGCGCTTGCTCACGGACACTGATTAAAAAAAAATAGCCCGGGCGCATGCGCAGTAGCCGTAGTAGAAGCCGCGTGCTACTGCGCATGCGCCCGGGCTATTTTTTTTTTTTTTATCAGTGTCCGCGAGCAAGCGCCGGAGGAGGACGGCACCCGAAGACGTCAGAGGAAGAAGAGGCGGGGAAGAAGAAGATGGTGCACCCTGAATGCCCGCCCAGGGTGCACGTTCCGTAAGTAGAGAACATTCTTAAGTTATTTTAAAACGGGGGGGGGGGGGGGGGGGGGTAGTTTAATTTAACTCTTACAGTGCCTGAATAGCCTTTTTAAAGGCTATGCACGCATTTATGGGGCTCATCAGCATGATTTTGCTGATAGAGCCCCTTTTAAAGGGGGTTGTCTGGAGAATTTACATTGAATCAACTAATCTGTTGGGGGACCAACATCTGTTGGTCTCATCACATGATTGGAAGCAGCACTCCACTCCCCTCACTGGGTTGCTTTCTCCTTGTGGACCCCAATGCAATGTCTTGTCCCAGGCCCCCTACCTCATCCCTAGTGATTTGGGTAATCTGCTGCAATCTCAATACTGATGCTAGTGTTTGAAGGGGTGCAGTTGCATCGGGGCCCATAAAGTACACCCTTGACTTCAATTCTGACTTTGCTTTCAAGTGACAGTAACCTTAACTTTGCCAGGGGAGTCACTTTAGACAACTAGTCACCTCTAGATCAGGGATGTGTAGGACATCCCACAGCCACATATGTTGCCTCTAATGGCAGGGCTTTAAGCAGATATTTTCAGTAGCATAATGCTCACCCACATAGTGAGGGTGTTTGAGGGATATCTCCACCAAACTACAACACCTGAGCAGGCAAGGAAGCCACAAGACTTGGCACCAGTCAAGCACTTATGGGACCAGTTGGGATGCCACCTTTAATCTATGAGCATAAGATACCATATGAAGCCTGTATGCCTTTATCTAGACTACAAGCTGCCCAACAGGTGACTAGAGCCTCTGCTCATCTGTACAGTTTGAAAACAACCTTTATCTGATTAAAAATGGAGATAAAGAATTGGTGCACCAAGCAGATCAATGGAGCAATTGGTACAGTCTATTGTGGGAGTCTCCATTTAGGGGGACTGCCTCAAATGGTTGGATTCCAGCAACAGTTTTCTCATCAACCCGGGGTTGGGACAAATGATTGACCAGCAGTGTGACCGGCTAGGCATCCCTCAATTGTAGAAGGTTTGCTCAAAAAAGAACACTGCACTAGAGCAGACTAACACAATTATGGTTCTTTATAGAAAACATGTAATACAGCCTTTTTTTTTTTTTTTTTTTGGCCAGAAATTCATTAGTCCATGCTAGCACAGTGTTCTTTTTGGGCAATCCTTCTATAATTGAGGCGCCTAGCCAGTCACACTGCTGATTACAAATAGGTCACTGAATTTGATTGCACAACTTTTTTTTTTATTATTCTTGATTTGAAAAATGGTCCCATTAAACACTAACTTGTCCCACAAAAAAAAAACAAAAAAAAACCCTCTTACACGGTTACTCTATGTACATAGAATGATCTGGCTATGATTTAGTGAGCTACCAACCTGATTTAGGGCTCATTCACACAGGCACAGTGGGGGTGGATTATGGTGCGGAATATGTCATAATCTGTCCCCTCACAATGGTAGACTATGAAGATTGCTAGCTTTTTTTTTTTTTTTCTCTTCTCGTTGATGTGAACTGGGCCTGAGGACTCACATTGTGGAAAAGCTGCTTTACTGCAACAAGGGGCCTTCAGACTAAGGCTACATTCACATGTTTGTTTGTGAGCCAGATTTATCAGCCTGGAGATGGACTCCTAGCATTATAGTTATTTAAGATGCTAGGAGTCCCTGCTTACCAGTGATGTACTCTACACACTATAGAACAGTCACCTAGGAGTGAGGGACCCCTAGCAGGATGAATAACCATAAAGCTCTGAGTTCCCCTCTGGCATGCATTCAGGCCAGTAACTCATGCATGTAACTTATGCATTACTTTGTTAAAGGGGCTCTATCAGCAAAATCATGCTGATAGAGCCCCACATATGTGTGAATAGGCTATTCAGGCACCGTAAAAGTTATATTAAACTACCCCCCCCCCCCCCCCCCCGTTTTAAAACAAAACTCTAAAACTGTGTTAAACTTACCGAACATGCACGCTGGGTGGGCGTTCAGGGTGCGCCGTCCTTCTTCATCCACGCCTCCTCTTCCTGCGATGTCCTCGGGTCCCATCCTCCTCCGGCACTCGCGAACTGACATTGCTTAAAAAAAAAAATGACCTGGGCGCATGCGCAGTAGCCATAGTAGAAGCAGCATGCTACTGCGCATGCGCCCGGGCTATTTATTCATTTATTTTTTCTTTATAATAATTGTCAGTTCGCGAGCGCTGGAGGAGGACGGGACCTGTTTTAGGGTTTTATTTTAAAACGGGGGGGGGGTAGTTTAATATAATATTTACATATTCACGCATATGTGGGGCTGTATCAGCATGATTTTGCGGATAGAGCCCATTTAAAGTCTCCCAGGCAAAGCACCACCGCCCCAGGAAATTTGGCTACAAACTGGGCCGCCGTCTGGAGAAGCACACCGTCAGATACACACCCAGTATCACATACAGGATGGTCAATCCATGCATGGACAAACACATACCGCCCCTCAGGATCCCTTTTGACTACATCCAACTCCCATCTAAGGCTACGATGCACCAAGACAGATACCCCTCTAGAGAAAGTAGTGTGCATAGAATGAGCAGCCCACTGAACCCACGGTTTCTGCAACCACCTGGAGTTCTCAGACACCAAATGGGTCTCCTGGAGACATACAATATGAGGATTAACCTGCCTAATCTGGGAAAAAATGGTGGATCGCTTATGTGGGCTACCCATACCCCTCACGTTCCAGGAGAGGACATTAAGTGACGCCATAATGATCTATTACCTCATAATTACAGGCTGGAGACTGTGGGATACAAGGACAAGACAACGCGTGGCAGATCAAGGACCACTTAAAAACATAGCAGAACAGTACACCTACAAGAGGTGCAAGAAATTGTGCAAACATTCGTAGAGCACTGGACATTTCAAAACCGCGGCTACAGACAACGGGGGAGAAAGCGCACCCAATACCGATGGTGTTCTGGGCACTCTCTCAAGAAATAGCGCACGTATCACATTGAAAGCAATACGGAAAAAAGCCTCCCATTGATTTCAATGGGGAGAGCTTGTATGCCGGCACCCATTCAAGTCAATGGGAGCTGCTATTTACGCGCTCATTCTGAACGACTTTTATGTTCAGAATGAGCGGAGTGTATACTCCGTGTGAAGGCTCACTAAGACTAATATAGTTGTTCTGGGTCCTGTAGGACCCAGCAGCTCTTACAAGACGGATCGCATTAGAGGGGAGTTGCAACATGGCAGCGCCCATGGGGTGGCTCTAGGCTCTTGTGGGCCCTTGGGCAACAGAGCCTAAGTGGGCCCCTTTTGGAGCAACCCATGCGCAAATGGGTGTTTCTCTCTGCTGAGGCAGACCTAGTGGAGTGAAGTGTAATATCTTCCATTCCCCCCCCCACACACACACACACAAATACATATATAAAAATATACACAGACAGGGTATAATAAATATATACAGGGACTTAACTAGAAAAGACTTGGCCCCATAGCATACTTTTGATTGGGGTCCCCCATGGCATAGCGCCCGGTTATCACACAGTGAAACGCCCCATTTAAAGAGGATCTTTCATGTCCTCAGGCACATGCAATTTACAAGAGATTTTTAGCCCAAATATAAATGATGGCAAGCGCAGCTTTGATCGAAACTTTGGTGTGAGACTTGCCATCTGCTGTGACTGTGGAAAAAAACGAACACAACTGATCATCTTGCGAGGTGCCACAAATTTCTCCCTCAGTTATAGCATTTTTGGTTGCCCTCCACTTCTTGCACTTGCTACAACGGAAACTTTTGTAATCTTTCCGACACATACGCATGGATAACCTGCTAACTGTTCTGGTTCAAATAGGGGTACCAAGAAAACACTGTTCTTGTGGTTGTTGTTGTTGCTGCTGCTGGAGCTATTGCCCGGAAAGAAGCAAGCTATTTTGACGAGCGTACTCAGAAGCTAGTTCCTCAGTGGATATTAGGGCACATAGCTCAAACATACTAGGCTCTTGCAACGCCATTTCGGCTGATTCACAAAACAGTATAAGCCACAAAAACAATATTGTACATCATAAATGGCCGAACTTTATTTTTAAATGTAGATTGTGAGCCCCATATAGGGATCACAATGTACTTTTTTTTCCTATCAGTGCGTCTTTACGTTATGGGAGGAAATCTACGCAAACACGGGGAGAACATACAAACTTCTTGCAGATGTTGTTCCTGGCAAGATTTGAACTCAGGACTCCAGCACTGCAAGGCTGCAGTGCTAACTAGAGATGAACGAGTAGTGATTCGAAAATTTGAAATTCGATTTGCGTCGACCTCAATATTCGACTATTCGTTTGAATATCAAATCCCATTATAGTTTATGGGAAAAACATGCTCGTTTCAGGGAAACAAAAATTCAACCAATTGGAGTCACCAAGTGCACAATGACACCTCAGGAAATGATGCCAACACCTCTGGAATACGACTGGGACAGCAGGGGAAGCATGCCTGGGTGCATCTAACACGACCAAGTGCCAGTATTATTATTGCTGCTGCTACGACTGCTACTGATTTAGCCAGACAATTACTGTATACGTTTTTTTCCAATGACCTACGTTGTCCTAGTTCCTGTCCCACCTCCCCTGCATAGTTATTGGTGTAAAAAAAGCGCCCGGGGAAGGTGAGAGGGGAATCAAATTTTTACTGCGTGGTATTCGACCGAGTACGAGTATTTAGAATACTGTAGTATTCAATCAAATACCTACTCGATCGAATACTACTCGCTCATCTCTAGTGCTAACCACTGAGCCACCGTGTTGCCCGTATGGCCGAACTTTATTGATACATTAACGTGGATACATTTTAGCCAAGGTGGAGACATGCTAGAGTAACGGGGCTTCACATTTGCCATGGTGGATACATGCTAGAGTAATACCAACCAGGCCAAAGACTTGTCACAGACCAGTACAAAATGCCTGTGGTCAGAATGGACTCTGTTCATGGGCATTAGCACC
Source organism: Leptodactylus fuscus (assembly GCF_031893055.1). Taxonomy (NCBI): domain Eukaryota; kingdom Metazoa; phylum Chordata; class Amphibia; order Anura; family Leptodactylidae; genus Leptodactylus; species Leptodactylus fuscus. The sequence goes on along the minus strand of NC_134266.1, from coordinate 233,834,226 downwards.
AGATCTCCACTGTACATTATAGAAGAGACCTGGTAGCTATAGTGGCCGCTCTGAATGAAGCCCAATGCATCATGGTAGGGAAACAGGAAGTTGAGCATATATTTGGGTGCACTTATTAACCTATTAATAGCTCTAAGGCTCCACATGACATCTCGCAGAAATAAAGTGCTGTGGAAAAAAGAACCCAAACGTAGTGGATATGCATTGTGGTACTTCATGCAGCGCTTTAAAGAGAACGTTTGTGGAGTTTTTCTTTGCGGACTTTCTGTTACAATTATATCTATGAGGAAACTGTACCGTAGATATAATTGACATGCTGCAATTTTCAATACTGTGCCGGTTTTGGAAATCACAGCATTTTCGTAGGGCGGTTTTTACTGCAAAGTGGCCATAGAATTCACTAGAATCCCATCCACTTTGCTTGTACTGTAAAACGCCGCGATTTTTCCTGTGACGCTTCCACCTCTGGCAAATCATGGTGTTTCCATCCCGTGGGGCCCCGGCCTAACAGACCTTTGTAAAAAAAAATTTTTTTTTTGCCCAGAAAACCCCTTTAAAGATAGGCATGGGAGCCTAGACAGCTCTCGCTGTACCAGTACAAGAATGGGAGGAAGAAGCGGAGCAACAACAAAGGCACAACCTTTTTTTAAGTTTGAGGGCCAAAACAAAAGGGTTAACCCTTAAAGGGGTTGTCCCACGTCGCATACTTACCAGTCTTCGTTTCTGTGAATTCTTCTGTCTTCCGGCTTTGGCTCGTCATTGGTGGGCGGGGTCACATATGCAAAGCCAAGTGGCGAGATGCCGCCGGCCCTGCGTGCGCGCTCATAGACCAGTCTACCCTTCACAGTGCAAATGCAGACCCGACAGGCTAGACTGGTGTATGAGCGCGCACGCAGGGCCGGCGGCATCTCGCCGCTTGGCTTTGCATATGTGACCCCGGAGCGGAATAACAGCATCGCTTCTGCCGCTGCTGTCTTCATGCAGGGCAGAAGCATAGCGATGTTGCTGGCTTCACCTGTGCCGGCGTCTAACCCTGCATTGGCGGCCCCTTCCCCCAAAGGGTAAACTACCCCCCCCCCCCTCCAGGCTCGCTCCGTGCACTTAGCCCCTCCTCCCTGAGAGCAGCAGATACATCACTTGACTCAGGAGCAGCTAGGTCAGGGCTGTGGCCACAAAAAAATGAATAAAGTAAGATAGTGGCCAAACAAAGCAATTTTGCTGAAGCAATGTATTTAGGAAAAGTCTTACATTCACATTATCAAGCATTATAGATAGGATCCTTGTGACAGGACAACCCCTTTAAGTACTATCATGGTGTCTATCATTATGATGTGTGTATGATAGTGGTGTATGATAGACACCATGATAGTATTTAAGCGTTAATACCCACAATTGGAGCTAGCATTCCTGTTGGTTCTCCACTGTATAATACAGTGAAGACCTAGCAGCTAACAGTAAGGGCTCGTTTACATGGGGCAAGAGGAGACGGATTTTGGCGCTGAATCCACATCATAATCCGCCCCCTCACAATAGAGGTCTATGTAGACCGCTAGCTTACTCTTTTCTCTGAGCGGCATGTTGCTGCTCACGGAAAAAGAAGCGAGCTGCCCTTTCTTTAGGCGGATTCTGCAGCTAATTCAGCTCCAGTGTCCGCCTCGTGATAGTACTCTCCGGACTAGGCCCATTCATTTGGGCCTGCTCTGGAGCGGGAAGCCGCGACAGTCGTGGCAGGCGCATTTTGGCTTCCCACGTCTGAATCGGGACCAAAATACGCCATACCGCGCCCCGTGTGAACAGGGCCTAATAGAACAGCACATGTCAGTAAAAGGTTTCTAGATGACACAAGCGCTGCCAGAAAATCAAAAGTTGTCTAAAAGTTTGGCTGTTTCAGAAAAAAAAACATTTGAAAATTTACAAAATCAACTGGTAAGGAAACACCAGGAGTTGCCGATGACAACCTTTCATACCTCAGCTATTCCCATCCTCCATTTACTGCCTATGTACCTACAATGCCAAAAAAAATGCTATTTATTTTTTGGTATTCTAACAAAAAAGCTGTGTATTTTGCTGTATTCGTGCAGGGGTCCAAAAGAGCACAGGTCTGATTGTAAATGGCCTTGTGGTACTTCAGCTATTTGCTGCTTTACTACAGGCAGGAAAGCCCTGAGGTAAGTATAGGAGTATATGCCGAGTGAGTCGCTCCAATGAATGACACCACGAGACAACTGTGTGGTATATGTAGTGTAACATAAACTACAACTTGGCAAGCTATCATTATGGACGTGCGCCATGTGTAATCCGTATTCTCTGTAGTAATCCGTCACACGTTCACATCTGTGGCCGCCATTACAGGGTTAGTTATTTTGGCGCCACTGCGATGCTGACTCATGGGGCGTGGCCTCTACAACCTGGCGGAAAGGGGGCGGGGCCTATCCAACCTGATGGAAAAGGGGCGGGGCGTAGAGGAGAGGAGCTGAGCGGCTGCGCGGAGGGAGAGGACGCGGTAACGCTGTACTGTGCGGGGAGGCATAAGCAGGTGCGGTAATGGAAGTAGAGGCGACTGGAAAGTTTCTGTAGATTGTGACTGGTCGGCGGCTGTGGTGTGGTATCGGCCATAATGTGCTTATCTATAGCCATAGCACATTTCTGTGTAGTATGTGGCCGTAGTGGGCCCTGCAGGCTGATGAGGTCGTAGAGCTGGAGCCGCCTGGTGTATACGTGTGCATGACCTGTATGTAGTCTGTGACTGAGGTGGAGGGCTGATCTCAGCCACCTGTCTATATACCAGCTATGGAGTGAGCTATACGCAGGTTTACAGCATGATCTCCTGCCTACCGCTATGTGTGAACCCAGCCTGAGACCACACCTTGCCTAAAAGCGGTTTTTGTTTTGTTTTTTTCTGCACCTATGTCAAGAGTGGCCTCAAAATGTAGAGGAAGCTTTTATAATTAACTTCTGTTATATCCATTATTGGTTGTGGCTCAACAATCTAGCAAAATCTGCATCAGAAAATGCTGTGGCCTCTATTCCATGTGTATTACCGGGGAGGTGACCCCTGTGGCCTGCTGGGCTGCTCCTGGACATCACACTAAGGGAGCGTTCACACTATCTCTTAGGGTTTCCACTTTAAAAATGCGCAGAGAAGTCCTGCAAACAGGACTTTTCCTTCCAATTTTTTCTCACCCTTTATGGGTGGAAACTTGGTGGACCCCATTATAGTCTGTAGGGTTCTTGGGTCTATGAGGGTAACCACTTTTTTTTTTTCTTGCAGATTAGGTTTCTGTTCTGAGGGTCCCCAAGTGGAACCCCTGAACGCAGGCGTGAACCTAGCATCAATTTCATGTCAAATTTTTGCCCAGCCAATCATGTTACACTGAGAAACCAAAGAATCCAAGAAAGCAGACTATACAGAGTTAGGGCATAATGGAAAAACTTGGAGAGAAATAATGGATTTGTTAAACTGCAGCAATAAGATAATGTGAATGGGCCTTGATACAGTTGCTTGCTAGTTTATCCTCTGAAAATACACTTTGTATACCACTCCTTAGTCCTAGACTGTATGATATGGAAAAGGGAGGTGGTCATGATTGAAACCTTAAGGGCAAGTTCACTTAGTTTTTTTTGGTCAGGATTTTGAAGCCGTATCCGCCTCAAAATCCTGACCAAAAAGATGGCTCCCATTGATTTCAATAGGTCAGTAGTTTTTTCCAGGAGCCGTTTCTTCCAGCTCTCGGAAAAAAGAAGTGAGGTGCTCATTCTTTAGGCCAAATCACGAGACGATCCAGCCTGAAGACCCTCACAACTATGCCCATTTATTGGGCCTAATCCGGAGCGGAGTGCGCAGCTGGATGCCAGTGCTGTGCACCGGCTTTCAGTTGCGGCTACCCGGTTTTTGGACCGGAACCTGAGACGGCCACCTCCTCAGGTTCTAGTAAGAAAAACAAAACAAAACATGTGAATTTACCCTTATGTTAAAGGAATAAAGAAATGTTCAGTAGGGAGGTGTTTAAAAAAATTTTTTTAAAAAAAGGGAGGGGGTGGCCCAATCTGAAATGAGTTGTGTGGAAGTTCAGAAGTAATGTCAGGAAATATTATTTCACTGAGTTGAAGCTTGAGAAGGTGCAATTGAGAAGGTGTAATTAACTCTATCACCACCTTTAGGAAGGCCATTCACTATGGATGGCATAAAACCTAATAGCATAATCTGGAAATCATATACCAGAATAACTCCTTCACAAAGAACCCTGCATGTCGGGTTTTGCTGTCCACTTGAAAAGTCGGACATCTTTGGGAACGGACAGTTAAGGACAGACACGGACAGTAAAAGAACGCACCCAATCTCCATTTAAATCAATTCAAAATGTCACGGACACAGCTAGTGACCGATGCTAATGTCTGCGCAAGATTTTGAACGGACACTAGCTGTCGGACACCGACGGTAGTGTGAACGCTCCCTCACTGGCACACTTGCTATATAAACATTGTGTGATGGAGCCGTGCCGTCTCTCTCCTCTCCTGTAGGGGGAATTGCTGTAGTCTAGTGGGAGCGAGCAAGGGTGGCACCTGACATCTGGTCACGTAGGTAGCCAAGTCCCAGCATAGTAATGGCAAGGAGGCGGCACTTAAGAGGCAGTAGGTGGGACTTTGGAGTGGATTTTGCCCTAATGTATATCTCTTGGTTTTGTTTTTTTTCCATTGACACTGAGAAAATGGCATGTTCACATGTCAACACTTAGGTCTGTTTTGGGTGAATACACCTGCTTTTCCTGGTGTACACACTAAACCTAGCAAGCGAATTGTGCACTTTGGTTTGTATTTACATTTTAGTATTATTTTTTGGGGGGATCACTGCGTTGTCTGAACAGAATAAATTATTCTAATTGTGTTTTATGTCATTGACTTTTTTTTTTACCCCAGATTAAAACATGGATTACATTGTTTGCCCATACAACGCTGAACACAAAGTCCACGGGACTGAGCTGAGAATGCACCTTATGATCTGTCAGGTAATACTTGTCTTGTTAAGCAACCGTCATCTTATGTAACTGGATTCACACTAGCGTTGGGGTTTCCGTAGGAGACTCCTCTGCCACAGAATCCAACTAAAACGGGCGGAGCTAAAAAATCCTGCAAGTTTATAATGGTGTCTGCCGGTTTTATGCCGAAACTGACGTTTGCCTGTGCAGTAGTGCCGGAATGCGCTGGTTATGTTGCAGAGGCGGCCAGCAGATGTCAAGATGAGGAGGAGTTAGACACCCAGAAGGAAGTGACAACCCATGTTCAGTAGTTCTGGACAGGTAAGTATGATGGGGTGGGGGAGGGTTAATATAGCTGAAGTTCTGTTTCCAGGAAAGGAGAAACAGAACATCAACGGAGAGTCCGCAAATGTGCCTGGGCAATCTGGGTAATTATAGATTTTATTTTTTTTAAAACTAAGTAAGTTAGAAGGTAGGCCAGGAGAGGGTGCTTAGTTTGGAGTTGAAATATCATTTTATCCCCGACAACCCCTTTGTGGTAGTTTTGGGCTGTGTCCTCAAGGGGTTAAAGGGCTTAAGCAGGTAAAATAATTAATGGTACCAGTTGAGTGAACACTGTTCGGAACAGCACGCTCCCATAGAAATGAATGGAAGCTTCCAATGGTGCTTCCATTCATTTCTATGGGAGCGTGCTGTTCGGATCGCCTGATCCGAACAGTGTTCGCTCATCTCTATACCAGTGCACACCATAAGCTTTACTACAAATATAAAAGTAGGTTCCCCAATTTTAGTGAGATCAGAAATCTGTGTGCACTGCCCCCTGCTGCTGCTCTGGCTGTACTACTTCAGGTCCATAGAGTGGGGTTAGTCTTATGACTGAGAGTCAGAGCATCAGCAAGAGAGGCAGAGAAACAAGACCTCCAGCCTCCCTGGCTCTGCTCTAGAACGGTTATCATCGCTCCGGATCTCTGCATTTATATATAATATATATTAGTAAAGCTTATCCACCTAATTTTCACCCTGCATAAACCTTTTAATAATAATCTTTGCTATTTGACTCTGCTGCCCTATATTTTCAAGAAAAACTTAGCGCTATTTCACGTACATGCACGTCAGGGAATGTGGTTAGTTCCCACATTACCACGTGCCTGTACGTGATGGAGATCGCACGGGTTCGTAAGCAGAGCCTCTGCGATCACCATGGGAGCCCGGCTGTAACTAACAGCCAGGCTTCCGCTGTAACAGCAGGGACGGTGATTACACCGATCCCCGCTGTTTAACCTCTAAGATGCGGCTTTCAATAGTGATAACCGCATCTTAGGACTTTCAAAGCAAAAGTAAAAAAAATACATACAGCTAACATCCTGCTCCTTAACCCCCGATCGGGGGTTTTAATAGAGATGAGCGAACACTGTTCGGAACAGCCGTTCCGAACAGCACGCTCCCATAGAAATGAATGGAATCGGCCAGCACGCGGGGGGTTAAGCGGCCGGCCGCCGGCAAAGTCTGCGTGCCAGGTGCTTCCATTCATTTCTATGGGAGCGTGCTGTTCCGAACAGTGTTCGCTCATCTCTAGGTTTTAACCCTTTGGATATGGCGGGCAAACATGTCCGCCGTATCCAATGAGCTTTGCCGGGTTAAAGAGGACCTTTCACCACTTTTGGGCACATGCAGTGTTATATACTGCCAGAAAGCCGACAGTGCGCTGAATTCAGCGCACTGTCTGCTTTCCCGATCTGTGCCCGGTGTAAAGAGCTTACGGTGCCGGTACTGTAGTGCTCTATGGTCAGAAGGGCGTTTCTGACCATTAGCCAGAGACGTCCTTCTGCCTCGCGGCGCCAATCGCGCTGTACTGTGGAGCAGGGAGGAACTCCCCCCTCCCGCTCCTGATAATACTCGTCTATGGACGAGCTGTGTGAGCAGAGGGAGGGGGCGTTCCTCCCGGCTCCACAGCACAGCGCGATTGGCGCTGTGAGGCAGAAGGACGTCTCTGGCTAATGGTCAGAAACGCCCTTCTGACCATAGAGCACTACAGTACCGGCACCGTAAGCTCTTTACACCGGGCACAGATCGGGAAAGCAGACAGTGCGCTGAATTCAGCGCACTGTCGGCTTTCTGGCAGTATATAACACTGCATGTGCCCAAAAGTGGTGAAAGGTCCTCTTTAAGGGGCCTCTGGGCACCCCCCAGCAGTGAGATCGGGGGGTGCCCATATGAAGTATCTGCAGCCCGGGGTCAGGCCAGTGACCCCAGGCTGCATGAAGCGCCTACATACCTTGGTGATCCTGCCAGGAAGGGAGGAAGTCTGCATAGGCTAACTTTCTCTATAGACTGCAATACAAATGTATTGCACATCTATAATGCTGAAACAGCGATCCAGTGGATCACTGGTTCAGGTCCCCTAGTGGGACATCAATAAAAAGTAAAAAAAAAAAAAAAAAGTTTAGAAAAAATAATTTGTCTATGAAAAATAAATTAATAAACAAAGAAATAATTTTTTTGTCATCTCGCCTTATTTAAAATGCTATAAAAAGTGATCAAAAAGTCACACATACCAATAAAAAGCACAGATCGTCCCGCAAAAAATAAGCCCTCAACCAACTGTCAACAACAACAAAAAAATGCTACACATCTCAGAAGATGGCGATGAAAAAATAATTGATTTCTTTCCCTAAATTGTTTTTTGTTCTGCAAAACTAGTAACACATAAAAAAACAATGTAAATGAGGTATTGGCGTAGTTGTATTGACCTGCAGAATAAAGGTAACATGTTAGTTATACACTACACTGGGTGGAAAAAAAAATAATAGTTAAAAAGCAATACCAGAATTGCTGGGGAGGTTTTTAATCCACCAAGAAAGAGTTAATAAAATTTATTCTATAGTTTATAGGCACCCAGAAATGTTGTCATTACAAAATACATTTCATCCCGCAAAAAACAAGTCCTCATATGGCCACGTCACCAGAAAAATAAAACAAATATAGCTTGTACAATGTGAAGACAAAAATCCCCCAAAAAACACCAAATCATTAGAACACAACTGGCTGCAGCAGGATGGGAATGTATAAGCTGTGTATAAGCGTATATTAGGGGACACCCCTTATTTAGAGCTTATGAGGGAAAATATACCAGAACTGACCCCCAGAGTGACCCCCCAATCTTAGGAGCTACTGGGGATATAGTGGGGAATTTGGTGTTTCCAATGCACTCTGCACAGCTTATATATTCACGCTCCACCATCTGCTGTGCAGTCATGTCTGGGATACTAATGCTCATTAGACCCCTGATAAATTTTTTGAGGGGTACAGTTTACAAAATGGGGTCATTTTTGCGTGCTTCCAGTGTTTTGGTACGTTAGGGGCCCTGCAAAAGCGAAATGGCACCTGTAAACTATTCCAGCAAAATTTGATCTCCAAAAACCAAATAGCGCTCTTTCCATTCCAAGCCCCACCATGTTCCCATACAGCAGATCCCGACCACATATGAGGTATTGACGTGTTCAGGAGAAATTGTGTTAACAATCTGTGGGGGACTTTTTCTCTTCTAACCCCTTGTGAAAATGAAAACTTTGGGGATAAAGTGACATTTTAGTAATTTTTCATTTACACATCCCTATGTTAATAAAATCTGTGAAAAGTCTGTGGGTCTAAATGCTTGCTATACCCCTTGATGAATTCTGTGAGGGGTGTAGCTTCCAAAATGGGGTCCTTTTTGGGGAGTTTCCTTTATATTAGTACTCTAGGGGCTCTGCAAATGAGACATGGCGCCTGAAAATTATTCCAGCAAAATCTGCTTTTCATACACCCTGTGTCGCTCCTTCCCTTCCGTGCGCTGCCATGTGCCCAAAAATCAGTTTACACCGACATGTGCGGTATTTCTGTGCTCCGGAGAAATAGCATAACAAAATGTGAGATGAATTTTTTCCTTTAACCCTTTGGGAATGTGTTAATTTTAGGGCTATATGAATGTATTATAGAAAAAAATTTAAATGTCTAAATTTCGCCTCCATATTGTTTTAATTTCTGTGAAATACTTAAAGGGTTAAACTTCCCAAATGCTGTTTTTAATTATTTTAGGGGTGCGGTTTTGAAAATGTGGTGATTTATGGGGGTTTCTATTATATAGGCCTTTATAATCCCCTTCAGAACTGAAGTGGTCCCTAAAAAAAATTAGTTTGGGAAATTTTCTTGTAAATCTGGAAAATCACTGTTAGGGTGAATTCACACTGAGTAAACGCTAGCTTATTCTGAACGTAAAACACGTTCAGAATAAGCGGCGTCTAAAGCAGCTCCATTCATTTCTATGGGAGCGGGGATACGAGCGCTCCCCATAGAAATGAATGGGCTGCTTCTTTCACTCCGTGCAGTCCCATTGAAGTGAATGGGGAGTGCCGGCGTGTACGCTCCGGCATGAGCAGAGCTTGCCGTATACGCCGGCACTCCCCATTCACTTCAATGGGACTGCACGGAGTGAAAGAAGCAGCCCATTCATTTCTATGGGGAGCGCTCGTATCCCCGCTCCCATAGAAATGAATGGAGCTGCTTTAGACGCCGCTTATTCTGAACGTGTTTTACGTTCAGAATAAGCTAGCGTTTACTCAGTGTGAATTCACCCTTAGACTTCAAAGCCTTCTAGCATCCAAACTAAATTAAAAGACAATAAAAAGATGATGCCGAGATATGGTGGATAATATGTATTAATGTATTTGTGTGATATAACTATTTGTCTGAAAAGCAGAGCAGTTCACATTTTGAAAATTGTGATTTTTTTTTTTTTTTTTTTTTTGCAAATTTCCTATTTTTTTTTTATAATAAATACACAAATATTGATTCGATTTTTAACACTAACATGAAGTACGATGTGTCACGAGAAAACAATCTCAAAATCACTTGTTTAAGTTAAAGTGTCTCAAAGTTATTGTCATATAAAGTAACACATGTCAGTTTTGAAAAACGAGGCCTGGTCCTCAAGGCACTTTTGGGCTGTGTCCTTAAGGGGTTAATAATGCATTAACATTAAAGAGATTGCTTCCGTTTAGAGACCAGTCATAGAAGTTGTCACAAGGCTTTAATTTTCTCTGGGATTGTTACTATTGGGACAGTTACATTTAATTTAAGAATATAATATATATATATATATATATATATATATATATATATATAATATATATATATATTATAAGATGTGTGCAGGGATTGCCGCTTCTTGTAGTCATATGTTTGGTTTTACTAACTCCTAAATTTTGTTATAGAGCAAAAGTATAATAGAAAAGGAAGCAGAACCTAAGCAAAACAAAAAGAAGGCAAAATGGATAGCATTTTCACTTAAAAGGGAAAAGGAGGACGAGCAAAGGAGACTGGAAAACGATATTCAAATGTTTCGTAAGTCACTTCAGTATCTTGGACAAATTTTACTCTGCTCACCTGTATGGTTTCTATTCTTGCCAGATTTGTAAAATGTTTGAAGTATCTGTTTCAAATGGGCCCTGACAATTCCTGTTGACTTGTACTAGGTTTGTTTGGTCTCTAGTTGTTTTGCACCGTATAGCCAAGCAGACTGCTTTCTATAATAATGGATCTGAGGCCACAATCCCAACATGTGATCACTAGTCACAGTATCTTACATCTCTGTACATGAGCTGTAGACTGAAGTGTATGATTTATCTTCTCTCTTATAGACCCCCAGGATCCTGATAGACTACTGCAGTGTCCCTATGATTCCAACCACCAAATAAGAGCTTGTCGTTATCCTTATCACCTGATCAAGTGCAGGAAGGTCGGTGTCATTTAGAATAACGAGTTATAAAAAAAAATAAAAAATGTTTGGTTTGTTCAGACCACCAGATGATCTTATAGGGACTCCATCATTGGGAAATCATGATTTTTAGATATTGATATGTCTGAATAGCCTTTAAAAAGGCTATTAAGGTGCTGCTATCAGATTTTGAAAAGACTCTACCCCCGTTTTTTTTTTTTTGTTTTGTTTTGTTTTTTTCTTTATATATCAATAAAACTGATATGCAAATGAACCTCTCTGCACCCTGGGCGTTCCCCAAGCCATTGTGCACTTCCCTGTGTCATACCTTTGTAACGCCCCTCCTTTGCGTGTGCTCCAAGATGCCCTCCTTCTCCGTAGCTGTAACCGCCTCCGTTGTCTGTAGTCTCGATCCTGTGCTTTGAAATCTCGGGCATGGACAGTAACACTTCATTGTGAGCGCTACTGCACATGCCTGAGCGCCATTTTCTTGTAGCTACCTATAAAACTGCTTAGTATGCTGTTCTATAGGCAGACCGTACCGTATTTTCTGGCATGTAAGACAACTTTTTAACCCCCAAAACTTTTCAGAAAAGTTGGGGGTCGTCTTATATGCCGGGTATACGGTGGAGCAGGGGGTGAACAAGCGGGATCGCTGGCTTCCTGCAGCGGCAGGAGTGGAGCGATTCCATGGCATCTGCCGGGTAAGTAAAGCTAATGGTGACCGCTCTGCTGCTATACGCGGAGGCCTGATGCTATTGCCCGCAATCAGAATGCATTCTAATTGCGGGCATTAAAAAAAAAAAAAAAAATGAAAGTGCAAAAACACTCCCTCGGGGCTGGTCTTCCCCGACCCCATACCTTTAAAGTTGTAGGCCGGCTCCTGCGCGGCGAGGTCGCAGGAGCCGACCTGTTCTGGTGACAGCCGGGAGCCTAATGAAGGCTCTCAGGCCTGTCTTATAAATATTACTATCACGGCTAGTCGCAATAGTAATGTACAGATTCTTCCATAGACGGCAATACACTTGTATTGCTGTCTATGGGGACTTGCAATCGAATAAAAATAGTTAAAAAAAAAGTTCTAAATCACCTCCTTTCCCTAGAATACATTATAAAAGCAGAAAACTACTGTAATACATATACATATTAGTTACCCCGATGTCCGAAAATGCCTGGACTACTTATAAAATATTTCTCCTGTACGGTGAACGTCAAAATCAAAAGTGTCAAACCCCCTTTTTCTTTCACTGTTTCACCTCTAATTTAAATAAAAGGTGATCTAAGCAATAGACATTCCCCACAATGGTATATCTGCGGTAAATCTGGCCAGATTGTCCATGCAAAAAAAAAAAAAACGGTTATCCAGGCGGAGAGGCCACATACGGACCCTGGCGGTTTGCTTTTCAACCCATTCAAATGACTGGGTTGTAAAGCAGACTGTTGGCAAGCCGCCGCCTGTCCAGTTTCTCCGGGGTTTAGTATAGAAATCCCAGGGCGGACAGCGGCGGTAGTGTGAACCCTCCTTTACATAAAAGATGGTTCGGGACTAGATATGAGTGAATAGTATTCGAATACCTCACTCCATAGGAATGAATGGAAGTGGCCGACAAAAAAATATGAGAAAAGGATTTTCTTGTGAGTTCAAAATTCCATTTATTTCATCTCCTGTTCCAAAATGTAACCCATACTGTAGCATAGGGAGCCACAAGAATAGAATATCACTATAACTACATCACTATACTGTGATATCTAAGACATCCCCGAGAATGTGAAGATAACTGAATAATAAGATAGGTGGAAGTGCAGGTAAGTAAGCAAAGGATAACAGTCCTACTGTGTTTGAATTAAAGGTGAATTGATGTTCTAGTGTCTATCTCAGTTGTTCGTTTTGTCTTTGAGCCTATTTGCTTGCAGCCTATGGTCTAGGATATCATTGTTTTTTGACTGCAAGTTTTATGAAAGAGATAAACTATTAAAACAAAAAAAAACAAACCTTTTTTGACACTATAAAATGAATAGTGAAATATGATGTCAATGGTTACGTAAGCTAGAGTCACACTTTGGGGGAGAGTTAATAAGACACTGAAATTTTTCAAGCATATTTTCTTACGTATAAAGACAATTTTATTTGCAGAAATACATTTTTGATTTCATTGTGAAATTCGCACCATAGTCTTGGCATGTGTTTGTATGCAGCTCTCTCCTTCCTGCTGACGCCAGGACATGAAAAACTGTATCCCCCTATCTGCCTGAAAAGCAGTTACTCCTATATAATGGGGTCCGCCAAGTTTCCACCTGAAATCGGCAGTGAGAAATGTCCTGCTTACGTGATTTTTCTCTCTGCATATTTTAAGTGTAATAAGGATCGAGTCCCAGAACAATCACATAATGCCACCATAGACTTAAAGGGGTTGTCCGGGATGAACAAAAATTCTTCCTATAAACTAAACTCCCTCACCCCACTTAATGTTTCATTTACATTTTAAAAAAAAAATATTTAATTACCTATATCTCTGGGGCGGTCATATGACCTCCCCAGGGACACTTTGTGATAATTCGGTGTTCTATTTCAACGCTTCCGAAACGGAACATCACCAGTAATCCCTCCCCCCTCCATCCCCATCAATACTTGTGTGTCTTCCTCTGTCTGCAACGGTTCCTCCTCTCGTCTTCTCTTCCAGCGCCTGCGCAGTCTGGGGGTGAGTTCAAGACATGCGCAGTAGAGTTGGGGTCCATGTGGTTTCTTAGCTAATCGCTTTTTAATGCCTATAGTTTTCCAATTGTGGGATCCCCAAACGAACTCCCCGAATGGAATTCTGAATGCAGATGTGACCTGGGCCATATACTGTTTCTTTTACTCTTGAACCAGTGTTTCTCTACCTTCTCAGGCCTCTGTCAGCAGTTCTGTCAGGTTTGACAAGAATAGCGGAGCATGCAGTCCTGTTCTTCCCATCAAAGCAACTCTGACCAAAAAAAAACCTCATTATAAAGCTGATGATGTTCTTCATGTGACAGATATGATTTCCAATCTACATAGGGAAATAAAACAGTGCATTTAGTGTACCAAGCAAACCTTTTTGCATCTGGGGCGGCTGTTGCTTATCTATCCCACCCTGCCCATTTCGATCAATAGCTATTTCTATTGGCTGACAAGTAAGGGGAAGAGGCGTTTACGTCTGACCACGTTATCAGTAGTAATCGACCATACAGAGGGCAATGGATAGTGGGACTTATATACTGAGACCCATAGCTGTGAGCCATTGAGTTATTAGAACTATTCCATATTTCTACATCTTAGTTGTATATCCTGTAAATATGATAGTATGTAATATAAAATGTTTTTACTGTAGAATCACGGTGATCTTGCCAACCAACTTGTCACCTGCCCTTTTAATGCCCGTCATATGGTTCCTAGAGGAGAACTCAGTTTCCACATTTCCAGATGCGATGACAAAAGCTGCGTTGAACAAGACATTGGTAAGCAAGTGGCGTACCAAGTATTAGTCCCATTAGTAAGACTCTGCTGAAGTTTGTGGAGGGATTGTAGGTAATTTAGGGGAAAGTTCTTTTGAATGGAATACTTGTAAAGCTTCAGAGGGCTTTGGGCACCTTCACACACAGAAAGATGTATGAATTGGTCATATTGGGAAAAACCTGGATTTCCACAACATATTCTGCTGTATGAGTAGAGTCCCATGGAGTCCCCAGTGATCTGAAATGTTATATACCTCTAAATAATATCTGGTACTTTATTGGAAGTTGATGAAACCTTTTCTGAGCAATAGTAATAATCATTGATCGATGTGAATGCAGAAGACTCATAATAACACAAGTTATTCCTGTATAATTGTTGTCACGGACAGCACTTATAACATTGCTTTTTGCAACAACCAGGGAGATCTTTGCCCGATCATGTATGGAAGAAGTGTAAGGAACAGCGATCAGCCAAGGAGTATTTAGCTGACACTTATTTAAGGTGTATGGCCAAATTTTGTGTAGTCTGATGATATTGCAGCTGTTCACTTTGGTTGAAGCTATAATACTATGAAGGCAGAACGGCTACTCCCAGGTTTACTGTACATCACCGCTAGCCGTGAGAGATAAAGGGAGTCTGTCAGCAGTAAATTGGCTATAAACATAACCCTAGTTCCTTGAAAGGTGATTCCACAGTTTTCAAATATACATTTTGTTCGGAATTGAAGACTCATTATCATGTAAGTTGGTGAAGGAGATGAAGGTAGGTGTATAAGTACTTCATATATATTTCCTATTGCTTTTGCAGCCATTCTTGGCTTTGGCTCAAAAAACTGCAGCAAAATCTACAACAAAAAAAAGCTGCGTTTCCACAATGTGGAGCCTCAGTCTAAGTCTTTTGGGGGCATGCCTTGCCTTGCCTTGCCTGGGTTTTGGTCTCTGCTCTAGCTTTTCTGGCAAAGCGCTTTTCCCTTTATTTGCGTATGTAAATGCTGCACACATACAAAGCTGTGCATATATGGGTGTGTGAAAAATGTCATAGATACCTGTGTGCTGTCCATGGCCTACACAGACCCATTCATTAATGAGCCTGGACTGCGGTATAGACAGGAATAGGACCTGTCCCAAGTTTGCTCTCCGGACCCCTAAACAGACCTGTGATAATACACAGGCGTGTGTATGGGGTAATAAGAAAATAATTGGTTGATAAAAGCACTCGAGCTACAATGCTGATTTAAAAAAAAAAGACCAGTGTTATGTGCCAGCTGTGTAAATTAATTTAAATGAATACCGATTTGGGTAATGGCCACATACAAGTTTGCACGTGCTAGATCCCATGTTATGACTATAGACTTCCAGGTTTTTTGCATGTAAAGTCTGATTATTTACTTTTGCTGTGTTGAATTTGTTTTCAGTTGATGAAAAGAGTATGTACAAGAGAGACGTGAGCCCGAGTCGATGGAACTGCCCTCCGTGTAATGAAGATTGGGATAATGGTATTGTATAG
Organism: Leptodactylus fuscus; assembly: GCF_031893055.1. Taxonomy (NCBI): domain Eukaryota; kingdom Metazoa; phylum Chordata; class Amphibia; order Anura; family Leptodactylidae; genus Leptodactylus; species Leptodactylus fuscus. Next base: position 233,818,514 of record NC_134266.1, on the reverse strand, counting down.
AATTATTTTATTGTCTTAAATAGACTCTTTCTTCTTTAAACAAACTTTACAGAATTCAACAGTTTAAGTGAATGTAATATATCTTGGAAGGAAAATATCTTTCTCCATCAAGAATTCTATCTTCTAAACAGTTCAATTTGGCCTCGTTCACACGGCAGCATTCTGTAGAACATTTGTAAACTAAAACCAGGAGATGGTCCAAAACGCATACCGGGTGCAAATTGTTCTATTATATCATACCTCTGTAGATTCCATTGCTGGTTTTGGCATAACGATACCAATACAATCTACTGAGCCAAATACTGCAGTGTGAACATACCCCTAGCCTGAATTATTTACATGATTCGTTTTGAAAGGAAAGTTTGACTTGCAGCTCAGTGAGGGATTAGATTACAAGCTGCCAATAGATGTCGGTGTTGTACCTCACCCAATGCTGTATTCACAGCTATCCTGTTTGTTGGTGCTCTGTAACCTCTTTCCTTTTGCTTCTCAATTTTTTTTATATACAGTGGCTTGCAAATTCATACCCCTTGAACTTTTTCACATTTTGCCGCCTTACAACCATAAACTTAAATATATTTTATTGAAATTTTAAGTGGTAGACCTACCCAAAATGATACATGGTTTTCAAAATTTTAATAAAAAAACTTTAATAATGTGACTTGCAAAAGTATTCAGCCCCCTGTACTCTGATACCCCTAAATAAAATCCAGAGTGCATGCAATTGCCTTCAGAAGTCACTTAATTATTGAGTGCAGCTGTGTGTAATTTTTCTATTAGAGAACAAGAAGACCAAGGAACCCACTAGAATGGTCAGAGATAAAGTGGAGAAGTTTAAAGCAGGGTTAGGTTATAAAAACATATACCAAGGTTTGAGCATCCCAAGGAGCACTGTCAAATCCATCATCCAAAATGGAAAAAGTGTTCTACAACTGCAAACCTACCCCAAGACATGGCCACACATCTTAACTGATCGAGCAAGGAAAGAACTAGTCAGAGAAGCAGCCAAGATGACCACTGGTCACTCTGGAGGAGCTGCAGAAATCCACAGCTCAGGTGGGAGAATATGTCCACATGATAACTATTAAGTCATGAACTCCACAGATCTGGCCTTTATGGAAGAGTGGCAAGAAGAAAACCATTGTGGAAAGAAAGACCTAAGAGGTTCCATTTGCAGTTTGCCACAAGCCATATAGGAGAAACAGCAAACGTGGAAGAAGGTGCTCTGGTCAAATTAGATCAAAGTTGAACTTTTTAGACTACATGCAAAGTGCTATATGTGGTGGAAAAGTAACCATGCTCATCACCCTGCACAGAACATCCCTACTGTGACACCTAGGGGGCAGCATCCTGCTGGGGGAGGCTTTTCTTCATCAGGGACAGGGAAGCTGGTCAGAGTTGATAGGAAGATGGATGGAGCTAAATACAGGGCAATCATGGAAGAAAACCTGTTGGAGGCTGCAAAAGACCTGAGACTGGGAAGGAGATTCACCTTCCAGCAAGACAATGACCCTAAACATACAGCCAGAGCTACAGGGGAAGGGTTTAGATCAAAGAATATTCATGTGTTAGAAAGGCCCAGTCATAGTCCAGACCTAAATCTCATTGAGCATCTGTGGCAAGACATGAAAATTGCTGTACACAGATGTTCTCCATCCAATCTGGTTTAAGCTATTTTGCAAAGAAGAATGGCAAAAAATCTCAGTCTAGATGTGAGTGGTGGATCTACAAAGTATTGACATGGGCAGCTGAATACTTTGGCATGTCACACTTCTCAGATTTTTGTGTCCTTTTCGATCCACTTTGCAATTATCTGCTACTTTGTCTTGGTCTGTCACTTAAAATCTCAATAAAATACATTTAAGATTATGGTTGTAAGGTGACAAAATGTGAAAAAGTTCAAGGGGTGTAAATATTTTTACAAGTCACTGTGAAGGAAAGGAACTGGATTTCCTCTTTTCTGTGTATGGGATGCTAGCCTTCACTCACTAGCTCAGGAAAAACTGAGAAGTGGAAAGAACATGCAAAGGGAAAAACTGGTATAAATCGCAGAATAGAAACCTTAGAACAGCAAATATAGTGCTACTCCATAGGAAAGCAAACTGCTTAATCTGAAGTCATCTGGAACTGCATTAAAGGGAACCGGTCAGGTTGAGTTGTGACACTATCACTTCCAGGTCCTTATAGATCTGGGATTTAATGTCCCTAGGTTCGCCCTATTTTAAATCCGTACAAACGTGCAATTTAAATAAAAAAAAAAAACAAACTCCTTTCTACATGTCTGATCGGACTCTTCTCTGTGATCTCCTCGCCTGAACAGTTCTTCAGTGTAGCCTAAGATGTACACTCCGGCTTCATTGCTTAAGTGCTCAGAGGTACAGGGCATGTACACTGTAACCGAGGTGTACTCCTCTGGCTTCATTGAAGAACTGCGCAGGCGCAAGTAGTACAGCAGCAAGGTGAGCATAAAGCTTTTTTATTTTTGTTGTGGGTACAGATGGCTTTATTACAGGATGATTTAGGACACAAAACCTCAGGTCCATAAGGGCCCATAAATCCCTTTAATCTCCACAGCCTTCAGCTTATTTAGGGTAATAGAAGGCTCACAAAATGTATCTTGTAAAATTGGGTTCCAGTGTATTTTTAGTGTTTGCTATAATAAAGAGCCTTTTGCAGCTGGTGTCATCAAAGTACAATTAGAGGTTTTCTGAGATTTGTATAGTAATGACCTGTATTCAGAATAAGTCCTAAATATCAGGTGCCCACACAGATCAGCTGATTCAGTGTGGCCTTGTCACTGTACAGTCATGGCCAAAAGTTTTGAGAATGACACAAATCTTCTATTTTCACATGATCTGCTGCCCTCTGGTTTTTATGTGTGTTTGTCAGATGTTTTTATCACATACAGATATATAATTGCCATCATATTATGAGTAACAAAAGCTTATATTGACAGTTAGAATGAGTTAATGCAGCAAGTCAATATTTGCAGTGTTGACCCTTCTTCTTCAGGACCTCTGCAATTCTCCCTGGCATGCTCTCAATCAACTTCTGGACCAAATCCTGACTGATAGCAGTCCATTCTTGCACAATCAATGCTTGCATTTTGTCAGAATTTGTAGGTTTTTGTTTGTCCACCAGTCTCTTGATGATTGACCACAAGTTCTCAATGGGATTAAGATCTGGGGAGTTTCCAGGCCATGGACCTGAAATCTCTATGTTTTGTTCCCTGAGCCATTTAGTTATCACCTTTGCTTTATGGCAAGGTGCTCCATCATGCTGGAAAAGGCATTGTTGATGGCCAAACTGCTCTTGGACGGTTGGGAGAAGTTGCTCTTGGAGGACATTCTGGTACCATTCTTTATTCATGGCTGTGTTTTTAGGCAAGACTGTGAGAGAGCCGATTCCCTTGGCTGAGAAGCAACCCCACACATGAATGGTTTCAGGATGCTTTACAGTTGGCATGAGACAAGACTGGTGGTAGCGCTCACCTCGTCTTCTCCGAATAAGCTGTTTTCCAGATGTCCCAAACAATCGAAAAGGGGATTCATCAGAGAAAATGACTTTACCCCAGTCCTTAGCAGTCCACTCCCTGTACCTTTTGCAGAATATCAATCTGTCCCTGATGTTTTTTCTGGAGAGAAGTGGCTTCTTTGCTGCCCTCCTTGAGACCAGGCCTTGCACCAAGAGTCTCCGCCTCACAGTGCGTGCAGATGCACTCACACCTGCCTGCTGCCATTCCTGAGCAAGCTCTGCACTGCTGGTAGCCCGATCCCGCAGCTGAAACACTTTTAAGAGATGGTCCTGGCGCTTGCTGGTCTTTCTTGGGCGCCCTGGAGCCTTTTTGCCAACAATGGAACCTCTCCCCTTGAAGTTCTTGATGATGCGATAGATTGTTGACTGAGGTGCAATCTTTCTAGCTGCGATACTCTTCCCTGTTAGGCCATTTTTGTGCAGTGCAATGATGACTGCACGTGTTTCTTTAGAGATAACCATGGTTAACAGAAGAGAAACAATGATGCCAAGCACCAGCCTCCTTTTAAAGTGTCCAGTGGTGTCATTCTTACTTAAAGAGGACCTTTCACCATATATGGGCACATGCAGTGTTATATACTGCCGGAAAGCTGACAGTGCGCTGAATTCAGTGCACTGTCGGCTTTCCCGATCTGTGCCCGGTGTGAAGAGCTTACGGTCCGGTACCGTAGCTCTTCTATGGTCAGAAGGGCGTTTCTGACCATTAGCCAGAGACGTCCTTCTGCCTCGCGGCGCCTATCGCGCTGTACAGTGTGAGCGGGGAGGAACGCCCCCTCCCTCTGCTCACAGTGCTCGTCCATAGACGAGTATTATCAGGAGAGGGAGGGGGCGTTCCTCCCTGCTCCACAGTACAGCGCGATTGGCGCCGCGAGGCAGAAGGACGTCTCTGGCTAATGGTCAGAAACGCCCTTCTGACCATAGAAGAGCTACGGTACCGGACCGTAAGCTCTTCACACCGGGCACAGATCGGGAAAGCCGACAGTGCACTGAATTCAGCGCACTGTCAGCTTTCCGGCAGTATATAACACTGCATGTGCCCAGATATGGTGAAAGGTCCTCTTTAATCATGACAGATTGCTCTCCAGCCCTGTCCTCATCAACACCCACACCTGTGTTAATGGAGCAATCACTGAAACGATGTTAGCTGTTCCTTTTAAGGCAGGGCTGCAATGATGTTGAAATGTGTTTTGTGGGATAAAGTTAATTTTCTAGGCAAATATTGACTTTGCAAGTAATTGCTGTTAAGCTGATCACTCTTTATAACATTCTGGAGTATATGCAAATTGCCATTAGAAAAACTGAAGCAGTAGACTTTGTAAAAATTCATATTTGTATCATTCTCAAAACTTTTGGCCATGACTGTATACCAAGCACAACACTGTACATTCTACAGAGCTTGTGCGTAGTATTACAACTCAGTCCAATTCACTTGATAGGGCTGATCTGCGGAAGAACTACATGATTGGTGGACATGATGTCACAGTTCCTAAAATTGTGCACCCTGATTTTTCTCTATCATCGTGTCTGGAAATACTTTTAGTTCTAAGCCTTAAAAGGAACTTGTTAGGTAAATTTGGGACACTAAATCACTATCCAGTACTTATAGACGCGTGGTATTTCGGGTCCTGGGTATTGGCGATTTATCCCCAGTTATTATCTAATGGTAAGTATTTGGCTCTTCTCATTTTATGTCTCCCACAGGAATATTTGGGATACTAAACCACTGGTCCATGGGTTTCTATTGGCGGTTTTGTGTCTCAGATTTACCTGACAAGTTCCACTTAACACACTTGGTTAATATCTCTCTTTCTCCTTGAGTGCCAGTAGACTGTTGTTAATGGAAAACCATACTTTCTTACAGA